>NC_138761.1:71582728-71902728 GCF_965113315.1 Podarcis vaucheri | reverse complement strand
CATTCTTTCACCTTTGGTGGACATGCCCAAGGATTAAGGCTTTCTGGGAGATGATATATAATGAACTGAAAAAGGTATTTAAATATACCTTCTTGAAGAAACCAGAGGCCTTTCTCCTGGGCATAGTCGGCCAATCGGTGCCAAAGAAAGACAGAACTTTTTTTATGTATGCCACAACAGCAGCAAGAATACTTATTGCAAAGTATTGGAAAACACAAGATCTACCCACCCTGGAAGAATGGCAGATGAAGGTGATGGGCTATATGGAACTGGCGGAAATGACTGGCAGAATCCAAGACCAGGGAGAAGAGTCGGTGGAAGAAGATTGGAAGAAATTTAAAGACTATCTTCAGAAATATTGTAAAATTAATGAATGTTAGAATGATGTTGGATAGAAACTAAGTGGTCTTTAGCTGTAATGTTATAAGAGAATACGAGAAAATGGTTATTAACAGGTAAAAACTTAATGTTATAATATTTTAAAATTGAAGATTAAGATGATTGAAGAGGGGAGGGATTTGCTGAATTAAAAATTTGAATTGGAATACAGAAAAGGGAGGCGTGAGGAGGTCCAGGAAATAAGCAAATGAAAATATGTGATGGAAAGACTGAATTGTTTTTAACTATTTTTATTTTGTATTTTTTCTTTTTTTTTCTTTTATATTTGGTAACTTTTTTGAAAATCTCAATAAATATCTTTAAAAAAAATAAAAACTACAGGATTTGTATTATCTGCTGATAGGGATATTAGGAGAGGAAGAATGGATTTCGTCTTCCTGAGTGAGAAACAGGAAGACAAGGGAATGTTGTATGCCAAGTTCACAGGATTTTCCAACCTTCCAGGTTCGAGTTGTTACAGGCTTGATTTATGGGTTGTTGTTTTTCTAAAAAAATCTGCTACAAAGTTCCTTGGTGTTACTAACATCAACCTTATTTGACTAATTTTATATTTTGTGATTTTATTATTATATTGTTTTGATTCATTTATTGCTTTTTATTGTACTTCTATTGTACATTTCTTTGTGGCATGATTTTTAAATAAAAAAGCCTGTCTATTATCTGTGTTATGAGCTGCTTTGAGCTCAGCTTGGTTGTTGGAAAAGCATCTTACAAATATTAAATCAAATAAAAATAAAGTTGGCTTTATGTGTGATTTCATTTCAGAATCCACTCTATTCCTGTGATTGTAATTTGCTTTAACTGTTTTAATACTGATTTTTAAATTGATGTAACCACTCTGGGACCTGATGTGTGGGTCATAGATTTAATCTGCTTTAATTCTGAAACAATTAAAAATAATTGTTGTAATTCTAACTATTCTGTTTCATTGTGTGGGCCTGAGTTAAAAGAGAGATGGATTTCACATTCCTTCTAAATGTTATTACTTGTTTTATTAAAGTTCAATCCTTGGAAACTGGCCCTTATAATACACTGATGGCCTTCCATCTGAGTCTAGCACATGTGCAGTGAAAAGGAAGACAGGTTAAGGCTCATGTGGGAGACTTGATTGACATCATTGAGGCTTTTGCAGACTTAGACACTTGGTTTAGATTAGAAATAAGTGAAACCCATAGCGAAAAGTCAGTGAAGGGGCAGATATATAAAGTATTTTCACTTCTTGGTCATATTATACTCCAAGCCAGAAAAAAGTTTTTATTTTCTGAAGTCTTGGTTCATCAATTCCATGTATTGCGTCTGATATAACTTAATTTCTCTCAAAATCTCCTGGGACTTTGGTTTGGATCTCAATTTCTTTTCTCCTTCTTTTATCTTTTCCAAAATCTGTCCGTGCTTCTTTGAATTTGGTTCTTTGGTTGAATGTTGGTTTGTAGCTCCTCCAACTTGTTATAGTTTAATAATGATAACCTTTATTCCATTTCTTCTCAAGAACCTTATCTTTGGTGGGGGATGGCAAAAACTGCCTTGCAGGTACCTTTTGGTTTCAACTTTTAAATGCCTGTGGAAAACTTTTCTGTTGTGTCAGGCTTATGCAGGCAATTAAGAATAAATCTTTCCATAATAGTTGTTTTCTAATTTTAACATTCTATATGTTTTTTATTGTATGGTTTTAAGTATAATGGGTATAAACCACGCTGAAAATATTTTATGAATAATATATATATATATATATATATATATATATATATATATATATATATATATTATTCACGCACACATACAACTTGGTTCAGAGTTGGTGCAGAAACATTCAGCTTACTGAAAGACATTCACGAAGTTGCCCTTTGTGTGGCCAGGTGTGCAATTTCATATTGACTATTTTCCCCCCCCCAAAAAAAATGGTTTCCTCCATGCCATCTTTTCTTCAGAAATGTATTTCAAGGGCCATCCTGTCATCTTGACTTTCTATGGTGTGAGTTTATAGTCCCTTCTTATTCCATATAGAATGTTGAAAGCTATTACCATGGTGAGTCTGTTCTGTATTCATTTCAGAATCCTGGCACTATTCCAGATTATTTATAAGTAACTCCAAAGGCCCACTCATGTGGAAAAATAAGTCACTTGATGCCTTCTAAAATGTGCCTTGTTGCAATACATAAATAAAGCAGAGGAAAAGAACATTATTCAAAGATTATGGAAAGGGTTTTGTTTTAATGAGAGATAAGAATTTTTTTCCTAGATGGTCCTTTTGAAGAACTGTCTGTCCATATAGAGTATGACTTATTTGGCATACTAAATAGATTATTGTCTTCAAACTGGAATTTTCAGTAACTAGGAGTATAATTGACTTCGCAAAAAGAGAGAGAGAGAAGAATTGTACAGCGAATCCTTTACATGCCATATGGCTGATGTGTGCTAAATGCTTCTTCTCCAGTTCCTTGAGGGCATTGCCACTGTCAGACAAAATCCTGCATAACGAAGATAAACCATGACCTTCCGTTGACCACCAGTCAGCTTCTTCACCCAACTATTATCTGAAGAGGAAAGACATGTGGTGCCCTATATCTTTGCTCTATGAACAAGTATATCCTTACAGTTGCAACATAAAAAACTAGCCTAGAGTCTGAGCATATGTTGAATATTTAGCAGAACTATAAGAAGCTGAAAGAGAGGGATTTGGATATGTAGCTATGGGAGGTCTCATTCAGCAGGCAGAGTCCATCACCTCAGCAAGCCACTTCCATCTACCATCAGCTCTCCCTTTTCCAAGCCGGGAAGTTGCCGTCAAGGATGTGATGGCAAAAATGTTCAAGGATCAGAAACAAGAAGAGCAAATGAAAAGATCAAACACACTGCCAATTATTCTTATTCGACAGCTTACCCTTCAATTGTACCAAATCACCCAGGATTGTTACAATTGTCTGTTGATAATCACGGGTGATTCACTGCCCTAGGAAAGCCTGCCACTTGAATATGCATTAGACTCCAGTTAGCTCTGAACGTTGCACATGCTCACATTAATCAGCACATACAACTCCACCTCTCTCAGAGGCCTCGCCTTTCTTTCTGACTGCAACAGAAGCAAGCCATCACAACCACATCAACTTCTCTGTGGTTACTATTTACACATCACTTTCAGGTGCAAAGTACTCTTTGTCCTCACAGCAATCCTATGATGTGGTCCTTATGCCTCCAGTTGTGCTGTTGGAGAACTGAGGCTGAGGGGTGCTTCTTCGTTACTTCATTTCATTATATCCCATGGCTGTGTCCCAATGGGGATATTCTTACACACTAGCTGTTCAGATCTGATTGCGTATGTATGCAATTGGCAAATGAGGGTCCACACATTCCTCCCCTCCCCTTTACATCATATGGATTGCCATTCTGCTGTGGACCATCTACACCAGCGGGCAGAGTTTGACACAAAATATTATTCCTGCTGTGGCTTTTTGCCTCTCTCATCAATCGCTGCAATAATAAAAACAAAGTGGGGCTGCTTCATGCTCTGGATGAGGTGAGTACATGCGCTAAAATATTTGTCAATTAATTTCTGTTAACCAACCTTCTCCAACTCACGTTCAACTTCAGCTTAAAGCACCAAAGGATCCAGTTGTGTTGCAAGAGTCAAATGAAATCAGTCCTGAGCTTCATTTCATCATTTTTTTCAAACCTTCCCCAGAGTTTCCTGTAGCATTGGAGAGGTTTGAGGAAAAGAAAGGGGGAAAAGCACAGCAAGAAGTAGCAAAGGGACTCCCTGCTGCATGGAGGTGCTCTTCATGCTATTCCCCCCCCAAAAAAAAAACACCACTTTCTGATTGTTTGCTTGATGACGTTTCCTCCTGCTGCAGGAGACACTTGGAGAAGTTTGAAAGAACAATAAGAAGAGGCTCAGGACTGATTTGATTCTGTTTTCCTCCACCCACCAGCAACACAATCCCTGGGTGCTTTTTGCTGAGCTTCAGTTGGAGAGGGTTGGGAAACAGAATTTATATGAATTGGCAGAAAGATTGCCACACACATAGCCCCCTGCCACACACATGCAGAGAGCAGCCCCAAACATGCATTGTTTTTCAAGCAGCAGCAGCAGCAGCTAGGTATGTATAATGGGTAATTTTTGGATTTTCACCACTAAAGGCAAATCCAGATTAAACAAAGCAGAAATATGGGCTGGCATTCTGATGGTGACAATGCCATGTGGATACTGCAAACAACAACTTCCAAGCGTAAGCATCACTGAGGCCAAATAAAGTGTCACATGGATGAACCCAATGAAAACAACAAGGTTCTCATCAGTTTTGTATTATGACAGCTTTGTGGTAATAGATGGACATCCTGGGAGGAATTAAACATCACATCGTTCTGATTCTTCCATAAGAACAAGCATTTTTGCTTGCCAAATGGAATGATTCCCATTCACCTCCCCACAGATGCTGTTCTGGGGGGGGGGTTTCTCCCGAACCCCCCCCCCAAGCCAATTTCAGGGGCACAGGGCATGAGGAAGGAACCCCATTGCAAAAGCAGAAGTGCTAGTGCAGATCTTCTGCTGACAGGTCTTATTAACTGAATCCCAACTCTGGTAATTTGATGCAGTAATAGCCCCCAAATAAGAGCTGTTTCATACATTGAAGTGGCTCCTGGTGTTGTATGAGGATAAGTGAATCAATAAATTTTTCTTTCTCTCCTTTTTTCATTTGTCCAAACTTAAATTGAGTTCTCCACATTTCTGCATCTATTTGCAGGATTTGTTTCTTTGTTCTTAATCCTCATGAAAATCCATCAGCGATTTTGTGCAAAATAAACCCATTTTTGTTTGCCATTTTGCCTTATGTAAAAGCAATTTCCCCTACTATAATGCACTTTTGTATATTGCTTTCACTTAAATGCACATGCTTATGCACACTTTCTCCTAATATATGTATTTTTGTACATAGTGTTTGCTTTCAGAAATGAATAACAAAATTCAGAGAAGTGCAAATTTTGAAGGATAGCTGTGTTTCAGTTTGCATCTTGGTTCAAAAGAAGTATGTTTTAATTTTGTGTTATATACACCATTTACACCACTTACATATAAGAAGCACAACATCCGGGAGTTTTAAAATTACTTCATTTTAAAAGAATGGTCATTTTACTTCAGTCTATGTATTTTCTGATTTACTGGGAATAATGTTAGTGTATGGTTCATTTTCCAGGCTTTCCTAACCTCTCTTTTGAATAAGTCTTCATGCAAAGCCTTTTGTTTATTGAAAAGATGTTGCAGATGATGTCCACCCCACCCCCTTCATGGTTTTGTGCTTGAAGAATTCTAATTGTGACTCAAGAATGAAGGATCTCTTTAACATTCTTTCAGTATAATGAGAAAGAGAATTACTCTTTAATCATTGCTTGATGGATTACAATCAGCACGTCTAGACAAATTGAGTTCATGTTTTTCTCTCAGGAAATTAACAACCAACAATTATGCAGCTTGTACATTTTGCTTCTTGGAATAGGTGGCCAAAGCGGGGGGCAGGGGGTGGAGGAAAAGAAAAGCACCCAATGTTTCAAGGCTCACAAATAGTGGGATGGTCCATAGATGACAAGTAGATTGCTAGCATTATGTAATTTATGCCTAAGTGATGCATCTTGGCTCCTCAAAACAAGACAAATATATTAGCAAAACAGTGAGCATGATTTTTGATACTAATTGTAATCTGCTTGAATAAAGATGATACATTTAAGTGTGCGAGTTTTGCTCTAATCCAGGATATCAGTGGTTTGTGTATGACTATGGCTTCAGTGCGAATGTACTATACAGATTATAAATATGTACTGATATTAATTCTAATGCGCATATGAAGCACATGCAGGCATTTTCTTAAATGAGGCTTCTGCCTTCTTCCATTCTTCTCTTCCCTCCCAAAATGTGACCGGTGTGGAGGACAGTGACAGTCACCATGCACACCCCACAGAAGTTGTGTAGATGCCTTTCTCTGTGTCCTTGCCTCCCCACTGCAATATTATGTTCATGGTAGGACAGAAGGTAGCCACAAATAGGCATACTGGGTCTGCATTTGAAATGGAGAACATCGCAGAGAATGAGAACCCATGGACATTGGCAAAGAAAGACCTAATCGGAAGCTTCCTTAGTTTGTGTGAGAGCATATTTATTTTCATATGGACAGCATTTTCTAGATCAAGAACTAGTTGAAAATTTCAGGCCATATCTTTGGCCTGTACAGCTCAGAACCTGAGTTGCTTAGGGACTGTGTCTTTCCATAAGTGCCTGGTATGCATTAAGATCATCACTGGAAGTTCTTCTCAAGGTTCTCCCCCTTGGTTAAATAGGCAGGTGATGAGCAGGAAAATGTGTTTCTCAGTTGTGGCACACATTTCTTTTGAAGAAGTTCCAGTAACCTCTACTCTCTGACTTTTTGGTGTCATGTTAAGACTTTTGGACTTGGTTTTGATCAATCACTATTTTTACCTATTGAAACTTCTGTTTCAATTTAGATAATTCTTATTTTCATTTGAATTACTTTTTTAATTTTAGCCTCCCTGAAAGTATTTGTACTTAAAAGTGGAAAATACATCTTTTCAATTAAAACAAATATATGTATGTGTGTGTGTACACACACACACACACACCTCTCCTTGGGTCATTCTTCATGATCTTGAAGAGGTCAACTTTATTTCAAACTCTAAAGTACTGGCAAAGTAAAAAAGAAGAAGAAGAAGAAGCAAAAGATAACCAAGCACTGATATTCACACTGCTAAAAATAAACCACACCAAGCAGTTTCAGTATCAGGATTTTCTTTGGAAGTGCATGTGAATTTGAAATAAATAGATGATGACCTCTTGAAGATCTCAGTGTATATCAATGATTCATTTAAACCTTAAATGAACAACGCAGAACAACTCCGCCCTAACCCACTCCAAAAGTCTAGAATGAAAATAATATTTTAACTATTACATCTACAGTCCTCTAGTCTTTCATTTTGTATACTCTCTCCATGTTAATGCCCTCAAGTAAGTGATGAAGTGCTTCCAAGGAAACTCATTGCTAGTATTTGGTGTTTGCATGTATCTTTTCTTTTAAAGATGTGGATCACTTTATTTGTGTTTTTGGCAAACTTCATTCACTTCATCTTCTTGGCATTTCATTATATTTTACGATCGCAAAGTCAACTCTCCAGCAACAAAGCGAAACACGACTCTTTGAAATAAATGTTGTCATTAACAAGCCATGCCAAGCACGGTGACAGATTTGCAGCTGTAATGAATAACATTTCCAGCAAAGTTCTCCTGCCTTACAAAAAAAGAGAAGTAGCTGTGACATTTCTTCAGGCAACCAGTATTGGGAACTAAAAGATTGATTGATGCAAGCGGATAATTGAAACCTCAGTACTGTCACATGCATGTCAACCTAACAACCAAACAAGAACCCTAAGATAACATATATCATGGAACAGCTTTGCCCTGAATTCAAAAGTCTATGTAGTAATGCATACATAATGGTAACATAGGAAATTTCTTTGTCAAAACAGTGTGATTATCATTGCCTTAAATTAGTTAGTAATATCTACTTTAATATATAGTCACTGATAAATGTAATGTAGCTTTTCTCACTTAATCCAGATTTTCAGACTAAATGGCAATGATTGGGGCACAGTGGACTTTGCTGTTACATCTTCAGAATCATTTTATCTCTGGCCATTGTTAGAGAAAGAAAACTGGATCACATGAACCACTAGCTTGATGCCGTGTGCCTACTAGCATTATTAGAACAGGCGTGGGGAACCTGTGACCCCCAAATGTTGTTGGACTACAACTCCCATCATCCCTGACCATTGGCCATGGTGGCTGGGGCTGATGGCAGTTGGAGTCCAACAATACCTAGGGGCCCATAGGTTTCACATACCTTTTTTTAGAATAACATCTGCTCTTTTCCCACTTCAAGTTATGAATAGCAGAAAATTGTAAAGGGTAAAATCTAATTTTGGCTCTTGGAATGAGCAGCTTGCCATATGAAATAAGGATAATGAAGGACAGACATTTATAGAAACAGACCTTTCAAGAGCTACATTAGGAAAACTTATAGATGAGATGAAACAAGAAAGAAATCCCCAGCAAAGGGTAATGTAATAGCCCATAGCTTGGTGCCTGCCAAATCCGTAGCTTTTTCTTTGAACTGTGGACTTGCCCATTTTTCACAGCATCCTTAAGTAGCCACCAAATATGATGGTGTCTCTAAAACAAAAATGCCAGAGACAGTAGGATTAAAAAAAAAGAAAATGCATTTCATGATTAGTACATGCCCAAAGCAGCCACCACAAAACCAATGATATGAAAATCTCTTCTGCTGAATATAATGCATAACAATATTGTAAAGTTGAGATGGAAGTGGAATTGTAATAAACCGCATGGTAGAATTTTCAGGAGGTTACAATTACATTAATCCCCAGTAAAGAAATGTACACCTTTGAATGCCTTGAAGTTTCTCTTTCACAAGTTTTTTGGAACTCTCACTAAACAAGCAAAGACGTTTGCCTGCCTGGCAATTACTTTTGTTTTTGGACACAATGGTCTTGCTGCCTTGGTGCTCTGGTTCATTGGACTTGCTTATTCTATATTTCATTTCCTTGTTTATTAATTTAAGGAACACATGGTGGCTATTATTACCACAGTAAGAGGAGGATGAGAAAACAGCTCCATCTTCACACTTCCTCTTTAGCCTTCCTAGATGAATCCATCTTTTGACTCACCTGGGACCCATTCTCTGGCTATCATGGGTGTTGTACATAAGTCTGCACTTTCCCAATTTCTGTGAAAAATGGTTTCCATGAGGCAATTTTAGAGTAAGCTGAAATGAGCACTTATTTCAGAAACGTTTGGGGGGACTGCAAACGAAAAGTTCATTCAGCACAAATGAACCTGTGGATGTAGGTATATCATCAGTAACATAAAAAGCAAAAGTAATCAAATAATCTTAGAAAGGGTCAGTCCCACATGATGTTCCCATTAAAGCCATTTTTAAGTTATTCACTTCTAAGTGCCTTATTCTCTACACACTTCTTCTTCTTCTTTGGTGGACACTCGTAGCTGTGTAAGATTGTCTTCCATGAACACGGTCTTAACAGTGAGTGTGTAAGTGACTGTGAAGGCCAATTCTGGATTCACATGTCCTTCCACAATGGGGACATAGGTTTCAGGGTGGGAGCTGATCATAGTGAGGATTTGCCAAACGTGCCTTCCTCTTAGCACGTTCCTCCCTTTCGTCCTGAGTTCAAGCATCTTCAAAGTCCATGACACCTTTGGTAAAGGCTATTCTCCAATTGGAACGCTTGCGGACGGAGTGTTTTATAATTGTCGGTGTTTATACTATTTTTTTTTAGTTTTGCCTTGAGAGAGTCTTTAAACCTCTTTTGCTGACCACCAGCATTATGCTTTCCATTTTTAAGTTCGGACTAGAGTAGTTGCTTTGGAAAATGATAAACATGACCAGTCCAATGGAGCTGATATTGAAGAATCATTGCTTCGACACTCGTGATCTTTGCTTCTTCCAGTACACTGACATTAGTTCACCTGTCTTCCCAAGTGATATGTAAAAAATTTTGGAGACACCATTGATGGAATCTTTCAAGGAGTTGGAGATTGTGTTTGTAAGTGGTCCATGTTTCACAAGCATACAGTAAGGTTGGTAGTACAATAGCTTTGTAAACAAGCATTTTGGTTTTCCTGCGAATGTCCCAGTCCTCAAACACTCTGCACTTCAATCGGGAAAAAGCCGCACTCGCAGAGCTCAGGAGATGCTGGATTTTGGCATCAATGTCAGCCCTTGTGGAAAGGTAGCTGCCGAGGTAGGAGAAGTGATCAACACTTTCCAACATTACACCATTGAGTTGGATATGTGGCACTGCAGAGTGATTGTTTGATGCAGCACTTTGGTTTTTTGGATGTTGAGTGATAAGCCAAGCTTTTCATAGGCTTCTGCGAAGATATTTAGGATGGTTTGGAGATCATCCTCTGAGTGTGCACACGCTATGTTATCCTCTGAGTGTGCACACGCTATGTTGTCATCGGCATATTGAAGCTCTGTGACGGAAGTTATGGTAACCTTACTCTTTGCTTTCAGCTTACTCAGATTAAACAGCTATCTATCTGTTTCTACCCTGGTGGGGAGTTTCCCTTCAACAATGTGTAGGATCATGGCAATGAAATAATAAATAGAGTGGGGGCGATAACACAACCCTGATGCCACTTTGTGAGCCATTGTTATCTGTGATTGTTGCTGTCATATTATCATGGAGGAGCCAAAGGATATTCACACATTTACCTGGGCAGACATTTTTCAGAAGGACAGTCCACAGGGCATTATGATTTACCGTGTCAAAGGCCTTAGTCAGGTTTATAAACGCCATATACAGGCGTTGGTTTTGCTCTCTGCATTTTTCTTGAAGCTGTCGAGCGGTGAAAATCATGTCCACTTTCCCCCTAGATGGTCGAAAACCATTTTGGGATTCAGGAAGGGTTGCCTCAGATATAGTTAGGAGATGGTTTGCTAGGAGTAGTTGCTTTGGAAGACAACAATCCGTGTGTGTGTAAAACAACCTCCCCAGCCTTTTTTTCTTCCTGTGGGAAAAAGATAGGGGAGCACAATCTTTTCTCCCAAGCCCTCAGAAAAATGACTAATGGAAAGAGTTAATGGCACCTGCACTTCCTCCACTCTTCTGATCAAATACACAACCCCATGAAGCTGCTTTTTATTAAAACAAAAAGATGAGAAAGTAAAACACATGTGCATTTTATGTCTGGTTTAAATCTAAAGCATCAGGCAAAAGAAAGGAATATTGGGCTTTAAATTAGTATTTTCCCCCCACAGCAATGAAACCACTGTGGAAATCTCCATAATCCAGTCATGCTGCCAGATCCATTATATACAATTATTTGTTAGTCAAGTGTAAACCTACCATTTCACATGGTGCTCAATTCCTTCCTGCTGCATTATAATTTTAAAGAACCCAATGTGCAGCATGTTTAATGAAGTTCATGGAAATATTCTGCACATACCTATACTTACATTTCCAGACACAATCTCTTCTTTCTGTTTTAAATTATTTTATATTTGCAGGTAAAATACAATATGAGGCCACTTATTTCTATGAAAGGAATCTGGAATCATATTCTTACAAAAAGCAAAATACATATGTAGGTACACAAGTTCTGATGAGAAGTATTATTGCCGTTACAAATATTACTGTCTTCTGTTATTTATTTCTTGCCTTTTATTTCTTAAAACAATCTGTTGTAAGCTATGCCTTATGCACAGCCTTTCAAACATGTCCACCACATATCAGTCAGCTCTGCTAAGATCATCTAATTTCAAAGGCAGATATTATTCAGTAGCTAAATATGAAAGTCAGTCATACGAATGATAATACTAAAGCAGAGGGAAAAGACTAAATATGAAGAATGGCATAGCTCATGATATTTGCCTCTTGGTAACTGTCTCTTTATGCCAAACTATTATACCAATGTCACTCTTCTTTATGAAACAATGAGAACTTGTGATCAACTTTTAAAAGAAAAAATATCACATTTCCCTCATACTCCAGACTACACATATGAGACACTAGATAAACTTAGTCTCAAATATACAAAGTAGATGATGAGCACCAACCCTACTCTCTCTCTCTCTCTCTCTCTCTCTCTCTCTCTCTCTCTCTCTAAACATCAGTGAAGATTAAATTGTGCTTTGGTAAGACTTAAGAAAACTTGCTACAGTGGTACCTCAGTTTAAGAACAGTCCGGTTCAAGAATGATTTGGTTTACAAACTCCGCAAAACCAGAAACAATGTCTTGGTTTGAGAACTTTACCTCCGTCTAAGAAAGGAATCTGAACGGTGGAAGGGCACCGGTGGTGGGAGGCCTCATTAGGGAAAGCATGCCTCGGTTTAAGAATGGTTTTGGTTTAAGAACGGACTTCTGGAACGGATTAAATTCATAAACTGAGGTACCACTGCATCTACTAGTGTTCTGTTGTTTGGACAACCCCACTTGGCTTGCACTGCAGAATATTTATTTTATTTTTTACAGCACTTCACAGTACACTTTTTCTTGCCAACTCCCCTAAGGAGAGCCTGAAGTAACCCCACCCATGAGCCTTGGCCATCAGTGGAACTATGCCCCATTTTTGCCAAAATTGAACTTGGCTTCTTTCTCTCCCCATGAGCTTGGGGAGCTGTCCAGCAAAGCATGCAGTTGGGCTCTGCCAAAGTTGCAGAAGCATCTGAGGAGCTGTCCAGCCAAAAAGGAACAGGAGAGAAGGCAATGTCCCAGTCAGAATATCCAGGCAGTAAGTGGGATGCTCTGCAGCTGCTTCTTATATAGACAGGTTAAAACTTCAAAGCAAGGTATACAGATACCACAGCTCAAGTTGCTCCAAGCAGAATCAAGGCAGCCACTAGCCACCCCAGGCACTCACTCAGCCTTGATTCTGCTTCCAGCTTCAGACCTCTCGTGGATGCAACTCCATTCTCTTTCCCAGCATCTATAGGTAGGGCTGGGAGAGGACTTTGTCTGAAATCCCAGAGAGCTACTAAACTAGATGGACCAATGGACCTTCTCAATATAGAGTGGCTTCCTATGTTCTGTGGGATTCTATTCAGACCCTGTACTGATACTTTGTTCCTGTGGAAGCTCCAGAATAGGTATGTGTGAGCCTCACTCTGGCTTGCTCCAAAACTAGACTTTTTGAATGACCCAGTTAAACACTCAAAAAATCTGAATGGTTATGTTTTGGAAAGAAAGCTCTGAGTAATGAAAAGTGTACCATAGCAGATGATGCCTGTTTCTAAATCAACAGCATACAAGGAATGGAGTCACATACTGGATAATTTTAAGGGGGAAATGGGTTGTATCCCTGTACCACAACAGAGTATAATAAACCATTATTTCTGATTGTCTGTATTATATAAAGGATGGTATCCAAATTAGTCCTTCCATTCACTGAATGAGAGTCTGTTCAGAGATGGAAAGTTGCGCTCAGGAGGGTGGGGAAAGGTCCCTGAGTGCAACCCTTCTCCAGGAAGCTCCTTCAGTTCATGGAGTGACTACATTTCTTAAAATGATTATCATTTCTCTTTTTGTCCCATATAGCTCCCACACCTCTTAAACAAAGGTCAAGAATAGAATCATCCCATTGTTCTAGCTGACTTCTGCTTAATTGCTGTTCTTTGCAATATTGATTCCCGGGAGGAATTCCAATTACATCTCCTTGCTCTGTTGAAGAACTAAATGGCGTGAAAGAAAAAAACATATTCTGCATACTCCCTGTTCACCAAAGTCACTGGTAGGTCTACAGCAACCATTGCCAAGTTGGTGCCCGCCAGATGGTTGAGACTACAAATTCCCCTTCTGTCTAGTCAGCGCCGCTGAGCTGGCTGGGTCTGATGAGAGCTGCACTCCCAAACCTCTGCACAATGTAGCGAAGGCTGCTCTATTGAATCACCACCTTTTTCGCTAGCTACTGTGCCTTTCTCAGGTGTATGACAAGCATAGTAATGTCAAGGTAAGTGTGGATATAAAAATTGTTGCGTTTGTGCTGCTCAGCTATGTTATCATTTCGGCACTTTTACTGGGCCAAAAACTTTTCTTCAGCCCAGAATGTCAACATGAGATTTTAAGCCTGCTTGGATCATCATTCACAGACCATTTGCAGACCACTTAGCTGCTTTTTCCTAAAGATGTTGCAAGCAGTCACATAGCTACTGCATTGATTCTATTTCACAGTAAATATCAAAAACCATGTTAAGACACAGTTCTCATGCCATATGGAGCTACTTCACACAATACAATTTGCTCATAGTTTCTGCAGTGGAGAGGATTTTTCCACAGTGAGGATCGGGATTAGGCAGATACACATATACTTGACCAGCTCTCAGGTCACACGTTGTAGTAAACACAGGGTAGCACTTCCCTGGTCCACACAAAACTGTGACTGGGAGTGTCTTCTATAGCCAAGCCAAAGGGTGGAGAGAGACATGGGATGGTGTGCACCTCACACAAAGTCACATCAGTAGTGGGAGGGGTTATGGAGCCATTTAAATCAAACCAGGCCCCTCCCATGCCTATTTTCCCTTTTGGCACCCATCCAGCCCACCCTTGATAGCAATGCAGGAATCTTTCCAGTGGTTTTGGGGCTGAGTAGGAATTCTGTGCCTGTTTCTAGATTGACCTTGTCAGGTGGGTTTTCTTGCCTACTTTATGCTGGATGTCAGAGGGTGTTAAGGGTTTAGTTGGTGTCTTTAATAGGGTTAATTCATCACATTTTGCTGGAAAGTACAAGAGAAACCCAGTCAGATGGGCGGGGTATAAAATTATTATTATTATTATTATTATTATTATTATTATTATTATTATTATTATGAACTGAGTGTCACGGAAAGCACTTGTAGGCATCTTTAAAGGCCTACCTTCCTTCAAGAAAATGAGAAGACTTGCTCAAAACAGGAGTTGACTGGCAACTGTTTGCAACTAAAAATTCCAACTGGACCCCATGCGCAACAAATAACTATTCAAATACCTTTCATGTGGCAAATCATTATAATTGTCGATCGTAATCTTCAAATGTGATAGCAGGGGTATACTACCCCACAGAGGACTTTAAACATGGTTTAGATTAAATGCTGGATTCAAACAGCTAAAAGCAGAAACTACTATGTTTTCATACTGACCAGCTATGGGGTGCTGCCAGTAACATGAATGTTGCCACAGAGCAGGCTGCTTGCATTCCCCCCACCCTTTACTTTAATAGCGCAAAGTTATTGAACAAATAAATTCTCAAATTACTTTCACATGGCTGAAATGAGGACTGAAAAAAACAATACTGTATCTGCTTTATGAATTGAGCAGTACTGAGTCTGCACAGAATCCCCTTCCAAAATTACCTACCATTTCCAGCAATCCTGTGGGAGAGAAAACATGCTGGCGCAAACAGTCTACCATATAAGTGACACATGGAAAAACTCTAGAATAGATCATGGAGAATGGGTAAGAAAGTATAAATGTGATTCCAACCCATAAGATGTTCACCAACAAGGGGGTTAGACAAAGCCAGGAAAGCGAAAGTTTTCAGTGGTTACTAGCTAAGATGGCTATGTTTTCCCTCCACTGTCACTGAAAAGTTTGCCTCTATACCCTTCTCACCAGCATTCAAGTGCGGTGGCAATAGAGGCAATGGGCAGGTTTGTCAGCATTATGCAAGTGCATGGATGCTACTGACTGATGTCAGTGACTACGCATAATAATACTTTCCTATCACCATACACAAACTGAGACAACCCTAGAAGAGACAGCACCCAGAAATTATATCAAACCTATTTTGCCTATTATATCAAACCTAGCAGAACCGCTGTTAATTTATACTCTGTAATTCATTTTACCTAGGTGCAAGCATCATAATGTGAGCAAAAGTAGCAGCCCACTGGCAGGAAAAGAAAGCCACTCAAATGGAAATGTCAATATGTATGGCCAAATACTACTTACCATTGATGCAGTAGTGTGCCTGGGGGGGGGCAGAGAGGGCATCTGTCTTGGCAAACACAGTACTGTGAAGGAGAGGACACCAAAACAAGCATTTAAGCATAAATAATAAATTGTAACTGGGGCCAAAATATAGAGGTGGTAGCTAAATCTAAAATTCCTGGAAGTTCAGAAGTCTTTAGTGCTTTTGTCCTCATTACAGGCCAGCTACAAAGCATGTTGGTAAATCTACAATCATATCATTTCCATGAAACGGGCATCCTTTGTTCAAAAGCTGTCACCATGAGAAATGGCAACATAGGATGCACACCAAACTGTTTCCTCTGAGCATTATTATTATTATTATTATTATTATTATTATTATTATTATTCGCCATTCACCCTAAAGTCGCTGGGCAAGTTGCAGCACTAAAAGCAATATTTAAAAATTTAAAACCTGACTTATGAAATTAATTCTTTCAGGGGGCTGAGGTATGACTGGTTTTCTGAACTTTCTGGTCTTTGGCAGTCTTAGCCCCCCACCCCTCTAGTCTTGTTGACCACAGAGTAACACAGTGGGATTCTTCCAGTGGGAGTTTTGCACAACAACACAACAAAGTCTTCTACACAAAGGCAGTGGTTGCTGCTCAGAGCTACGGTTGTCATCGTTTTCCTCATTAAGAGAGCTTGGCCAGAGCTTAATTTGTGCTGCTTCGTTTCTCCTTTGAACAACAGCCCTCAGTGCCCCGCCCTCCCGCAGATGGATCTATTAATATTAAATGACGCAGTGAAATAGAAACATGTTGCTTCCAAACCTTTCCCCAGTTAGAGCACTCTGTCATTTATCACATTTCAATATTGACTCGGTAAGCACTTTTGCCGGCTCAGCCATCATCTTTCTTTTCCACGTGCTTTGTGCTGAGTTGCAGTGTTTTGCCAGCTCCCAAACAGAGAGCACAGAGGAGGCGCAGCCCGGAGGGATTAGAGACATGCTAACAAAAGATGCACCATTATAGGAACTGTGAGGCCTTATTGCCATAACACGCTGTCAGATTTGCCACAAGCAATTTGGGATGGTGATACAGCTGCCTTAAAAGAATTCGGCATGGAATGTGGGGACGGGGCTGTTTTTTTCCTCGAGTGACTCAAGCAATTAGGCCCAAATAAATTAAGACGGCAATTCATGAAGACTGCTTTACACTTGAGGAAGGATTTTGCCTCAGATTACTGAGTTGCGATGGAGCCCCAGCCCCTGGAGCTGTCAAATGTTGCAGAATGGCCACAACTTGTTTCTTGCATCATTAACAGTCGTAATAAAGGCATGCAACTGTCACCCCATCTCCCAGACCGATAGACAACATTTCTTTTCAGCAGCTCGTTTTTCTTCTTGTTTATCCATTTCTAGGCAGATTTGCAATAGGATTATGTGATTATTATTTTAAACATCCTTCAAAGCCCTCATCAAGCTCTGCGATGGCTTACTAAAAATCCAATATAATGTCAACAGCAGGCATAGCTTAGACCATACATATTTCTAAAATGGTCATAATTCTGACAACATTCAATTTGTCCCATGTCAGAATACTGGTCCCTCACAGGGAACCCAGTGGGCAGGAGACACAGTCCCTGAGACTAGAGCCTGCAGGGGACCTAACAGGTTGATTGAGGTGCAAGCAGTTGTGTCAGCAAAAGCCAGTTACAGCAGCCTGCTGGATAAGATCAAGATCAAAACTAGGGTGGGATTTTTAATAGCCATCCCAAGCCAGGTGATGTTGAAACTGTTTGTTATTTTTTCAAGGGGGATGGCTTGTGAGTAGGCAAGAGGAAGAAATTCAATTCAGTTCACATTTAAAGGTGAATCTTTCAAATCGTAACTTCCTGACACAATATGGGAAACGAAACACAGACATGATTCAACATTTGTCCTTATCTGAATTTTGCAATGCAGTTCTCAAACCAAGCAATGTGCACAAAAATGCATGAAAACAAATATATTAGGGGAAATAACCTTAAAATGCATTATATTAAGAGAAATTGCTTGCAAAAAAAATGTGTACATTAGTCAAAACTGCATGCGAAAAGGTATTTATTGGGAGAAATTCACACTAAAATGCAATCAGAGTTGCATAATTACTAAAGCAACAACTCCAATCTTCCTAGGGAGATGGACACACCTTCGTTGTTAAGGGAGGCCCTCCCAAATCGCTAACCTCCCCCCCACTGCCCTACAACTTGGGGTGCATGTTCTGCGCAATCCTCACAGGGGTCCTCTATACCACCCATGAGGTTCCAAAGCTTGTCTGGGGAATACCCAGAGAGTGCATAGCCCCACCTCTGCTGTCTTGCACGCGTCCTGCCTCTCTCCACAGCAGATGCAAAACTACCTGCCCTCCCAACCCCACACGACACTTTGGGCATGAGCAATAGGGGATTGAATTTCTAGCCAGAATTATGATATAGATAATGGACATCAGACCCAAATAATTTGAAAGTAGTGTCACTTTATAACTGTGGAGATTGCATTACGTCATGTTTCAAAGCAAACCGTTTCCAGTGTATGTCTACATCTAACATTTGGAAACAGTGACAACTCTGGCAAGATAATGCAGCAGATGGGATCTTATTAAATTCACTACATCTCATGGGTCATAATAAGTCAATAGCACTGATTTAGTCTGCTGGCCCTATAATCCATGAATTAAATATGTTTGAAATACTATAGTCCTGGAACGGGTGATAGTCCAGAGCATCAAGGGAGCTATTAGAATCTAATTTGCTAAAGAGGGATCGGTCAGATCCATCAGACTCAGAGCTAATGTGCATCTTTGTCCAAATGTTCTGGTGAACCACATTTTAACTTGTATGTTTGGTTGGTTTGGAAGGAGTTTCTATAACACATAAGATTTCTGCAGAAAACTTTGTTTTCACTGCTGCTCTTTAATAGAATGTTAGAAAATGATAAAGCATCACACCCCATGATTTGATTTGGGATGGGATTGTTAACATTGTGTACACCAAAAGCACATGGCTGGACAAGGTACCTTGGTGTGTTTAGCTATGGTTGGAGCAAAGTTGGAGCAAAGGAGTTGCTTGCAACTTAAAACCTAGGCAGAGAGAGAGGTGTTATATCAGGCCAGAGTGTTTTCCATGCAGTGTTTTCCAGTTTGATATTTTCACTCCAGGGGATTAATTTAGGCTGGCTCTGGGCGGGATCAAATGCGTTTTTCTATTCATGGAACAAGATTCTCCCCTCCCTTTGTGTTTTGCCACAACCCCTAAATCTGCTCTGGAGCATTGGGAGAATTTCCAGCGCAGTTTTATAGGGTACACAGTGAGAACAGAGGAAGGGAAAGCCCTATTGGGGGGGGAGAGAGATTATTGGATTATTTTTGTTCTTATTATGTATTTTATGTTTTTATATTGTGATTTTATGTTGTAACTGCCCTAAGACTTGCAGGTATAGGGTGATATACAAATTTAATAAATAATAATAAATAATAAAGTGGCTTTATATTATAATTATAATTACTCATTATTATTTATACCCCGCCCATCTGGCTGAGTTTCCCCAGCCACTCTGGGCGGCTTCCAATCGAGTGTTAAAAACAATACAGCATTAAATATTAAGAAGAGAAGAAGAAGAAGAGTTTGGATTTGATATCCCGCCTTTCACTCCCTTTAAGGAGTCTCAAAGTGGCTAACATTCTCATTTCCCTTCCACCCCCACAACAAACTCTGTGAGGTGAGTGGGGCTGAGAGACTTCAAAGAAGTGTGACTAGCCCAAGGTCACCCAGCAGCTGCATGTGGAGGAGCGGAGACACGAACCCGGTTCCCCAGATTACGAGTCTATCGCTCTTAACCACTACACCACACTTAAAAACTTCCCTAAACAGGGCTGCCTTCAGTAGTCTTTTAAAAAGAAGATAGCTGCTTATTTCCTTCACATCTGAAGGGAGGGCGTTCCACAGGGCAGGCTTTCCAGGCCTTCTGGGCTAAATATCTGATGTTGACCTTTGATGTTCACATGTAAGTATTTTTCAAGTCACTGAAAGTCACTGAATATACCTTGCCGCCGCCACCTTCATGGTGTACAAGTGGTCCCATGAAAGTAGAAGAGACAGATATTCAGCCCAGCACTAGTTTGAACTCATCCATTGATTTGTCCATTGCTTCCCACCCTTTTTTCCGTGTTGGTCCTCTATTCAACAGAAGAGATGAGCAGAAGGTGAGGTGACCAGGGCACAGTACACAAGTAGCACTCATTGATTCATTACAGTACAGATCGGGGGGGGGGGTGTTTTGTTTTTTTCTTCCTTTTTTTAAAAAAAGACCACATGGCAGGGATGGTTACAGTAAAGAAGTCTGCTGTTCTTTGGGAGCTTCCACAAAGTGTGATCTTCTAGCCAATATGTTCTGTTCTGAGTGAAATTAGTTCAAGCGAATACAATTTTTCTAGCTCCAAATCTGAAGAAACTACTGCTTGTTACAATTGCATAACAAAATTGGTTTGACACGAGGATTTCTATGATTAATATATAATGCTGATTCAAAGGTGCAGAAGGCTCAACCATCTCTTTTTGGGACAGGACAGATTAACAATTTAAACTAATTTTTCTATTACCAGCAAAAAGCACAATGCTAAAAACAGACCCAGAATCCAAACCCTCCTTTCTTGTGCCAATAAATTGGCTTGAATGTCTGCCTTAAAAATGTTAAGCCAGATAAACAAATACAATGAAACAAAATTCTTGACTATGAGAATTTTCAGACGCTTGCTATTTTCAGGTGGGATTCAATATCATACCAGCAAATTCAGGTTGTGAAATTATAGTTGATTTGAGGAGTCTAGCACAGTAAACCCTCTCCCCACCCCCCACCCCAAAAATTGGACTTTTTGTGATAAGGAAAGTGATGGGGAAATGCTCTGGAAAGTGTGGGATAATGCTTCCATGAAGCAAGATAATATAAACTTCCTGCAAAAGATAAGAATAGTTGCTCATTAAATAGCTAACTTCATCTAATCTGCCTGCGGGCAAATCAGGATGAATGTTCAACAAGCAGGTCACCTGGAAGCACCTTAAATTGACTTAATCTAGATGGTTATTTCATCATTTACATTTAATACTTATTATATTTCGTCCAAAGCTTTGCATTTATATCAGATTAACATACATGTTTATATGAGCCAAGAATTATTTGCAAATCCTACTGTGCATTTCAAATTCATTAAACAGCATTTAATAACTTATTTGCAAGCTATGTGCTACTATGTGTGGGATTCGACATTCTTATATTCTGCTTACAATTGAGGAACCTGATCTCTGGGGAAAGGATTTTAAACCCTGCAATTACAATCAGCTTTATAAATGATATTCTCACTTAATTGCAAATCCTGATTAGATATTACAGTGTCGGTTCTTTCCTAATATCAAGATTTAATAATGTGCATTGTGAAAGCTACCCGATATCATGATCCGATGCAAAATTGCTTCTGAACATCAGCCCAGAAGAGTACATCTTTTAAAAGCCTCTTAACTGCTTAGGAAAATTGGGTTGCATGAATTCTATTAGCTTCGCCGCTAGCCTTAGTTTAATGAAATAAAGATGGACCATTTCCAATGTGGCGTCCTTTGCTGGGGAGATTGGGCCTTTGGAAATGTAGAAAACACTCATTTAGTAGGTCTTTTCACACTGTTTGTTTGTTTCTAAAAGGCTGCTTTATAGGACAATAGCCTTTCAGTGCAGCCATACAATTACAGAGCAATCATACTACACTAGTGGATGGGTAACAGAGTAGAGAAGCTGCCACATTCAGCACCCTGTAGATTCATTGTGGCCAGGACTGTATGTGTGTATAGCCTCCCCCACCCCACCCCTGACTTCAGTGGAAAGGAATTTATGGTATAGCTTTGGGTCTGTTGGGAATGAGAGCTTGAGATCACAGGGATTAATGGAGCTTCCCCTGACACCCTGTTTCTGGCTGGCTTCTCCATTCCAATACCAACTGGCGGGTGATATATACAGTGGTACCTCGGGTTACATACGCTTCAGGTTAAATATGCTTCAGGTTACAGACTCCGCTAACCCAGAAATAGTGCTTCAGGTTAAGAACTTTGCTTCAGGATGAGAACAGAAATTGTGCTCTGGCGGCGCGGCAGCAGCAGGAGGACCCATTAGCTAAAGTGGTGCTTCAGGTTAAGAACAGTTTCAGGTTAAGTACGGACCTCCAGAATGAATTAAGTGCTTAACCCGAGGTACCACTGTACAGCACAGACACATTACAGGATTATGAAAGGACACCTGGATAGGTATTTATAAGAATCAGAACCCAGTGGTGACCCAGAAAGTTGCAGCCATAGCCAGAAATGCAAGTGTTGGGGGGCAGTGCACAGGGTGTGCATCATAATAAAATAGGCAAACCTGATGATGAGCAGAGCCCCATCTCTGAAAGGTTTTTTCAGCTTCCTTCCTTCTGCTAGGATGAGACACAAAGCAACAATTCCAAGAGTTCCATGGGAAGAAAGATTGACTGCAAAACCACTCTGAAAGTTGTAGCAATATGAGAGGGCACACCTAACAGTTCTCAGTACCCTTCACAAATGACAGTTCCCAGGATTCTTTGGAGGAAGCCATGATTGTTTTAAGTGGTATGATACTACTTTAAATGTAGAGTGCAGACGGGGCCGCCGTGCGTATCATGCAAAGGGGCATGTAATGTTCCACATAAATGTAACACT
This sequence comes from Podarcis vaucheri, assembly GCF_965113315.1. Lineage (NCBI taxonomy): Eukaryota > Metazoa > Chordata > Lepidosauria > Squamata > Lacertidae > Podarcis > Podarcis vaucheri. The sequence goes on along the minus strand of NC_138761.1, from coordinate 71,880,092 downwards.
TGCAGTTGATCTTCTTTAAAACAAAGCTTTCTCAGCACTTTGTGAAAACCAAGGTACAGGTGGGGACCATTTTGCACATCTCCAATTGAAGCACGACCACTGACATGCCACAGAAGAGAGCATAATGGGGTGTAACAGGATGGGACAGGCTTATGCCGCCTATATGATAGGAGAACATGGTTTCTCACTACAAATAGCAGAAGCTTTGCACCACTTGAACTGATGGGGAAACTTTGTTTTAAAGCAAGGGTGGAGAAACATAAGCCCAAGGGCCAATCTTGGCCCATGAGGTCATTTCCCCCAAGCCATGCTGTCAGGTGATGTCACTGGGTGAAGTCAGCTGATATGTGGAAGAGCAGAGTTGAGTCCTACTGTACAGGGTCTACTTTGCCAGTAAAATTAATTAATTAATTTTTATAATGAATGCTTTTAGAATGTTGTTTATGTTGTACCTTTGTACTGTTTTATTGTTGTTAGCCGCCCTGAGCCCGGCTTCGGCTGGGGAGGGCGGGATATAAATAAAATTTATTATTATTATTATTATTACATGCCCTGTGGGCCAAAACACACCCCTGCAGCTAGCTGGATTGAACCCTCTGCAAATCAACAGAGGGTTTAGTCCCGCTGGTTGCTGCTTCACCAGTGCATATCCCATTTAAAGCATGAATAGGGGGGATGTTGCTACTGTTTTTACCTGTAGGTATACCTGATGGTGGTGGTATGTGTAATATCATCCTTTTTTACACAGCTGGAGAAAGTCACTGCAGAGTTTTTGAAGTTAGTAAACCAAAGTTGTCAAGCAGAGTGATCTTAAAGATTAAGTAGCAGAGGAGAAACCATTTGTTGGTTTTATGACACAGGTTACCCCTCAAAGTTATGTCACATGATGATTATTATCCTGTTCATCTGCGAGAGTTATGATTGGAAATGTTTGCTTCATTTTTTAAACAAAACGTAGGATAAGTCACATTTATTCTTACAGTCCAAGAAGAAATAATGGAATATAAAGAGAGATAGCCTTAAAAACTGCAGGACCATTTTGTCTAATAATGACTATTATGTAGCATATATCATACTTGTTCGTGATACACAACCGGTTGCTTCAGAAGTCGGATTTAGCCAATATTCCCTTGCCTAGGAATTTATTTTATTTATCATTTTGTAAATGATAATCTAATACTTTTTTATTATGATTCAAACCAGACCTGATTGTATTGGTCTCCCCAAACCATCATGACTTTGTTTCATAAGAGTATTCTTTAGTCCCTCTATTGCATTAAATTCAAATTACATTTATTGGCCTGTGCTCCCAAAAAAGAAGCAACTAAAAAACCAATTTGTTTCTTGTAAGAGCTGATTTTCATGAATAAGAAGAACTAAATTGGATATTGAATGGTATAAAGAAATGTTTAGGAAACAAATGCAATAGCCAGTGTGTTTCTGTACTATTGCAATTTGCCCACTTGTTCAGCTACATATGAATCATACTAACGAAGGAGAAGCTCTTAAATAAGCTTCTAGTTGACCACTGAAGCAATTTGGCTACATTAGAAAACTAGCCTTGTTGATAACATTCTCTCTAGCCATTTTCTCTTTTGCTCTTTGTCACATTAGGCATGGTGTAAAATGTTACAAAAATAAGAAAAAGGTGGGGGGGGGATTTGAATCTTGAGTAAATTTTGTGGGTTCTGCAACTCTTCTCTGATTCTTTGCTAAACTGGTCAGCTCTTGAACAAGATTTCCTTCATTTTTTAAAAAAAAATTGGCATGCACCAGGAACCCAAATAGCCTAATAAGAAATTGGTCATAACTCAGGCTTGAACCATTTTCTCTCAGCCTCAGTTTTCAGTATTTTTGCTGATGATCAACACTTTTGCACAAGATAAATATGGCCCAACTTAACAGAAGCCTCTTTGCTAGAGGAGATTCAGTGCCACCTCATTAAAAGCATGCACCTCATCAGTGGCGTAGCGTGGGTTGTCAGCACCCGGGGCAAGGCAAGTAATTTGCACCCCCTAACCCGTGGATTTGCGCCCCCTAACCCTAACACCCAGATGTTGCGCCCGGTGCGGCTACCCCCCCTGCACCCCCCATGCTACGCCACTGCACCTCATTAAAAGGTCATACATTTCTCTATGTAAAAGCAATGGCGATTGGAACGCAAGGAACAAGATTTGATGGTGTCCATAGCTTTTTAAGAATGTACTGATGAAGATGAGATTATGAGAAATGGCTGTGTTGCTGGGAAGACTGGATTGTAAGAGGGACAGTATTTTCTCTGCCCAAGCCAAGGGAAAATATAATACTGAGTATCATCAACATCATCCCAGGACAGGACATCTATTTTTTTATTATAGAAATAATGTAACCTACCTGTATAAATGAGTGTTTGATTAAAACTGGAAAAGAAGTTGTATTATTGAAATCTTAATATACTGGCTCTCCAGATTTCATTCCATCTCTATTACTATAGACCCTTACAAGGGTAGCCTACATGTTTGTTATAGTGCCTTTTAAGTTACATTTTAAGAGGACAAAGACTTGTTCTCCTCAGAAGCCAGGATCTAACAAGCTTAAATTACAGGATTTGGGCTGAGCATCAGGAGAAACTCTTAATTGCAAGAGCATTTTGGGAATGGTATGAATCACTAAAGCGACGTTTGCGCTATCTCTTCACAACAGAGGCTACATCCTGTATATCAGATTTAATATGTGAATATAGTCAAGTAAACTGGCATTGTGCCTGAGGCTCTGCAAGGCTGGATGGAGTCAGCATTCTTCAAGGCTGCCATATCAGCATTATCAGCTGAAAACCTTTCACATGTAATCTGGGATATTATGATGACTAAGAGCCAGTTTACACAAAAAGTTCTGATTTACAATGTATCTAGCCTGTCCACAGCTACAGCCATAGTGATCCGGTTAGTGGCACCTATGAGTTCAACTGTGTGAAAACTGGAAATTGCTACCAAGGTGACACTCTGCATTCTTTGCACTCTCTATTGCAGACACAGGCACAACTGAGTATGGCTTAGGCATCACGGGAAATGGGGTATTTGGGCCATGAGGAGGCCCCTTCCAACATAAGACAGTGCCTGCAAGGGGAGGGAGATTTGCCGGTCAGAAAGAGGTGACTAACAGTCTCTCCTCTCCTCATTGGGATTGGGTTGGGTGGGAAATTCAATTTAGTTCACATTTACATGCAGTTCTGCAATGAAATAATGTGTACAAAAATTCATATAGTAACTGCCCATAGAAATGCACATATTAGTGAAATGTGCATTACATACAGGGAAATGGTTTTGAAAAAATGTGGTGTTTTCAAGCTTAGGCACTGGCCAGATGTTCACTGGCCCAGTAAGCAACTATGGGTGGGATTGACCTAGCCAGCCTGGAGGAAGCCCAGTGCAAAAACATCTGCTTGCTCAATGGGATCTTCCTTCTACTCCCCCCCTGCACCCCACAAATTGGCTCAGAGGGGTCTCTGCAGAACTCCCAAGACAGCTTATAGGGAGAAGAGAGGGAAAATACTCTCATCTGGCAAACTACAACAGAACAGTGGAAGAGTGCAACATTGAATTCCACCTGAAGCGTAGCATAGGTCTAGTGTAGGTGGTTCCTGCAAAGAGACTCCAATTTCTGTGCTTCTTAATATATTCTCAGGATAGTTTGATCTAAATAGTTATTTTGAAACTGATTTGAATCTGATTTGAATCTGGAGCATCATTGATGGAAATGTGAATCTGACAATGATGGCTCACAAGTATTACATGAAAGGTAACACGGCAGTTGGATCAAAAACAATCAAGGGTTCTATACCACCTTAAAGACAACTCAATTTATTCTGACATGAGCTGCCAGCATGCCCTTCCCCTTCCATAGGATCTGATCCATCTCACCAGTGAATTGATGACAGAATTTTGTAAAGAGCCAGTGTGGTGTAGTGGTTAAGAGTGGTAGTCTCCTAATCTGGGGAACCGGGTTCGCGTCTCCGCTCCTCCAGATGCAGCTGCTGGGTGACCTTGGGCTAGTCACACTTCTTTGAAGTCTCTCAGCCCTACTCACCTCACAGAGTGTTTGTTGTGGGGGAGGAAGGGAAAGGAGATTGTTAGCCACTTTGAGACTCCTGAAGGGGAGTGAAAGGCGGGATATCAAATCCAATCCAATCCAAACTCTTCTTCTTCTTCTTCTAAAATGCGTTTAAGAAATGATGGCTATATTTCTAAGCTGAGCTTAGAGTAGCATCAACTTAATGTACTAAATTACTCTCCAATCACCCAAGGACATGCCCCTCCTTGAAAAATTCAATTATATTGAATGGTTGGCCCTTTGCCTAATCACTCCAGCTGAAGTGTAGAGTTATTTTCATTTAGGTTCATTAGTATAATATCTGAGGATCTGTGGCTTGTATTGGAAAGGTGGGAATTTTGGGGAGATAATTGCATTTCCCTCAAAATACCTGATTCAGGACAGTGCAGGGCAGTGGTAGGAACATAGTCTCTGTCACCCAGCTAACACAATTTAGGACACCCTTAGATACACACATATACTAACTTGGGCTTTCCTTGCCACCTTGCTGCCTCTCACGAATCAATGAATGAATTTTCAATTAGCTGTATGACGTTACAAAATGGTACCCTGGCTGGATCTAGACACATCAAAGAAGTGTTTCAGTTGAATTCATTGTAAACTTTGTATGAGAAATTGGGTTGGCAAAAACAGAACTCCACAGCGCCATCTGGTGCCACAGTGTTAAAGTGCACAAACAACACATAAAAACACACTTTTTCTTTGCCAATGTAGCTGAGTCTCCTGTTTACAAAGATATATGCAATATAAATTGTTACAACCAGAACTTCAACAAAAGGGACATGGGCCAGTGAGCATGAGGTACTTGCAGATCTCATTGGTTTCAGTGGGAAATGTTTTGGCATGCATAACTCTTTCCCATCAAAAATAATGAGATTTAAGTGGCTATCCTATACACATTTACCTAGGATTAAGTTTCACTGAATGGGATTTACGTCTGAGTAGACAAACATAGAATTGCACCATTTAAAAATGCTATTATATACTGTAATAATATAAAGTGATTAAGAGTGCAACTCTATACCTGAAGTAAGTTTCATTGACTTTAAGGAAGGTAAGGATGAATCTGCAGATTTTGGTTTCTCTCAGTTTCTCATTTATCCAGTTTTAATTTCAGTTTTCCACATTTACACTTCAATTTGCAGTTTAGAAGTCCTCATGAAAATTCACCAGCATTTTAGTGAGAATTTTTCCCAAAATACATATTTTTCTATGCAATTTTACCTAATACACATTTTTCCATAGCATATTATATCATTCTTCCATGATATAATGCATTTTGTATGTTATGTTCACCAATACGTGCATTTTTATGCTAACTTTACTGTAGCGTATACAGTTTTGCACAGATTACATGGCTGAAGAACTGCATTGCAAAATTCAGAAAAGTGCAAATTTTGAAGGATGGCTGTGTTTCAGTTTACACATTGCTTCAGAAAGTGCAGATTAGGTGTGTTTGCTTTTTAACTAGGTATATTTGCTTTTAAACGTGAACTGAAGTGAATTTCTCTCTACTCCTAGGTAAGTAGTATTGGATTCCAACCTATGACATTTGGAAAGAAATAGAAGCTAAATGCTGACTTGATGAGACGTTACTGAAGAAATACAGGTCAGAGAGCAACCTTTTGCTCTCTAAAGTACCACCTTTTCCTATATGAACCTACCCAGTGCCTGAGTTCATCAGGTTTATCTGAGGGTGGCAGTGAGAATACACGCCTTTTCTGTGGTAGTCTCCCATCTACGAAATGCTCTCCCTAGAGAGGCTAGTCTTGCAGGAAAACCAGGAAAAGGCATTTTCGTTTTCTCTGTTTCGTTTTTGTGGTCATCTTAGACTGGTTATGATGGGGATGAATCCTTTTATGATATTGCATTCTGAATATATTTCTGACGCGCTCAAGTTATTTTTATTGTATTTTCTTATTTTACTTTATTTGTAATTATTGTAGTGGGAAGCAATACATATTTAATAAACCCAAACCTTTTACTCCATTTGCTTAGATTTACTAGATTTTACTTGCATCGTGAAGCAGGAATGAGCAGGAGTCTATTGTTTCTGTAGACACATTTTATTGACACAACATGAAGAGGTCTGTTGCTGCTGCATCATTACCATTTCCCTATAGGTACAAGGACTGGAGAAGAAGAAGAGAATAAGTTCCTGACTGTGTGAAAGTCTCTGAAAGGAAGTCCCAGGGGCTGTAATGACATTCTGCAGTATTGAGCTTTTAACTGATTAAAATTCATCAGCTTCACCAACACAGTTAATTAACTAATGACCCAATTCTATAAGCCACTGCACTTAAGTCAGTACTGGAAGATTCAGCACGGCTGGAGGTGTTGGAAGTCCAGCTTCAGACCCTCTCTCAAGTATGAGGCTCAAAAGATGGCCTTGGACAACTTAGACTGCAATCTTGTATCCATGCATGGTCCTGGAAGTAATTCCCACTGAACTCAGAGGGACATTCATCTAAGAATATACCGGTATGTGTTGGTTTGGGCTGCCTCGTGTGTGTGTTTCATTTGAGGAAGGGGAGGGAAACAGATGTGGTAAACAAAAACAAAAAGGTTCAGAGTGCCATACCACCAAATGACAAGCTCTTGTTAGGGTGATGCAGAGAGTCAATGTGCCTTTAATGGATACACTTCTCATCCTGATCCAAGAATAGATCCATACAAAAAAGCTTGGGTGTGTAGCATTAACAAACCTGGCATTTGACTGAAACTGGCAGTCTACCTCAGCTGTGTGTGCATCATTAGTAGTCCAGTGGTCCTTGCCCCATATAAATGCTGTACTGGTGTGCTTACTTTGAAGATGGAGCAGCCGAAATCTTAGATGGGCATCTGTTCTACTGTTGAACAGCTCGTCCTGTCAAAAAGTTCTTTCTGATGTTTAGTCAGGAGAAAACAAGCTTGCTCCATCTGCCATGGGACAGCCCTTAATATATTTGAAGGTGGCTATCATATCTCCTCTCAGTCACATCTTTTCAGGCTAAACATGCCCAGCTCCTTCAGCTGTTCCTCATAAGGCCTGGGTCCCAGACCCTTGATCATCTTGGTTGCTCTCCTCTGCACACGCACCAGTCTGTCAATATCCTTCTTGAATTGTAGCACCCAAAGCTGAACACAGTATTTCAGGTGTAGTCTGACTAAGGCAGAACACATTGGGACTATTACTTCCCTTGATCTGGACACTAGACTTTTGTTGATGCACCCTAGAATAGAATTAGATTTTTTTTTTGCTGTTGCATCACACTGTTGACTCACGTGCAGCTTGTGGTCTACTAAGACCCCTAGATTCTTTCACTACTACACTAGTAATCTTTTAAGTGGTTCACAGACAATGTATTCCCCAAGATACAGGCACTATGCTAAATATTTGAATTTTCTTCTATTTCAACCTTTAAATGCTTGCTGAAAGTAATTAAGAATACATATTTCCATAACAGCTAGGTGACATCTGACTTTGTTTCACATTGTTATTATTCCATGGTTTTGTATATAATTGCCATAAGCTGATATACTTTTTTTAAAAAAAAAAATTTCATTAAAGTTTTCTTGGTTTACAAAGGTCTGCGCAATGTCTCTTTTCAAGTTACATTTTCCATAGGAATATGAATATTTTTTATATAAATAAATAACTTAGACCCACAAAAAACTGTTCTTTTAATAAAGTAGCACGTTGAATCTTCTTTGCAGCCAATTCATTTTGAATGAGGAAAATAACCCATTGTGTAACATGCAAGCGGACAATGAATACCATTCACAGTGGTATTTAAACCATAGCCCTGAACAGTGCCCAAGATGAATAGGCAGTGTAATGTTAATCTTCCAAAAGTACTTGGTCCTCGTCAAAAATTCCTTCTCACAAGTGATGGAGTTTACCCTGTAAATTAAATCTTCCAAGTAATGGGAGAAATAACCCATGACATGGGTGGGGGAAATTAAATTAGAGCCACTAATAGTGGGTCAGCGCAGCTTGAGCAATGGTAATGGAAGTGACCGCGTGAATGATAAACAGGCCTACATGAGACTGTGACAACTGTCTCCCAGTGACGGTGACGAACATTCATCTCTGTGGCAAGCAATTCGCAATCTGGACACTAACATGTTTATAGTGTAGTCTGACACTGCAGCGGAGCCAAAGAACGTCAGTCTCTCTCAGCAGAACACTCTAATTCTGTAATGAAGGGCATCTTTGATCCTATTCCCTTGCGAAATCTATTTGTCACTGCTCGGAACCCCTTTTTGCACTGCTGGGCAACCTACTGAACCAGTTTCTCTTTACCAGTCAAGGCACTGTGTTTTTATGCATTACAGAAAACCTGCGCTCAATGCCCTAAGGAAGGGGAAAGACTCTGCGGTTTAGTTTTTTATTCCTCTAGCATATATATTTCCAAATATATTCCAGTTGTAGTTGGCAAGACAATATAGTATAGGCAAGTGGGACCTGCAACAAAATGTCACAGTGCAGTGACTCCCTGTTTTTGGATTCTCCATTCCATTCCTCTTTTCTTAGAAGAGTGTTCATACTTAGCTCTTCCCCCATGTATATTTATGCAAATTTGGGGTTCCCCAAGCATACTGATACTTTTCTCTTGGTCCTCAGTACCATCTTTCAGATCCACAAGTGTCATAGTCCACACCTGGCTTCACTATTAGGATATATCACAGGTGAGTAAAAATTATTTTTTGTGTTCCACATCAAGTTGGCTATGAAGCCAAATGTTTATTTCTTAACACCCCATAAGGATCTGTTAACATCATGTTTATAAAAGCAATAAGGTAATAAATAGCAAAAGTGGACATCACTGTAACGTTATAGGGTAGGGTCATAAGATCAAAATTGCAAAAAACAAAGCAAGTATTATACTGCCTCTTTAACCTAAGCAGAACCTTCCTTGCCTTTGAAATCTTGGCTGTCTTCGTGGTCCTAGAATATCTTCACAAGTCAATGTGGAGAGCACTCAGATGAATAATGGTGCTGTTTGGAAATGTGGTTTTAAGACGTCTCTGGTGCACAAACTTCTGTTTAGGTAATTAAAAAGGAAGGGGAAATGTATGTTTACATTATCCACAGGATATATGTGATTTTAACCTTTTAGTCATTCTGTTAAAACAAACAGTACATTAAAATGGAAATTTCCCCAGAGTTGCTGATTTGCGAAGTGAAATAATGAACTTCATATCCCTTGTTTATTCATTCTTCTTGTTTCCATTTAAACGACGATAATGCTTTTTGCTTTTAATGATCATTTGGTTGTATTATGTGTGGGGGGTTTTCCCAAAAAACTAAAAGCTGAGCTACGTGGATTATGCCACTAGTGCAACTAATACCTACCGTTAGCATTTTCATATATTTGCAGGCGAAAGAACTTAGTGTGGCTCGTGCCATGTCACAAAACAACTTCCTTTTTCCAGAAACCCAGATTGCCATGAGGCCTGCTACATGTACAAAGCAGCCACAGAGGTTAACAAGGACTGAGATTTAATTTTTAAATACATACCCTCCAACACTCCTCAGATGAAAATAGAGACATTTCTCACTCCCACAACTGACTCTTCTCGATCCCCAATTTTTGTCCCCTCCCCACCGCAGAGCATTTCCTCTCAGAAGAAGGGTGAATCCCACACCACTTCCCCAATGGGACACAGCCCACATGCCCTCCACCAACCTAAGAAAACCCCTTAATCCTGATTTGATTCTATTCTTTTTAGAAAAAAACAAGATTAGAAGCAGACACCCAATTTTTTATTTATTTATTTTAAAAATCAAGACTCCTTGAGCTCCCCTCCACTTCCCCTTTCCTCCTGCCCGGGATGTCCCTGCACTCTGCCTGCCCCTCAGAGTTGGAGCATCATACGGGGCTGGGTCTTGGCAGAGGCAGCTTCTCCTCCTCCTCGCCCACTCTCCAGCAGCCACTACAAGCTGCCCAAGGGAGGAGGCCAGCAGCAGCCATGGATAGGCACCAGGATGTTCTCTCTCTCCTGCTGTCACTTGAGACAAGCACCGGCTCTCCTACTTCTCAAGCTTGGAGGCAGCATCACTGGCAGAGGAAATAGAGACATTCCAGGATCAAATCGGAAGCTGGGATGGCTTTCGTAATTCTGGGACTGTTCCTGGAAAATCAGGACACCTGGAAGGTATGCAAATGCTTAAAAAAACAAAAAAACCACCACATCCTGGCAGAGTCCTAACCCCATTCTAACCCTGCCATATATAATGCCTAGCTAGGGCTTAGATCTCAGGTTATTATTATTATATTGCTAACTGTTGGCCCCCCTTCATGGATCACTGCCTTGCCGTGGCGAAGGGGCTTGAATAACTCAGAGAAGCTATGAGCTATGCCGTGCAGGGCCACCCAAGATGGACAGGTCATAGTGGAGAGTTTTGACCAAACGTGATCCACCTGGAGCAGGAACCGGCAAGCCACTCCAGTATCCCTGCCAAGAAAACTCCATGGACAAAGACAACAGGCATATAAAAGTTATGACGCTGGAAGATGAGCCCCTCAGGTCGGAAGGCGTCCAACATGCTACTGAAGAAGAGCGGAGGACAAGTACAAGTAGATTCAGAGCTGATGAAGCGGCTGGGCCAGAGCCGAAAGGACGCTCAGTTGCAGATATGCCTGGAAGCGAAAGGAAAGTCCAATGCTGTAAAGGAAAATATTGCATAGGAACCTGGAATGCAAGAACCATGAACCTGGGTAAGTTGGATGTGGTCAAAAATGAGATGGCAAGAATAAATATTGACATCCTGGGCATCAGTGAACTAAAATGGACGGGAATTGGAGAATTCAGTTCGGATGACCATCACATCTACTACTGTGGGCAAGAATCCCGTAAAAGAAATGGAGTGGCCCTCATAGTCAACAAAAGAGTGTCAAAAGCTGTACTGGGATGCAATCTCAAAAATGATAGAATGATCTCGATACGAATCCAAGGCAGACCTTTTAACATCACAGTAATCCAAGTTTATGCACCAACCACTGGTGCTGAAGAAACTGAAATTGACCAATTCTATGAAGACTTACAACACCTTATAGAAATGACACCAAAGGATGTTCTTCTCATTATAGGGGATTGGAATGCTAAAGTAGGGAGTCAAGAGATAAAAGGAACAACTGGCAAGTTTGGCCTTGAAGTTCAAAATGAAGCAGGGCAAAGGCTAATAGAGTTCTGCCAAGAGAACAAGCTGGTCATCACAAACACTCTTTTCCAACAACACAAGAGACGACTCTACACATGGACATCACCAGATGGGCAGCATCAAAATCAGATTGATTATATTCTCTGCAGCCAAAGATGGAGACGCTCTATACAGTCAGCAAAAACAAGACCTGGAGCTGACTGTGGCTCAGATAATCAGCTTCTTATAGCAAAATTCAAGCTTAAACTGAAGAAAGTAGGAAAAACCACTGGGCCGGTAAGATACAATCTAAGTCAAATCCCTTATGAATACACAGTGGGAGTGAGGAACAGGTTTAAGGATTTAGATTTGGTGGACAGAGTGCCTGAAGAACTATGGATGGAGGCTCATAACATTATACGAGAGGCAGCAACTAAAACCATCCCAATGAAAAGGAAATGCAAGAAAGCAAAGTGGCTGTCCAATGAGGCCTTACAAATAGCGGGGGGGGGGGGAGAAGGCAAGCAAAATGTGAGGGAGATAGTGAAAGTTACAGGAAATTGAATGTAGATTTCCAAAAAAATAGCAAGAAGAGACAAGAGACAAGAAGGCCTTCTTAAACGAGCAATGCAAAGAAATAGAGGAAAACAATAGAATGGGAAAAACCAGAGATCTGTTCAAGAAAATTGGAGATATGAAAGGAACATTTCATACAAAGATTTCCATAATAAAAGACAAAAGTGGAAAGGACCTAACAGAAGCAGAAGACATCAAGAAGAGGTGGCAAGAATACACAGAGGAACTATACCAGAAAGAAATGGATGTCTCGTATACCCCAGGTAGTGTGGTTGCTGACCTTGAGCCAGACATCCTAGAGAGTGAAGTCAAATGGGCCTTAGAAAGCACTGCTAATAACAAGGCCAGTGGAAGTGATGATATTCCAGCTGAACTATTTAAAATTTTAAAAGATGATTCTGTTAAGATGCTACACTCAATATCCCAGCAAATTTGGAAAACCCAGCAGTGGCCAGAGGATTGGAGAAGATCAGTCTACATCCCAATCCCAAAGAAGGGACGTGCCAAAGAATGCTCCAACTACCACACAATTGCACTCATTTCACACGCTAGCAAGGTTATGCTTAAAATTCTACAAGGCAGGCTTAAGCAGTATGTGGACCGAGAACTCCCAGAAGTGTAAGCTGGATTTCGAAGGGGCAGAGGAACCAGAGACCAAATTGCAAACATGTGCTGGATTATGGAGAAAGCTAGAGAGTTCCAGAAAGACATCTACTTCTGCTTCATTGACTATGCAAAAGCCTTTGACTGTGTCAACCACAGCAAACTATGGCAAGTTCTTAAAGAAATGGGAGTGCCTGATCACCTCATCTGTCTCCTGAGAAATCTCTATGTGGGACAAGAAGCTACAGTTAGAACTGGATATGGAACAACTGACTGGTTCAAAATTGGGAAAGGAGTACGGCAAGGCTGTATATTGTCTCCCTGGTTATTTAACTTATATGCAGAATTCATCATGTGAAAGGCTGGGCTCGATGAATCACTGGAAGAAATATCAACAATCTCAGATATGCAGATGACACAACCTTGATGGCAGAAAGTGAGGAGGAATTAAAGAACCTTTTAATGAGGGTGAAAGAGGAGAGCGCAAAATATGGTCTGAAGCTCAACATCAAAAAAACGAAGATCATGGCCTCTGGTCCCATCACCTCCTGGCAAATAGAAGGGGAAGAAATGGAGGCAGTGAGAGATTTTACTTTCTTGGGCTCCATGATTACTGCAGATGGTGACAGCAGTCACAAAATTAAAAGACTCCTGCTCCTTGGGAGAAAGGCGATGGCAAACCTAGACAGTATCTTAAAAAGCAGAGACATCACCTTACCAACAAAGGTCCGTATAGTTAAAGCCATGGTTTTCCCAGTAATGATGTATGGAAGTGAGAGCTGGACCATCAAGAAGGCTGATCGCCTAAGAATTGATGCTTTTGAATTATGGTACTGGAGGAGACTCTTGAGAGTCCCATGGACTGCAAGAAGATCAAACGTATCCATTCTTAAGGAGATCAGCCCTGAGTGCTCACTGGAAGGACAGATCCTGAAGCTGAGGCTCCAATACTTTGGCCACCTCATGAGAAGAGAAGACTCCCTGGAAAAGACCCTGATGTTGGGAAAGATGGAGGGCACAAGGAGAAGGGGACGACAGAGGATGAGATGGTTGGATGGTGTTCTCGAAGCGACCAGCATGAGTTTGTCCAAACTGCGGGAGGCAGTGGAAGACAGGAGTGCCTGGCGTGCTCTGGTCCATGGGGTCACGAAGAGTCGGACACGACTAAACGACTAAACAACAAAAACTGTTGGCCACCCACCAAGGCAGCTCGAAAAGGTGATTAGATTTTGGTGGCATCTAATCATGATGGCCATATTACCTCCAATATCAGGGGCAGGATGTCCTTGAATACCAGTTGCTGCAGATCATGAGTGAGAAAATCCCTGTTCCCATAGGCAACTTGAAGGAAGGTGAGGACAGGTGACCTCACCTGGGCCCGAAGTCACCCCCCACCAAAGCAGGCTCAAAGCTTCTCAAAGCTTTTCAAAATCATTTTCTCAGCAGCTAAGCATCAGAAACATTCCGCTTGCTGTAACTAAAAAGATTGCAACAAGGTAGAGAACAGAGCCCATTGTCTTCTCAGGCCTTTCTCAGAACCACATTGCAACTTGCTTTCTCTCCGGGAACCATGCCAAAGCACAAGAATGAAACAACGGGAACACTCTGAAAACCCCCTCACCCCCTTTCCTGCCAAGAGTCCACAATAGTCCCAAGACAGCTTTCTGTACATGCTCAGGAACCTCAACATGGGGCAGGACTCCTGAGGGAGGAGAAAGGAGGAGGGAACTGGAAAGGGGTATATATGCTTGTGCACATGACTGTGAACTCCGTGCATGCTTTTTGTGAGTTATCACACTTGCTCCTTCTACCAGTTCATGGATGGTAGAAATAAAAAGCCTTTTCTCCGAAACTATTCCTTGAGTGTCTGTTGACTCCCACTTCCCTTTCCCAGGCGCAGTATTTTTCCCACCCGAGGGCAAAGCCTCATAAGGCTACAAACTGACTGGCCAACGTGATAACATAATGCTCGACTAGAGGGGCCTGTGATCTGATTCAGCAGAGTTCTTATGTGCTTAGGATTCTTTGAAAAGCATCGATTGTAAAATTCTTTCTGTAGCAGTGGTCTCATGGGAGTTCAACACAGTCTGGCTCAGACATGAACTCCCTGGAGTTCTCGGAGGAGAGCTGAGTTTTTAAGACCCCTTGGCATCTTCTAAATCCTTCTGCAGCTCAGATCAGTATCCAAGCCACTCAAAGGGCTCTCACTCCATTCCAAAACACCTTCCCCATTTACCAGTGGCGTAGCGTGGGTTGTCAGCACCCGGGGCAAGGCAAGTAATTTGCACCCCCTAACCCATGGATTTGCGCCCCCTAACCCTAACCCCCAGATGTTGCGGCCGGCCCCCCTGCACCCCCCACGCTACGCCACTGCCATTTACTTATCTTTAATTCAAGGCAGAACACTGGAGCCAGCGTGGTGTACTGGTTAAGAGCAGTGGACTCATAATCTGGTGAACCGGATTCGATTCCCTACTCCTCCACATGCAGCTGCTGGGTGACCTTGGGCTAGTCACACTTCTCTGAAGTTTCTCAGCCCCACTCACCTCACAGAGTGTTTGTTGTGGGGGGGGGGAAAGGAGATTATTAGCCGCTTTGAGACTCCTTAGGGTAGTGATAAAGCAGGATATCAAATCTTCTACTTCCAGCACTGTGGATTATTTTCTTTGCCTTAACTCCTCCCCCCGTCACCCTGATACACTGTAGCGTGTCCCTGCAGAGTTGTGATCCTGGTGATAATTAGTGCCATTTTTAAAAAAGAAAAAGGTGGCGGAACTCTTCGTGGACACCTCCCTTATTCTCTTAGAATGGCAATGGCACCCACCAGAGAGGTGCCAGAACTGAGTTCCAGTGAGTTCCTGCTGAAATAAGTCCTGGTGATAAACAGTGCTACTACTGTGTATGGTCCTGAATTAAAGCAAAAGGGGCAGGGCCCACCCAAACATTAGGCACATTGAGGCAGCCCCCTCAGGTAGCAGATGTTGTGGGGCAGCTGTTGCAGCACCTCCTGAGCCACCTGCACATTTGCTTGTGTCAGAGGTCAGAGATGTGTGTAGTCTGCTGAGTACCCCCTATACCAAATTGCTACCTTCACATCACCAGGTATTGAAGTATGATTCCAACCTGCCAATATAGTCATCTTCTTACCTGGACTGAGAAGAGCATATTATCCTGCATCTTTGGGAACAAAATGTATTGGGCTTAGGTGAGAAGTATGCTTTAGAAATGGGGGGGAATGATGGTGGGGGCCCCCATTCATTTTCCAAGCCCCCTGGATTAGGGGCAATAAACAAGTAGAATTCTTTCCATATTGTGGGTAGATGGGAGAGAAATCCACTGGTTTGCTGGTGAATCTGTGGAAATATTAGGCAATTTAATCCATCCTTGACGTTTTGGCACATTCACACATGTGCATTTACTGCTTGATGGCTGCGAAATCAACTGAAAACTTACATACGCAGACTGTAATCAAGCAATGCATTTGTGTGACACATAATTGTCCCTCACAAAGCAATTGCACAGGGCACATTTCCAACATCTCAATTTTCACAACTGCTCAATAACCACTCTTTTCTTTTCATTAGGAATTCTGTCTCTCTGTGCCTATAAGGGCAGAACGCAGACCTGACCAGCAAGCAACAGCAACTAATGTATTGTGGGCCTGCTAATGCCTTTCATCCGATAGGAAAGCAGCAAGAAAACAACTTATCAGCAAAATACTGACATGCGTCAAAATGATGATGGGGAAAGTACTCAGGAAGACCTTTCAGAAGATAAATATTCTGACGAATGTATTGATTTTAGCCTTGCAGAGCCATGTTGAAAAGGTGTATAAGACTTAACTGGAAATTGAAAAATGATATTGAAAAACATCAAAAAGTCATTTCAGACAACTGGGAAAAGCTTCTCCATATTTGTTTTCTTCAAACATTTAAAATTGCATCATATATACTTGCATTTCATGTTATTATCCCCCCATCCCACCCTGATAGAAATTCCAATTCAACAATTGGCAATAGCCCTTATAATCTGATCCCCCTATCTTTATGATTAACCAGAACACTGTAGTGAAACTGAATTTTCATTTACATTTAATTCATGGAAGCAGGGAGAAGGAGACAGATTGAGAAGCACTTTGAGGCTTCTCATTTCCTGCGAGGTGAGTGAGAAGACTCAACCATTCCATAGCATCTTCTGAGTAAACTAGCTGGACCAGAGAGCAACACACAGCACGTTGTAATAGCAGTGTCACATAGGAGCCATGTATTTGTTGATATAGGCTGCATGGTTCCAGATACTGCAGTTTATATAGGCAGTTTAATCATAATTAAAACCACAATTATGATCTTGCTGGATGATCATTCTTGTGGAGGAAATGTAACTCAGTGGCAGAGCATGTGTTTTACATTCAGAGAGTCTCAGGTTCGATCTCTGGTATCTCCAGGTAGGACAAAGAAATGCTCCTGTCTAAAACCCTGAAGAACTGCTGCCTATCCTTGTAAACAATATTGAGCTAGACAATATAAGTCAGCTTTCAAAGTTCATGTGCTCATCTAACCCAGCATTGTGTTTCCAACAGGACTCAATCAGATGCCTTTGGGAAGGTGATGTTCCCTCATCTGTGCCCTCATTCTGCACCAATGTAGCTCACGTTTTGCACCAAGAAAGACTGGATTTCCAAAAGCTTCTTTTGACTGTTCTGCTGATATGTTCTGCATTTTCTCGAGGGGCATAAAGCTAAGAGGTTATGGAGGCCACTAAAGACCAAATTTCAACTGTGTTTGGCTTCTGAAAATTCCTCAAACATTTATTACAAATCTTATTTCCTCAAAAGTATGAATAGTTTTTAATAATAATAATAATAATAATAATAATAATAATAATAATAATAATAATGGTGCTGAATTATGCTTTCTATATTGTACTGTAATAGAACTGTGGAATCCTGGAATACTAACATGCCTAACCTTAACCACAAAAGTCAAATCTTTAAGCAACCATTCTAAATCCATTTCTTTGCTTTAAAGCTTCAGAAATAAGCAAGAAAGCCTCTCTTGCCATTATATTTTATTGTTTATTATTCAGTTTTCACTGCAGTCACTCACTTACCTGGGCATAAGTCTCTTTGAAAGGAAACATACTTCTAAAAAGGCATGTATGAGTTTGCACTGTAAGTTCTCAAATCAATTACTTTTATTTTTAGAATATTTTAATAGCAAGTACTTGAATTGCTGTTTAAAATACTCCACAGAAGAAAAAAGTACACAAACAATTCCCTATAACCATACACATTTCTAAGAAATAATTCCAATAGTGTGTAACATTATAATTCCTCTCAGAAATGGCCAGCAAACAGCTAATCTTTATTATGCCAGCTAATGGTTTGTATCTGACAAGAGTCAGCACAAAAGGAACAGATCAGCAAAGTTTTGACATGAGTCAAATGGTTATTAGGTAGGTAATGGATTACAAATGGCTAAAAGACACTTAAAACCCCAATGTTAATCGCATTTATTTGAAAGTAAGTCAAATTGATTGTATCTACATAAACATACTTAGACTACACTGCAGTTCTATACATACTAAACGCGGGAATAAGCTGCACTGACCACAGCAGGACTTACAGTAAATGTGTACAGAACTGGGCTATGAGTATCAAAACCTAAGCTTATAATTCTGTTCACCATCAATGTGTGGAAGTTCCATTAATGTGAACAAGATTTAATTGCAAGTAGCAATAGGAAGAATAATGGCACAGTTTAAATATATATATATAATCATTGCATCAGTGCTGGATTCAGGGCAGTGCGGGCAGTTCCCCCACATGGGGTACTGAACTGAGGGAGCACAAAATAATAATAATAATAATAATAATAATAATAATAATAATAATAATAATAATAATAATAATAATATCTATATACAGGTACCTGCCGAGAAGATCCATTTAAAAAGACACCATACCAAAAGGCATTATTGTGAAAATAAGATATATTTAGGGCACCAAATTTTGTACTCACTCAGGGTGCCCTATTAGCAAATCCCACCCCAGCATTAGGTTTTATACCTTACTTACATATAAACAAATGTTCAGAGCAAGCAAATTCTAAGAACCAGAGTCAGGGTTGGGAAAACTAAGGCCTTTTGACTGATGCCATATCAACTCCATATCAACTCCATATACAGCATTACTCAGCATTATAAGGCCCTGTCAAAACATGCATATTCAAGCCTTGTATGTGCTAAGGAACCATCATAGATCAGATACCACAAATAGAAGCCTCATAAAAAGTACCGGTATATCATTTCCCATCCTTCATGCATCACTGCCTTGCCATGGCAAAGGGGCTTGAATAACTCAGAGAAGCTATGAGCTATGCCATGCAGGGCCACCCAAGATGGACAGGTCATAGTGGAGAGTTTTGGCCAAACATGATCCACCTGGAGCAGGAAGCGGCACACCACTCCAGTATCCCTGCCAAGAAAACTCCATGGACAATGACAACAGACATATAAAAGTTATGACCCTGGAAGATGAGCCCCTCAGGTCGGAAAGCATCCAACATGCCACTGAAGAAGAGCAGAGAACAAGTACAAGTAGATTCAGAGCTGATGAAGCGGCTGGGCCAGAGCCGAAAGGACGCTCAGTTGCCTCCCTTTTTACATATATAATAATTTTTATTTGATTTTACAAATATGGAATTATAACAATCCAAATTACATATCCCTATTTAGAGATTTCTCCAAATCTCTGGACTTCCCACCTTCCCCTCCAGGGATCCTATTGTCCACCTTCTCAACTGCATATTATTTCATAGTCCATATTTTATATCTTCCCATATTGTCCATAATATACGCTACATTACAAGTGTTATTAAAATCCTCCAAAGTTTTGTCATCTCGGCATAGTCCAACAGCTTGGTTTGCCATACCTCTTCTGGTAGGGAATGCCAGTGTGTTCACACCACATCAACCTCACCTCCTTCCTCCTCTACCTTCTTGCAAGCCACAGTGATGTCAGCATTGGGAGATGTGCTAAGTGCCTCCCCCCACCAAATGCTACTGGTTGTGGGTGGCCTGTGATTTTAAAAGCTTCCACCTTCTGCCCAAGTAGTGTTTTCGAGTGGCCATTGTAGCTGTGCTTTGAACAGCAGCTCGACATGCAGACCCAGATTTGGGGACAGGCCAGGGTTGGAAAGAGAAAGGAAAGTCCCATTGCAAAAGTGGAAGTTGCTCTGCTCATGAACTTATTCTGCCAAATACTGCCTATCATCCTGATCTCAAAGGTTGTCCAGAACAGGCCAGGCAGTCTTGTTGACTTTTTCCAGACGAATTGGCAGCAAGATTCTGCTGCCAGAATAGCTCCTTCTTGCCTGGGCAGGCCATTGGCCTGGGCAGGCCATCAGCCGAAACAGTTAGAGTTTTTGCATTTGCACCCCCAACTTGTAACATTATAGCATGCTTGCAGTGTCCCCAGGGTTCATGCACTTAGAAGAACATTAGAAGACACCTGTTGCATCAGATGAAGGCCTACTAAGTCTATTGCTTCGTGTGCCTTTCAGAGTTGGGTCCTCAATCCTCAATTATTCTTTTCAAGGGAACCAGCATGCACATTTAGCTGTGATTCTCCACACATTGAACAATCAGGGTTTAAGAGATTGAGACCTGGGCATGTAAGTGTATGCTAACATATCCAAAACAGGTGGGGCATGTGCCTATGACAACTAACACTATGTGTAGGACAGAGCCTCTTTTTGGTAATGGTGTTACATGAAAATTATTATGCATCATTTAATGAACATAAAAACATAAAGAAGTGAAAGAACTGCATTTTAGTTCTCCACACTAAATGAAGTTATGTTAAAAAAGAGAGAGACTATCTTGGCTGTTGACATGAATATTTATGATAATGATACGAGATTTGCATATTAGAAGCATTTATGCCTTACAAAGTGCAATTATGCATCTGAACTTCATAGCTGCAAGTTCTAATGTATTAGTTCAGAGGAGCATTCAGAAGTCAGGAAATCCACACATGTATTTGAAGAACATCTGTTCCTCACTACAAAGAATATGAATAGTGCACCATCTACACAATATCTGGTTGTTTGTTTAGAAAAAAATATTGCTCTTCTATCAGCAATAATCACAGCAGCTTACAAGTTGCAATAAAAGAACATTCAATGTGCTGCTGTTTACCTTTAAAGCCATTTGTCTTTTGCTTGTGTGTGTGTGTTTGTGTGCGCGCATGTGCGCATGCTTAAAGCAATGGTTCTGTTCTTATCTGCAGGTCCCCACTGTCACCATTTTATTTTGTTTTAGCTATGGTGGAATGGGAAGGTGTCAAATGTTCTGGAAATAACATAGTTTAGAACACAGAGAACGTCTACACAGAAAATGTTGACACTCCTTTCAGTCAGGAAATCAAGCTCCTCATTCTAGGGTACCTCTCTCAAGGCATCCTGTGGCTTTCATAACAGGCTGTTTGGGTGGCTGCATAATGCTCAGATCTAGTCACATAATGATGTAAGAAAACCAAGTGGGCATACAAATTTAACTGTAAAAAGGATAGGGGCTCCCCCCCCCAGCTGATGGGGCAGTGGCATTATTTGCATTCAGCAAGACCACAATGAACCTGGGGAGGGGGTTGTTCTAAAGGATACCCTGTGCAGCCAGGTCAAAACTTGCTGGGTAGGGGGTGGATCCTTAGCAGAATTTTCTGACTTTCCAGACCCCGGGTCTGGTTGCCTAGTGACAAAACATGCTTTATTTCCCTGGTTGGACCAGTACAATACTGGCCCCCTGACAACCTCTTTCTGAGAAGAGTCAATTGAAAGAAAGGCCAGGATATAATTTGGCACAACTGAAAAGCATACCCTTCAGGCTTCTGAGATGTCAAACCAAGCTGTGTGGTATATTTGGAAAAGTCCTGGAAACTCGCCACCTAGAAAGTCTCATTGCAACCAGTCAGTCACATGTTTCTGTAGATAGGAGAGTGTTTTTCCCATTATGCAGCTCTCGCTGTTCAGAAGCTGGTGTGCACAAGCAAGCGCTTTAAAGTGTTTCCAAATGCATCTGCCCCCAGCAATGTTATCACTTAGGCTGAATCTTGGTTTGGAACACATTTAGGCCATTGCTCTGAAGCAAATGGACCCTTGCCTGCAAGTCTTGCCTTTGTCCTATGCTTCTCTGAGCATGGTGATAGGAAGCAAACACCAGCTGGGCAAATAAGCTTGCACCAGCAGACTCTGAGCAGCCGGCAGCTGGGCAAATAGCTTCTGCCTTTTACTTTATGCCCGTTTGCATTTCTACATCACTTTGCACTTAAGGACTGGAAATCATGAAGCATCCTAATTAGTCTATACGGCCCTTTAACAAAGGCGCACATAAAAGTATTGACAGCTCTTCTGTCTCTCTTTAGATGGGTCCGTCTAGAGCGATGATTTGGGAAACTGCAGCAGTGCAGAGCACACTACTTAGTATTCAGCTTTTCTCTGTTGCTTTTTTAGCCTAGTTTGGCAAAATGATTTCAGTTGAAAAATTCCCTCACATATATATATATATTGTAGCACATCATGCTGTGCAGCTACCTGTGAGGATTACTAAATTATGAAATAAAAAGTTGTTGCTTGATGTTATTTGCATTTTTCCCCAATGAAAAAAATAAAGACAGTTCCAATCAGAATAAAAGCAATGCATGATAACAAAAACAACACAGTTAACAAAACAGACAGAACTACCGGTGTGATCCTATATAGGTCTACTCAGAAGTAGGGATGGAAGGATCTGCCAGTTTCAGTTCTCTTAGTTCCTCATGTTTCCAATCCGAAATTCAGTTCTCCAGATTTCTGCAACAATTCACAAATGTACTTTTTTACAAAAATGGAAATTACAAAATTTACAAAATGAAAATTCACCAGCATTTTGGTGTGAATTTTTCCTGATAAACACATTTTTCATGCAATTTGTAATCATTGGTTGAAAGGACTGGCCTTGATAACCTTGAAATTAGTAATTGTGAGAGTATGTGGTTGCTTTAAAATGTTTTTAGATGCTCTAAAAAAAATTAAGATTTTTTTAAAGAAACAACTGAAGTTTTTAACTGAAAGCACAACAATAGATTATTATTTTTAACAAAGCAAAAACAACTCAGAGCTCTCCAGTGCTCTGCAGACAACATTTTGGACAGCTTCAGTTCTCTCAAAGCCCATGGGCCTAGAGAAACATACGGATATGTAGGAAATTTAACATAGAAACAGAGCAAAAGTGTGAACATGAGGCTCTGGGAAGGGATGATTTGATTTGAGGAAGGGGGGTTATTGATATCACACTTTGGAACCCTGAATCACAAACAAAACCAATGCACCACCCTACAAAAAATGACACTCAGAGAGAAGCTTTGAACTCACGTGTCACCAAAGGGTTTTGTCTAAGTGCTCTTTTCTTGAATAGACTCCTATCTCATATTAATGATGCCTGCACTTTTCAAACATGTCCTTCCATTAGCTGCAAAATTGCAACATCTTTCAATAAGACAAACAAAAACCTTACAATCATAAATAATGCCCTGCTGAGTTTCCCAGGCTGGTAAGAAGAGTCTCTGGGCCACAGGAGAGCATGTGGTGGGCAATGTGTTTACACTTGGCATGGGAATCTGTTTTATTCATACGTTTAGGTACATGAGCATCACCTGCAGTCTTCACAGTTCTGGATCCTGAGAGACTCTTGTAGCAAACTAAACAATGTGTACATCCCATTTAAGTAATAAAAAAGTAGAATCTTTGATACTTCCGAACTATCCGGACAGGCTTTTAATGTTCATACTAACATATCCTCTCTGAACATCTATACTGAGAAGGGAAATAAAGTTCAGATTCCATGTTACTGAGGATGAAATTAATTTAGATTTGAAAAGAAAACATATTAGGGACCAAAATTTATTTCCCCCGAAACTGGCTAATGTTCTTCTTTTCATTTTTGGTAACCAGGTGGAAAAAGTTGCAATAATCTCTCTTCCATCCTCTCCCCTTTAATAATTGTTAATATCATTGTGGGCACATGCTAATTACATTCTGTTTGTGTTTCCTCTTCTTAGCTGGTGTTTAAGTTTTAAGCTGGAAAAATTGCTCTTCAAATTCATATCGACAGCAGCTCTCCTTTGTGATTTCCACCGCCTGTTCCTGTTAGCAACAAATGAAGATAAATATTGAATAAAACCTGTACCACTCTAGCTCCCGAACTTTTCCAAAAAATAAAATAAAATAAAATACTATGTTACCCGTACCTTGTCGCTGAAAGGCATTTTATTTATTTATTTATCATCATCAAATCCTAATTTTCTTGCCCATTTGACCATTTGCTTGTAACTTCCAATGTATCAGCCAAAGAATAATGACCAGTAAATGGTAAATGTTATCTCCATGGTTTACATCAATGGTAATTCCCTGTGAATTGTGGGTGTGCGATGACAGTAATGACAAAAGGGGTGACGAAGAAGAATGCTTTTAAATGGGCACTAAAGGGCACCATGAAGACACATCTCTGCATTTTATAATACGTTAAGTGACCCAAGTGAGGATCTCATATTTTAAATCAGTTTTTGAATTATTCCCTTCTGACGTTTTCATGATAATATAGCTAGGATTATGTACTTAAAAGGAACAGCCACAAATCATATATCATGAATAGTGACAGAAGTAGATGATTTTGGAAACTCCTAGATGACTTAGAAACCAATCTTCAGAATGGTTGTGTCAGCAGGAGCACCATAAAAATGAACAGGACTCCTGCCAGCCTAAGTACTTTAAAAATTTGGGCTGATTTGAACATATGTCCCCATTTACAGAAGACACATTAAACCCAAAGACCACCAGTGCCAATCAATGAGAACTGCCTGTGCTAATCAAACCATTAACTACAGAGGAGTCCCAGAGGAGTCAAAGGAAAAATCCTCGTGATGGTTTTATGAAGGGCTGAGTGTGGATCAGATACATACGAGCTGCTGCAGTAAGCCTGCTGCTTGCGGGACTACTGCCAGGTAGGCCACGGTGGCCAAACTCAAGCTATGAATGGGAAAGTTCCCTGCAAATGACCCCGCAAACCTGAACATCTAGGTCTGGACACACAGGCCTCATCATGTAATATTTATAAAATAAATATAATAAAACAGAATAGCTAACCACTACTCTGGGGCCTTGTGTGGCCTCCCAATCTATTTTTCTACCCTTCTAAGACCCAACTGATTTTGTTGTCAATAGCATAAAGAAGAAATAAGAGGGTGGTAATGGGCAAAGAGGTTTAAGCCTCTCTTCCAGCCTGCCACCTGGATGGGGATGCAAATAACTCCCTCTCCAGTCATCAGAGTGGCCATATTATGATAAAAAGGGGCACAATAACCCTTCCTCGGTTGATCTACACAGATCAGCTGAGAAAGACTTCTGTGTGGTATGTGTGTGAATGCATTATTTGTGGTTACACTTGAGAATAAGGGATCGTTACACCCACTGTTGACATGTAGTCCCTCCCCCCACCCCCGCCGCCCCGGAGGGTTGGCCAGGGGTGAATCTGGCCCTCAAGACAAAACAAAGGTTAGCCTTCTCTGATCTAGATGCTTTTCAATTACGTATTGGGGGGAGGGAATAACTCATCTTCCAAACTATCAAAATAAATATGCACACGTGAAAACTACACTGCAGTGTCCCAAAGCTGAATATGTGATTACATAGGTATCCATATTAGAAATATAAACAGCAAGTTAAGTTCATATTTAAACTTTTCAAAGACACAGTGTATCCGTGAAGTGAAAGTTGTCCACAAACTTTCCTTTCCCTGCTATTATTTTAGAAGGCTGAATCCACAGAGACATCAAACTGTGCAGCATCCTTTAGTCAGTCTCTCTACCAGCTTCTCTGTCGTGACCTGAAGGTTCCAGCCTACAGTCAGGTGCACCAGGGGACATTTCTGGACTATAGACTCATTCAGCTCTAAAATAACCTGCTGTCTCCGAAGAGAACAACTTTAGGAATAGACGGGCAGCAGTGAAAGTGTAGAGATGAAATCAAGACGCTCAATGCACAATGGCCCTCTGCAAGTATCTGGCTGAAGGCATTTCCTTTGACTCAGGTCAGGACTTACTGCAGACTGGAGACATATGTGAGAGCTGAGGTTGCCCTGGTGGACACAGAGGAAAAATTTCGCAGTCTGTTCATCTGTACTAAGCAAATGATGGAGAAAGGAACTGTGAAACTGAGGCACTGTCAATACAACAGACTTAAACTAGTTAACAACCTTCTCCTTTATGCAGGAAAACTGAAGAGCAGGATCAGTCTACTCAAAGTAGACCTGCTGGAATGAATGGACATTGCTAACATAGCTTCCACCATTTAACTGCTCCATATCAGCCACTCCAGCAGCCCTATCAGGACTTGGCACAGGTTGTGCTTGGAGAAGGTTGTGACGGGTTCTAGAGTTGAACGTGCCTGCCAAGAATCTATCCTAGAACTAACCAGGATAGGTTACTTTCAGGCAAGCCCATCTACTCTGCTAACAAATTACCAAGGCTCTAACAGCACTCATTCTTTCTCCCATTTCTCCTGCCACATACACACACAGTCAGCTAAGGATATCTACGTTGCTCTCATAGATCTGGATAACTGGTGGTAGTGGTAGGAACCAATGCCCTAATAAACTATGTGCAGCCTTAACTCCCTTAACCAATTTTATTAGAGTGTCTATTTCACCCCCACCCCAGGTGTTTAATACAAGTGGTGACCATTTCACGTGGGGGTCACATGTCAGCAGAGCATGTATAAGCATGCCCCACCCCATTCCGTTCCATTCCACCCCACTCCCATTATACCTTGTTCTAACCCCATTCTGCTCTCATTCTGCCGCCTTCTGGGTCCAAGAGGGCCCTCACAACAGTGATCACATGTCAATTGGACATGCCTAAAATGGTTGCTTCCTGTACTGCTAATTTCTTATTGGGGTGAGAATTGTGTGGCTGACAGCACTAACAGTTGGTTGCAATTTCATTTGCTCAGTGCAGATATTTGGGGAATACTGTTTGTCCTGCATCTTCTTTGGCTGCACAGAGTGAAGTGAGGAAAACAGCTTTGGTGAACAGGAGGTTTATATAATAGGAGTTCTGTGGGGTTTTTCTTGAATACTTCAGTTTTTCAAGTGGCAACTGCTGCATGCTGCCAGCAATTTGTGTCCACCCTAAAGCCAACAAGATTAATACCTGACATAAAATGCTACATACTTATATGCATTCTTAAAAAGACCTTAAGCCTGCTAATAGATCTCTCAATAGTTTTTAACAATCATAATAAAACGAAGGAGAAGGAAAATACGGTATCCAAAGAATCTAGGACATATATTTAAAGGGTTTTTATGGGTGAAAAACAATACTAGGTTTGTTCGGGGAAGATCAAAATGATGCACTGCATATAAGAGAACAAAGGAAGTTGCCTTATATTGAGTTGGACCATTGATCAATCCAAGTCAGTATTGTCCGCTTTGGCTGGCAGTGGCTCCGCAAACCCAGAAATAGTACCTCGGGTTAAGAAATTTGTTTCAGGCTGAGAACAGAAATTGCACGGCGGCAGCGGGAGGCCCCATTAGCTAAAGTGGTACCTCAGGTTAAGAACAGTTTCAGGTTAAGAACAGACCTCCAGAATGAATAAAGTTCTTAACTCGAGGTACCACTGTATTTTTGTTCTTTACACCCAATTCAACATCCTTCCACGCGTCCACAGTTCTTTTTCCCTTAGAGGAGATTCAGTCTTCCACATTATATTGGGGAGATGGTGTGTGTGTGTGTGTGTGTGTGTGTGTGTGTGTGTGTGTATACAGTTCCTTCTCTCCAGAGAATCTATTTTTCAGTACAAGAAAATCTGCTCTGCATCCTGCCTTTTACTCCCCTCACCCTTCCACCTCCCCCCCCCCACTTTCAACATCATCATCCCCCCCCCCCCGACGATGAAGGTTAATATTAAACATTGTCTTAATGGCTGTCAAATCAATCATGATTTTCTCCGAGTTACGCCAGGCAGAGGCAACACACTTTATAAGAAATCAGAGACAGGAGTGGATGAGATAATGTAAAATCACTTATGTAGGCACTCCAGAGACAGAACCCGTTAAATATTTAATAAAGTCATTAACCTGAGAGAGGGAGGAAGAACGTAATGGATGGCCTTTTGCTTTTGCTTATAGGACAGGGCTTGAAAAGTGCACCATTTTCCCCAGGGCAAGTATCACAAATGCCCAAAATCTATAAAGAGGGTCACCAATGAAAATACTTTGAACAGCCTTCAAATTCTCATTTGGGTCATTTCAAAATTGCAGGTGGATTTGGATTCAAAACAGTGAGATGTTCTGTACTGTACACAGCCATAGCCGTAGTGATCCAAATGCTCAATTAGTTTATTATGGCAACAGACACAGCGTAACAGCGAAATAGCCAACACATCTGGAGAAACTACATCAAATAATCAATTATTGAAGGAATTATCTACAGCCCAGAAGCATTGCCCCTACCTTCGTTCTTCTGCTTGCAATTGTGTGGGGGTTTTTCCCTGCTTCTTCGCAAAAACTGCATAGAAAGTCCATTGTTAACAGTTGCTTTGGGGAATCAGAAACCCTTGCACTAAATTTTAGATGTGAAAAATCTGAAGTTACTTGAAATAAAAAAATGTACAGCACATGGAGAGTTTTAGGCTTCCACATCTATCCAGCTATGGATTAACAAGCTGGGTCATCCTTCCCAACCTGGTACACCCACCAGTGATCCCTGACCATTGACCATGTTGAGTGGCACTGATGAGATTTAGAGTCCAGAACATCTGGAAGTAAACAGGTTGTGGAAGGCTGATGTGGATGGAGATTCAGGACAGACAAAAGAAAGTACATTTTCACACAGCAGATAGTTAAACTATAGAATTCACTTCCATAAGGAGTAGGGATGGTCACCAACTTGAATGGCTTTTAAAAGCAATTATGCAGATTTACAAAGGATAAAGCTATGAATGAATGACTCCTAGCCATGATGTCTATGTTCTACCTTCTCTGTTGAAGGCAGCATGCTGTAGAAATCCAGTTGCTTGGAATCACAAGTGGGGAGAGTGCTGCTGGGCTCTGATCCTGCTTGCAGGCTTTCCAAAGGCAGCCCGGAAACTGAGGTCCAGCGCCGAGCGCCTTCTGGTGGTTCCCTCACTGAGAGAAGTGAGGTTACAGGGAACCAAGCAGAGGGCCTTATTGGTAGTGGCGCCCGCCCTGTGGAACGCCCTCCCATCAGATGTCAAGGAAATAAACAACTACCTGACTTTTAGAAGACATCCGAAGGCAGCCCTGTTTAGGGAAGATTTTATGTTTGATGTTTTGTTGTGGTTTTAATATTCTGTTGGGAGCTGCCCAGAGTGGCTGGGGAGGCCTGGCCAGATGGGCGGGGTATAAGAATATTATTATTATTATTATTATTATTATTATTATTATTATTATTATTATATCTGGTTGACCAGCATGAGAACAGGATGCTGGAATGGATAGGCCATCGACCTGATCCTGCACGGCTCTTCTTATGTTCTTACGCTTAGTGAATGTGTGCTCCAACCACCTATTAACTTTGATACGATCATTCTGGAGCTTGTGGTGGACTTCAGGAGACAGAAGAGCAACGTCCAGCCACTTTTGATTGATGGGGTCTGTGTGGAGAGGGTAACAACGTTCAGATTTCTGGGCACTGAATTACAAGAGGATCTGTCCTGGAGTGTCAACACAAGGGGGCTTGTGAAGAAGGCACAGCAGAGACTGTACTTTTTGAGAATACTAAGGAAAAACCATCTTCCGCAGAAACTGCTGCTTGCCTTCTATCACTGTGCCATTGAGAGCGTGCTCACTTACGGCTTATGTGTGTGGTACGGAAGCTGTACTACCCGGGACAGGTTGGGGTTGTGCAGAGTTGTTAAGGCAGCAGAGAGCATTGTTGGCTGCCCACTCTCCACCTTAGAGCAGATTTATGCCACAAGGTGCCATAGGAAGGCACTGGACATAGTAAAAGATCCATCGCATCCTGGTCACTGCCTCTTCGAGCTCTTGCCGTCAGGATGGAGATACAGGTCGATAAAGACAAGAACGAGCCGTCTTAAGAACAGCTTCTTCTCCAGAGCGATCTCGGCCCTGAATGGGAAGCCCGGACTTTGAAAGTCATCTAATCTCCCTTGCTGTATTATACTGTATTGTTTAATTAGTGTTTTTATGGAGCAGTCAAGTAATTTCATTGCCCCCAAAGGGGGCAATGACAATAAAGATATTATTATTATTATTATTATTATTATTATTATTATTATTCTGAGCATTTGCTTTAGGAACAAATGCTGAACCGATATTGCAAACTATGAGCGTTCTATGAGTCTCAAGACAACAGTAAGATACCTAGGGGGTTTCGGATGTGATGTGGAAGTCCAAGTGACTCACACTTCCTTCCACCATGCTTCATACTTTGACCAGAGCCCAGAGCTGCATATTTCTCCCCCTGGACTTTGATAATTAAAGGCTGCTCTACACTTGGAATTTACTCATCCAGTGATTTATGACTCCTTACTTTGCAGCTGAACTTGTCAGCTGCTTCCACTGAAAACAACAATGACTGAGATGACTATGAGAAGCTTTGTCTGTGTATTATTTTGATCTGTGATGTAAATATATTGATGATGTGCAAAGCAATGATCATACATCTTCAAAGCTTCATACTACATGATGGGCCATTGGTTTAATAACCTAGCGTAACAGCATTGTTTTATAACTCCATCTTTTATTTATTAACAAGCTTTCCTCCCAGAGCCATCTGATAATGAATAGATACCCCACAGGGTAGAGCCCCCACAAGCGCCCTCCATGCACTGTCTCTAAACTGAATGATTGAACAGCACTTCATAGATTGGACATACATGTTCATTACCAAAAAGGGTAGTTGAACTGTATGAACAGGATCCATGTGTGTATAGGATAATATAGGGAGTGAGTAAGACTGCTGGTCCATCTAGCTCAGCAGCTTTCGAAGTTTTCAGACAGAAATATTTCCCAGGCCTACCTAAGAATGCCAGGGAATGATCCCAGGATCGTCTGCATGCAAAGCACTGAGCTATGAATTGTCTGATAATGCACAGAGCCCAAATTACACATTCTATCCTACATCCTATACAGCAGTCAAGAGCCCAACACTCAACAGCTTCACAGTTCATAACATCTATAGAGTGGTACCTCGGTTTACGAACTTAATCCATTCCAGAAGTCCATTCTTAAACCAAAACCATTCTTAAACCGAGGTGCACTTTCGCTAATGAGGCCTCCCGCCGCCAGTGCCCTTCCACCATTTGGCTTCCATTCCTAGACCAAGGTAAAGTTCTCAAACCAAGACACTATTTCCGGTTTTGGGGAGTTTGTAAACCAAATCATTCTTAAACCTGACTGTTCTTAAACTGAGGTACCACTACCTTTAGGAAAGACACCTTTAGGAAACCTATTTTATTTACCCATACTTTTTCTCTTTGGGAGAAGAAAGGTAACAAGCAGCAAACAAGTCAAAAAGTATCCTTTCTGGTGTAACTCAGTAGCCACGGTCAGCAATATATGCATCATATATTTAATATCATAAAAGAGTAACGAATAAGAACATTAAAGAAATCGTTCCAGTAAGGTTGACTTTCCCCACCCACCCAATCTTATGGTAAGCAACAGAGATATTAAAGTGAAATATTGAACTCTTTATAAAGCTTAGAAGGGGGGAAAGGGCAGGATGCTATTTTTTAAGCACGGCAACTTCTATGGCATGTTTTATATGTTTTTAAAGTTATACTTGAAATTGATAGCAACTTCCAATGCTGATAAAGCAGCCTTGCATTTTAGCTTGCTTTGCTCTGTCTTTCAGAAATTATGGCTAGCTGCAGTCCAAGGGATACTATGAGCCATTTGTAAACATCCAATACAGTGGCAATGATTTTTATTTTTTTTTATTTTGGAGATAGAGATAACAGCACAAATACTCTAAAGGGAATTCAGGCACTTCATTTTTAAACTCATTTGTGTGTTTTAGTAAGAAAAATATTGCATGCCTTTTATTTTGCACTTATCACAGAGCACACTTTCTATCGCTCAACAAAAGATTTCACATTGCTCATTTCCTTTTAAATTGATTGCATTAAATTCCATCCAGAAGTAGGGTTGCTAAGGGCTGGAACAATTATGGATGTCGGATGTGACTTTCATTGTTAGCCCTGCCACTGACTACCTATGCGACTTTGAAGCAAATAAATTTGCTTCCTGCTGTCTTCTGGTCTTATCTATGTGCAATGACCACAGTCATCCTACCAAAAAACTTTTCCCCATTATTTGATGTTAGCATTAGGTATTTAGGCAGTGTCAATTTTCTAGCTGCATTTCAGATTTTATTGCAGATTGTGCCACTTCCCTTGTTTCGAATTTAAACCCTACTTTTCCAAAGATCCTCTGCACACCCTGTCCTTCTGAGAGGAGAACCTACTTTAGATTTTTGGGATAGTCGTGAAAGTTGTTGGAAAAACCAAGGTATTTTTCACTTATATGAGTTTCGGGCTCAGGTAATCATGTGCTTGTTCATAAAGCTAATACTTTTGCTATTTCCATGTCACAGATTTTAAATGCCTCCAGGCAGCAGGAAGGAATAGCAGTTGCTGTGCTTCTGCCTCATGCCTTATTCCCAAGGGCAACTACCACTGCACCTTCCTCTTCCATCTTCTAGGGAACAGAATTACAGACTTTAGAGCCCGCAGGAAGCCAGGAAGGAGGATAGTCAAAGAGACCCGTGGTAGAGATGAGCTAAAGACACAATAGTGGTGCGTACCCTTTACTGCCGAAGGAATTCAATGGGAAAGACAGATTGGGTGTGCACAAGAATCCTCCCATATGTTCACTGACTGTCTGAGGGGGCAATGTTAGTGAAATATGGGTTCAGTTCCATACAAGTCTTCCTCTTCCCTCTTGCTCTATTTCCCCAGCTGAAGCACCCTTTCTCAGCCCCTTATCCAAGAGATTTATTTACAATTCTGCAGAACCTGCACAAGCACCACTTCAGCAGGGCATGATTCCCAAAAGCAAGGTAGGGATGTGAATGGTCCATACAGTGCAGCTGGGAGGAGTTATTGGTCCCAAGACACAACCAGTGGCGTAGCGTGAGGGGTGCAGGGGGGGCCGGCCGCACCGGGCGCAACATCTGGGGGTTAGGGTTAGGGGGCGCAAATTACTTGCCTTGCCCCGGGTGCTGACAACCCACACCACACCACTGGACACAACTTGATAATTTAATAAAGCTTGATTTTAAAAACAACAACAACCCACTCATCACTTTAGTTAGATTAATCTGTAAATAAAACCCCCCACTTCCTGAGCAATAGGAAATTCAGGGAAGCTCTTAAAACAGGACTCAGGAACTGGATCCAGCTAGTAAGCCAACTTTGTCATGTAGGAGGGGCCACTCACCTGTCAGTCATGATATCAAGCGATTATGATGTCAGGTGACAACTTCACAGGGGCTCACTGTAACTGCCAATCAGCTGACTAGCATCTACAGGGAACCTCTTTGAAGCTATGCTGTCAGTGCCAATCAGCTGATAGGGCCAGTTTCATTTTCAAGAAAGACAAATGGACACTTGCTGTATCACTGTAATGTACTTATACATATACAGATATATACACATACATATAATACACAGCTTTTATGGGGAACAGCACAGGCAGGGTAGTTCTGAAATCCCATTGAATTCGGTTGCTAAAAGCCAAGTTATTCTGAAAGGGGAAATGAAAATAACTCATACGACAGGTAGTGTGTCCAACAGAGGCATGGAATATATATTTTTTCTTTTTTAATTAAAGAGAAGATTGTTCACTTGACTTGACAGACTTTCTGTGACACTCAATAATTTTCCTCTTCTACTGTTGGAACTACTGGAATTTCTTCTTATTAATCCTTTGTTTGCACAGCTCAAGCCATGCATGCACCAAATATATGCACTGAATAACTTTGTAGACAGAATGGGGAATGGCATTTGCTTAACTTGGAGAACAGCAAAAAGCCAAAATCTTCACAGAGTTGTTAACACTGAGACATGCCACCATACAGTTAGAGAGTCCTCAGATTATACTCCTTCGATACTGTATGTGAGAGACATACAAGCACCTTGGAGACCTTCTATCAGCACAGATTCCATTCTCTACCATTTTTTATCCAAGGCACCATAAACACTTTCCTTGGAGAACAAACTTATTAGTGCTGGTGATCACGGACTTGCCACAAGGACCTAGTAGTGTCTTGAGTGGCCAGCCTTAGGAACTTATGGAAAAGCAGCTATCTGCTTCAAGTCTGCTGTTACAGCTATTGAAATCAAGCGGGCATAAGCATAAGTAACTGCTTGTCACTGCTGCAGTCCAATCACTGTTATGCCCCAAAGACCAATTGATTCAATGGCACTTAATGTGTGTGGTTGACAGAACACAGCCTCCATGGTCATATATTTTTTGCCATATATAAAGTGCCTCCTGTCGAAGTGCCAAGGGGGCTCCACACAATAGTAAAATATGATTAAAAAACAATAAAAAGATAATTAAAACATCTGCATTAATGTGCAATGGTATAAATTCAACAGACCAATAGTAAGCAACGGAGTCTATGGGAAAGTAGTAAACCTCAGGCCAGTAGTAATCATAGTAAGACACACTTCAAAATAAATGTCAAAGCAAGAAGAAATTAAGCTTAACACTCCTACAATCATTGCAACAGAGCTTGTATTAGCACATAATTGAATTATCAAGATTGCCATGGGAGACTGATTTTCCCCTTTGATTGTTGCTGTATCCAGATTCATTTACAGTGGTACCTCGGTTTACAAACCTAATTCATTCCAGAAGTCTGTTCTCAAGTCAAGTCAAGTCAAGTTTTATTACGGCCGAAGCCAGTGACACTAAGCACCACAAGATCAAACAACAAGAAATCAACGACAACCTCAGAAAAGAAAAAAGGTTACACAAGGGAACTTCGCAGTGTGCCATTCGACAGAAGAGATTTACGCTTCCTAATTACTAAAGTGCAAAATTTAGCCACCTCATATGATATTGAGCTTGAGGAATCTTCCAGGAGGTATTTTCGAAGAATTTCGGGGGAGGATTCCAAATAATGTTGAAGGGGTATAAATTTTGATAGAAGCGGTAAAATAAGTTGAACTCGTTCTTCGCTATAAAATTCTAAAAATAGAAGAATGTGTGTGACAGATTCTACCTTATTAGACATACAAGAGCAGAGACGCGCATGCATTGGAACCCGCGTGAATTTGCCGTACAGCATTGCTGAGGGCATTGTCTCAAAGCGGGCTCTAGAGAAAGCCCATCTATAGGCTTCGTTAGTAATGTTAGTTAAGTAAGGGGCAGCTGCAAAATTAGGCCAAACTTTTAAGCATCTATACGTCTCCGGGAGTAGGGCGCCTTCTTGTTGTAATTCAATATCGTAAAGTCTCTGAGTGATAGTTGCTTTTGCCTTGCTCAGAGTTCCAATAAAAAGATTTTCAGGATTTAGGCCAATTTGTTTGATCTTGTTAGTTATTTGCATAAGCCAAGGAGGATAGGGAACTGCGTCTAGGAAGCAAGGTAATAGTCCCTTAGGATTGTAATGGATTCTCAACCAGAGGGATATTGCTTGTTCCCAGGAAGTCTGTTCTTAAACCGAAACTGTTCTTAAACCGAGGCACGCTTTCCCTAATGAGGCCTCCCGCCGCCGGTGCCCTTCCACTGTTCGGATTCCGTTCTTAGACCGAGGTAAAGTTCTCAAACCAAGACACTATTTCCGGTTTTGTGGAGTTTGTAAAGCAAATCATTCTTAAACCGGACTGTTCTTAAACTGAGGTACCACTGTATTTTGTTGGCGAA
The DNA here is from genome assembly GCF_965113315.1 of Podarcis vaucheri. NCBI lineage: Eukaryota > Metazoa > Chordata > Lepidosauria > Squamata > Lacertidae > Podarcis > Podarcis vaucheri. The sequence goes on along the minus strand of NC_138761.1, from coordinate 71,844,745 downwards.
AATCAGCCATTTTAAGACCATGGGCAAGGCTAAGACATGTTGGCTCAAGTTCCACAAAGCTGGAGAATTGGAAGCCAAGCTTGAAGTCTGCACGAGCAGGCCAGGAGAGGCGAGTCACCAGAGGATCAGGGCCACCCTATGCCTCAGGGCAGATAAAAGCCAGCCAGCCCCAGCCCCAAGTTGCGGGAGCAGCATTGTTGGTTGCTAGTTCCTGCCTGAACCCTGTCCTGCTTTCCTGCCTGAGCTCCTGACCCGCCCTGGCTCCCTGCTTGCAAGCCTGTTCCTGACTTCACCCGACTTCCTGCCCTGCACCCAGCTTCAGCTACTACAGACTGCCTCCACGTTGCACCTTTGACCACGGACTGGACTTGGACCTCGCCTCTCGGGTAACCCACGGGAGCAGCACACGGTTTATCATCTGGCATAATGTTACAAATGCCATCAATCACACATGATGTGGGGGAAAATGCTATTTTGTGATTTGTGTGCATTATATTAATGAGAAAGAAGGGAAAGGCTATTTTTTTAAACTAGTTACACATTTGAAGTAGGTTTGCCTTCCCATTACAAGTGTATCAGATTTCATGTGAGGGAGGTGTGGGCAGCTATGCTGCCTCAAAGCAAACTTGTTGACCACTGTGCTGCGTGGCTGTGGCCCAGCAGATGGGGAAGACTTCTACTGATTCCAGTTGGACACCTCCGCTTGCAACTCTGCCTAAGTGGACGCTGAAAACTTGAACGGAATGCCACAATGAAACTTGTTGTCAGTGGTAGGAGTTTGAATCCAGTGCCAATGTGTCTGAGACGCATATATTAATCCTGCTTTTCCAATAAATCTTCCATTTGCTGCAATTCAAAGTAGCATTTTATCTCTCGTTGACAACCTTGGAGCTCCCCCATCCCCCAACTCCATCTTCTAAGGCTTAAATTGGTTTGTGCACAATCTCAGAAGCAGAATTGTCCCCTGACATGGTTGTATATTTGAATTCTCTTTCACACTCTATACTGTATGGACAATATTCACATAGGTAGTATTCCAGCATGAGAGAGTCTCAAGCGCTGTGCTTGCTGTTATTAATATTATCTATAAAGCACTCAAATTTAAGTGTTGGGGCGAGCTGCAGCTTGCTTTCCATTTTTTAGTGTCACGCTTCAAAATGGTCTTGATATCTAAAAGGAATTTTAGAATTGCCCTCATATTTTCACTTAGTGACATTCAAAGCAAATTGGGAGAGGGGTCTTCCTTAGGGAAAACTTCTGACAAACCTCAAAGAAAGTCAAACTAGTGTCAGTAAGATTAGCTGGATTTCATAGAGAGGCGTTGTGCACATCCCGGACAATAACACTGCACACAAATTTTCTAAACTAACAGCTTACAAAGACAATGGCATCTACCTTTCCGACAGTAATTCTCATGTAAATCTTCACATAATCTCATCATTCATATGCTGTACTCTTGAAATCTATTAAGGAATGCCGTCTGAGTTCTAAATTCTAAATCAATGCCATATAGCTGTTTTGTGTGCTAAGAAGACACATTTCTTATGCTAAAGTTTCAAGTCTTTCCATGCTTTTGTTTTTATCATTTAAGGTTAGACCCCCATTAGAAAAGGCCTACAGTTTCCTTTTTTTCCTTGTCTAATCTCTTGTTGCAGAAGTTAATTAAGGCAGAGAAAAACAAAACGGTACTCCAAAGAGCCAATTATATTCAGTCCTCTGATAGCATAATATAATGGGAAAGGAGTTTAAATTGTATGCATTAAATACTGTTTACAAGACAAACGTAACAACCAACATTCACTACATTTGGACAACTTTTATACCAAGTGCAGCACAGCAGGCAGAAATTAATAGTAATAGAAAGTTACCAGCCCATGAAAAACATTTGTGAATGAATGCATGCATTTTCAGAACAAAGAATTATGGAGAAGCATTTGAATCATTTAATATTTTTGGTCATTTGTTCATCTGAATTTGGAGCCCACTCCACCCTGAAAGATCAGCATGACTAAACATAGATCTCAAAACCCAATATAAAATGTCCTGTTAAAATTCAATTAAAATAATAATGGCTATAAACCTTCAAACTTCTGCTGACTTAACCCTGACCTACAAAATCAGCAGACCTGAGGCATTAATCACGATTCACACATGTGTGATAATCATAGAATCCCTGTAAGTAAGGGTAGGGGGAAAGCATAGTATTGTGTAGAGGAAAACCATCATTTTCTCTGTTCCTTTCATTATGTGGCTAAAAGGGACTGGGAAAACCCATAGTCCCTTCATATGTTGTTGGACTCCAGTTCCATCAGGCCCAGGCAGCATGGACAATGGTCAGGGCTGATAGTAGTCCAAAATATCCAGAGTCACAGGTTCCTTATGCTTGGTTTATAAGGAAAAGTAAACAACGTGGAAGAATTACAAATAATTCTCACTTCATTATGACATTTCTGCCTTTTAAAATACTGTCAGGGTTCTTTTAGATCCTGACACTGTACCCCAGAAAGAAGGTAGGCTTTATAACTATGATCAATGCTAAATAATAATAATAATAATAATAATAATAATAATAATAATAATAATAATATATTTATACCCCACCCATCTTAGCCAGTGTACATAGAGTTGCACTCAGACATGCACTCAGAAATGTACTCAACACAGTTCAGCTCACACTAGAGGAAAGTTCATGAAGGAGATTTTTGTTGACTACTCTTTCCCCTTGCAGATCCCTGAAAAGCTCGGCTGGATCTACAATGAGCTTTTTTACCGTTATTAGAATGATATTAGATATATTGTTCTAAAACGTCACAGAGCATACTGGTAAATTTAAAATGTTCCTTACCTTGTTTTGTGCATAACAATGCAGCTTCCCTATTGCCAGTTCCTGGTTGCTCTGCAGCACCCTCTGGTGTCACATTTTGATAACGCATTATTAGCATTACAACCCAAACGTAATGTGTCCATCGTACGTTATGAAAACTGTTCCTTAACCCTTCCTTAACATTATAAGCCACGAGTGTAGATTCACTCCTGGTCTGGATGAGAGACTGTCTGAAACAGCACAGGAGAGATGACAATAGGGGCTACAGGAGACAAAAGGTGTTCACCCCGCTTCCTTTATCGGAGAGCTTCCACTGGGTCCCAGTTCTCTCCACCATTGAAATGAGATCTTCCAGTTATGGATCCATTCCAGTATCCCACCCATTAACTTTAAGGCAAAGCAAACCAAAAGAAGAAGTTATTCTCTCCCTCCCTCCCTCCCTCCCTCTCTCCTAAAGTCAGCAAGTGAATACAAATACAAATAACAGATGGAGTGCTAATTCAACCTATTTGATTTGCAAAGTCAGGACCACCCTCAAGGTGTCAGATGTTGATACAAAGTCTTTTTAAAAGAACCCATCCTTGACAGCATCTTGAATTTCTATGTATTGCCGAGCAAAAAAGCATTCCACATTTGTTTCTACCAGTCCCATATAGCGCTTCTTGCAGACTTTCCAACTCTTCTAGTTTAACAGAGACCGTCCTTATTTTCTGGTATCTGTCTTTGATACGTTACTCTTCATTTTTGATCCATATGAGGAGATGTCCAGAGTGACTTTGAAAATTTGTATCAGTGTTGCCTGCGCACACTAGACTTGACATTCCCTGAAAGCCAAACTATATGCAATGGGCACTTCCATGAGTCTTCCTAACAAAATTGATCCCCCTACTATTGATAGGAGGTGGGGAGGAAGTGGACGCAATATCTTCGTCTCCCAGCAGTATGTTTAATTAGGGCTTCTTGAAATCCCTCGTGAAACATTAGCTCTACCCATGAACTACTGTATTGGCCCAAATATAAACTACACTCAAATATAAGCTGCACCTTTAAAATTGGAGGGGGGGGGAGAGAGAGAAATACCTGGATATAAGCAGCTCCATTCCTCACTACTCCTGGCTGCATACTGGGGGGAACCACGTTGTGTTGCCAGTGGCCTTTCCCCTTCCTCACTGTCTCCCTTCCCAGCCTTGGGGGAGAGGACGGGGGGCCACGCATGGAGCAGGTGCCATTTTGCTGTGTTCCTGGCAGTGTTTGCCCCACGCTCCTGGCTGCATACCTTAAGGTAGTGAATATAAGCCACATTTTAACTTTTCACAGTCAGAATTGGGGGGGTGAGGCTTATATTCAGGACAATACGGTAATTCAGGACCAGATCCTCGGTGGGTTGGGTGATTCCCATGCTGGCCCATGGTGGGTCAACCTGACTGAGGATCCCTGGACTGGGACCATGAGATGGATATGAGGGAGGGGGCTGTGCATAGCCCTATTGGAAATCCAGAGAAAAAAGGCATTTCCACTCCTATAGAAAGCCTGTGCATAATGGTAGGTTCAGGTGGCTGCCTTGCTAGATGCTGGAGGCTATCACATATGGGGTTTCCCCACAAGTATGTTATACCCAGATGACTAGGTGAGGAGGGTTTGTAGCCCATCAATAACCAAAAGGCTGCTCTGAAAACAGCCCTGTACAGGGAAGTTTTTAATGTTTGATGTTTTCTTGCATTTTTATATCAATCGGAGGGACTGGGGCAACCCAGTCAGATGGGCGGGGTACAAATAATAACATTATTATTATTATTATTATTATTATTATTATTATTATTATTAGTCCATTTTGCTTTGTAGCCCTGGCAGCTGTGGCACAGAAGCAGACAAATATTTGGGAACTAGCTGGCACCATCAAGTGCCTGTCAAAGAGCACTACAAGGCAAAGGCATTTTAACAATTTACTTTCAGGAAAGCCAGCTTCATGCATGAAAACATGTCTGTATTGTTAGAGGACAATGACAGGCTTCATATTAAGGGTGCAATTATACCTACTTACCTGGCATAAATCCCTACTGAATCCAATGCAGATTAATGATGAGTAGACATGCATAGGATTGGGCATGCATAATATAGCTTCTAATGCATGCACAATCCTATGCATGTCCTATATTTTGTCAAGGATCTAAACCTATTCTCCATGTATTGTTCTGTGTGCAAACAAATCATGCACATTCATTTGCTGGGGTTACTGGAGAAATGAAAGGATTTGTGGATGCATGTTTTTGGATGCTTTGTCACTAGAGGCCCAGGTTGCCTCAATGGGTCATAGTGCCTTGTCATAGTGCTTTGGCTGGTAAAACATCTATGGCCATTTCTGGACCAGGACAGCCTGGCGGCTGTCATCTATGTGCTCGTAACCCCAGGCTGGATTACTCCAATTTACTCCATGTGGGACTGACCCCGAGGTTCGTGCAGAAGCTCCAACTGCAACAAAACAAAGCAACTTGACTGCTCACTGTGGCAGGAGATCACAACCAAGTTAGAAGACTGCTGAAAGAATTACACTGCCTGACAATTAACTACTGAGCTAAGTTCAAGGTGCAACTTCTAGTATATAAAGTGCTATACAGCTTGGAACCAGGACACCTAAAAGATTGTCTCATCCTTTATATAATCAATCTATCACTGCACTTTGCAGGATAGGACAGGATAGGACCTCCTGTAGATATAGGAAGTGGGCCTTTAGTGTGGTGGTACCTACCATGTGGAATTCCTTCCCGATAAATATTAAACAGGCACCACTACTGTTGTCTTTTTGACACCTACTGAAGATCTTCCCAGTCTGAATCTGCAATGAAATATTTTAAGACATTTGGAGATGTATTGATGGTTTTCTACATGTGTGTTTGCCACCCTTGGCTACTTTGTGAGGAAGGGAGAATATAAAATTTAATAATAATTGCAATACATATATAGTCAAATTTAGGGACTGTGAACAGGATGTGGTTGTATTGTGAATATATCAATAGAAAAATCACAGCATCTAAATCTATATGCCCTCTATATATTCTAATACAGAGTACCCTTTTATTTCGTTACTGTTTCTTCCTAATGAGGGCTCTGCCTATTCACACTTAAGCATCTAACAATGTGCCATTTCCCAGTCAGGATGGAGACGGGATCAGAAGGCAATCTATAAACGTCATGTCACTGTTGCATTGTCTTTACCCTTTTCCAACTTAAACATCCGAAATATTCATCCATCAAGACATGCAGGAAGCACAGAGAGAATTAATGGTGAGAAGAAAGTTTGTCATTGGCTTTGAGTCAAACATTGCTCCTATGGGGATCTTGTGATCCGGCCCCATAAATCAAAGCCACACACTTTGGAGTATGCAGTAATTGGAACACTAAGTGATTTGAAATGTTGGTAATTGGCATGTCATTGCTTAATGTGAGTCGAAGGGAATGCATAAATAGGAATAATCTGATATTATGCTATATAAATTTTACATTTGTGAGGCAACAAGGCTGCAATTACCTGAAATGCAATCCCCACCTGCCCCAATTACATACATTCCCATTGCTGGTGTTCCAGTTTCAAGGTTTCAGTCCAAATAAACTTTACTGCATGTAAATGTGCTAGGCCACCAACATTAGTACTGCTTCACCTTTCATACGGAGATGTGAGTTATGATGGCTATTTAATTTTTATGTTCCTACAATGCAATCCTATACATGTCTACTCAGAGGCAGATGGGGGTTGCTCCTGAATCCATCTTTGTTCCTGCTGGCTCAAGTATCTTCAGTGGTTAGAAGTGTTCCTCCACCAACTAAGACTGGTACAGCTGTGGCTATTTCTGAACTGTGGTGGTGCAGCCAATGGCAGCCTCAAAATTGGATTAGCACAATGCACTCTATGTGGGGCTACATAGTTTGGTCCAATTTGGCATGAGGCATTCATAGTATATAACGCCTTTGCTGAAAGATCTGCACTATCTGCCAGTATGCTATGGGAACAAATCTAGAATTTTGCTCTTGGTATGCAAAGCCTTAAATGACTTGACACCAGGGGGACCACCTTATGCTGTACAACCCTGGCTGACCACCAAGATCATTACGCAAGGCATTTTTAGTAACACTGTGCGATGTTTGCTGTGCTAGAACCCACAATATGGAATTTTGTGCAGCAGTGCTGACACTTCCAATTGCTATTAAACAGTCTCCATCAGTAAGAAGTTTTGGGTGCCTGCTTTAAAACAACATTCTTTCACTTTAACTTTCTCTGATGTGTTTGACTCAGCCATGTGTGATTTTCATATTACAAAGAGTTTTATTTCCGGCTATTGAATGCATGGTTATAGCCATTGATAGCCTCATCCTCCATAAATTTGTTGGATCCGCTTTTAAAACCATCCAAGTAGATGGCCATCACTACAGCTCCTAGGAGCAAATCCCGTAGTTTAACTATGTGCTATGTGAAAAAGTACTTTCTTTTGTCTCTTCTGAATCTCCTGACACTGAACTTCACTAGTTGACCCTCAGTTCTAGTATTATGAAAAAGAAAGGAAACTTTTTCTTTATCAACTTTCTCCACATCTTGTATAATCTTTCTCTCCTTTTTCCTAAACTGAACTCTAGATAGTTCAGTGAAATTTGTTCCTGGTAAATGTGTATGAGTAGTATACTTCTTGCATACCCCTCAACTGTCCCGGAAAACCGAGAAATCCCATTTTTTGCATGCGGGAGTACAACAGCCATTTTGGGCGCCATGATGTCCCGCAATTTTGCCCTAAACAATGCACTTTTTGGAACCATGATCTTGTGCCGTCCCCCAGAACACACACTCTTGGGCGCTGTGCTCTCGTGGGAAAGCATGGCCCTGAAAAAAAAATGCTTTTTCTCACATGGGTTATATAACTCACCCAGGAGTGCATCCCAGAAGACGGGCATCCCAGTTTCTGGCCTGGACATGTTGGAGCGTATGCTTCTTGTATGATTGCAATGCCCCAAATATTGTGGCAGTGCCTCCTCAAAACACCAAATGTTCCTCCTGGCTCCAAAATGCCCCTCTTACAATCTAAGAGCTCCCTGTCTCTTGTCCAATCATCTTTGAACCCTATTTATAGCATCATCAGGCCCCCTAGTCTAATTTATCTTCTTACTTTTCCTGTGCAATAAAAGCACTTGCTCGTTCCCTCTGTTGTTGAATCTGAAGTGTTACCCTGTAAAGATGTGTCCCTGGCAACTGCTTGGAGTTGACTTGTGGCAATGCCAACCTTCCATGTCACAGAGAACCACGGACTACACTGACTCATTCTCTTTGAGAGAAATAATATACAAACGTAGCACCGGCGAGAAAACAAGACTCTTAAGATTGGCTATGATTTATGTCATAAACATCCCAGCAATTACTTCTAAAAACAAGGAATGGGAAGACATCAAGAAGAAGGTTTCCTCTCAAGAGCACACTGACCTTGAGGAGGCAAATCAAACTTACCTGAATAAATATATAATCTTAGAAAACTAATATCTGCCGAAGATGAGATGTTATTTATGTGCTGCAAGGATGCAGCATTGCTGAGGAAAGGTGACAGGGCCAGGAAGACAAGTAAGGCTATACCATTCCCCCATCATATACACACAGCATGTTCCTGTGTTACATCTTTTGCAGTCCCCTTTGAATAAAGTGCATTATTATGGGGCCTGCAACAAAATATTACAGTGCAGCATACTCCTGTTCAAGGATTCAGCCTGCCAGCCATGTCAACATCCAGGGACATGCCATGCTAGTTATCCCTTTTCTCAATTGTTCTTTTCTTTTCAACAGTCTGCATTCCATGTCCATCGAACATGCTCAGTCCCATTTGGACTCTTTGAGGTGGGGAATGTTTTCCTTTTTCCCAAAGGGTATTGTTAGTTGTTGTACTTTTGCAAACCTTAGAGTTCCTCTCAGCTTGCTAATGCTTTCTGAGTTCGCTTGAGTGGTGTTGTTCTGGCTACATAAGGCTCCACATAGAGAATGAGGCTGTGTAAACACTCCTGTTTATTCAGTCATGCAAAATCTCTCTTTGGATTTTCTGTGCATATTATAAGATACAATTCACTGGGTAAGACTGAATTTTTGCAAGGCACAGCTATGGAACAATGAGGGAGGAAATCCCAGATCTGGGGGAATTAATCAGTACACAATTAGAACAATAATATGGGTCAAGCAAAAGCATGGCTGAGACCATAGATGTAGCAAACCATTGATAATAACTGATTTGTTATTAGCTTCTCAGTCTTTCCAAGGAATTCTACTAATACTTGTGGAAATCAGTGCGGGCACAGATCTAACACATGTTCTTACTTTCCCAATTTTTCTAGTCACAGACACACTAGATAGTTAAAAAATAAAATTAAAGTTTTGCAATGCCTGTTATATTATAGTCATATCAAGAAATTAAGAGCGCTGTAGTTTGGTGAAAGAGCATAAGAGTATATGCTGCTTCACACTTATTCAACTTCAATATCTATTTTATTGTTCGATCGTTGAACAAAATGTTTTTCAGTATATGGGATCCACAAAATAAAATCTACCCACATCTATCGAAAGAATTATTAATTCCTGTCTATATCCAGGGGGAAAAACAATAGGAAGACAACTGAAGGTCAACTGACACATACTTTGTCACAACAGTTTTCAGATTCCTTTGTTTCAGGTGGTAGCAGAAATCCACTTTAAAACTTTCATTGGGGAGCAACTGTGGAGAGCATTTGGACCTGGGTTTTGCCATATGGAACAGAAATGCTTGATGGCAATTTAAAGACAGTGGCAGCTGCTGGCTCCTCATATGTTTAATTGATGCCCATAATGACAGTGTATGGTGCAAATCTAAGGTCAGAACTTGGCCCATTAGGAAGCAATAGATATGGCGAGGAAGAAGCTCAGTACATAAAGTTCTCCTTTGGCTTGCCAAGTAACAAATGGGCCTTTGTTTAGATTGCCTTTACCATTTCCAGTCACTTCATTTGTGTGTTTTTTAATGAAAGAGACTACCATTAGATGCATCAAAACTCCCTTCATTCCAGATCCCTACCTCTTGACAACTTGCTTATTCCCCAGCAAACAAGTCTGGCTTGGCAGGGAAGTGCTGCCAAATCGGCCTGATTGGTCGCCATCTTCATGATTCTCACAACACAGCAGCTCCAGATGGAAGACACGGCAAACTGCTCCCTCCAGAGTTATTACCAATTCAGTTCTATCAATCAACCAGCAGCTGGGAATGAAGAACCATTCAGTGCTTTCGCCAACTCAGTCATGCCAACAATTCAGCACATTATGGCTTTTCCTATGTCTGTTCTCTTCTGGGAAAGAAAAAAAAGGGACAAGCTTACTCATGGTTTCCCCATGAGATGCTACAACCCCACTGTTTACAAGTAGCAAGCCGGTCTCAGGATAGTGTTTGCTCATGCGTGGATGAGAACATCCTTTGATGCATCCAATAATGGCAGAACTCATTATAGACTTGCCTTCTTTTCTCATTACGGCTTGCTATCCCCAATAAGTAAGCTCTACATCAATTCAAGAATGAGGGTTGTGGTGTTTTGTTTTTTAACTGCATTCAGTTCCATTAAAATAAAACCTGTGCGTGTGTTTATAGCGGAATGGCAATGAAAATAAATATTAGAGTGTGTATGGGAGGAAGCCATGCTGAATAAATGTGATTGCTCAAGTTTATTATGCAGTTGGCCTCAGTGCTGGGCTTGGCTTGCACTTTGCAATCCTGGTGTAAACCAAATTATTACTTCTGGAGGTAGAAGACATGGCAGGAAGGTGGTAAATCCATGAGCCAAGATAAAAATGGACAGTGAACAGGTGGAGCGCTCTGGCAACATTTGGCTGGCACATGGCTGTGAAACCAGCACAACATGCTGCCAGAGAAGCCCGCTGAATATTTCTCTCGACTATCACCTGCATATGCAGGCCAGCAGCCGCAGACACCAGTGGCCAGATAGATGAGTGGGAGGAAGAAGTGGCCTATTCTAAGGGTGGAGGGGGAAAAGAAGGAAGCTAGGTCCATTTGAAGAAATTAAAAGGTGTCAAGCCATAAATGTCAGACAATTCTCTGAGCTGATAGTTTTCATAGTGTCTAGAAATCTGAGAAGATATATGTGATGCTAGTCATGGGGTAAAAACGCAAAAAGGTAAAAAGGTAAAGGACCCCAGGACGGTTAAGTCCAAACAAGGGTGACTATGGGGTGCAACACGCATCTTGCTTATGGCCAAGGGAGCTGGCGTTTGTCCACAGACAGCTTTCTGGGTCATGTCTAAACTGCTTCTGGTGCAACGGAACATCGTGATGGACGCCAGAGCACAAGGAAACACTGTTTAACTTTCCGCTGCAGCGGTACCTGTTTATCTACTTGCACTGGTGTGCTTTTGAACTGCTAGGTTGGCAGAAGCTGGGACAGAGCAACGGGAGCTCACCCAGTCACAGGGATTCGAACTGCCGACTTTCTGATCAGCAAGCCCAAAAGGCTCAGTGGTTTAGACCACAGAATCACCCGCGTCCGTCATGTAACTTTAGTTAACACCAAGTCTTTTTTCAACCGGAACTCACCAGAAATCAGTTCCAGCACCTCTCATGTGGGTGCCATTGCCATTCTAAGAGAACAAGGGAGATGTTCATAGTGAGTTCCAGCACCTCTTTTTCTAGAAAAATAGCACTGGAACACCAAAAGTAAAATAGGCTTTCTCTCCTCGTTTTCTTTTGCAAATGATTCCTAAACTTATGTGTTTGTGCGTATGCGTGTGTGTTCACATGCATGTGCACGCACACATGTTTGCAGGTGGTTCTGTATCAGGGGACATTACATAGCTCAATAGAAGAGCACAGATTTTATGCATTTTCATGTTCACTGTTTCAGAACTTAGTATCGCCAATTAAAGTTATATTCAGCTCCAGAACAAAATTTCCTCAGTAGTTCAGTCAAATTATCAGTCCTGGGCATTCATTCTGATGGACACAAGCCGCTTCAGAAGTATTATCCCCCCCCCTTCTAATTGCAATGGACTGACATACCAACATGGTACAGTGGTACCTCGGGTTAAGAACTTAATTCATTCTGGAGGTCCATTCTTAACCTGAGGTACCACATTAGCTAATGGGGCCTCCCGCTGCCGCTGTGCTGCCGCCGCACAATTTCTGTCCTCATCCTGAAGCAAAGTTCTTAACCTGAGGTACTATTTCTGGGTTAGCAGAGTCTGTAACCTGAAGTGTCTGTAACCTGAAGCGTCTGTAACCTGAGGTCCCACTGTATTGGTAGTGGAAGTAGCTTTAATGGGCACGCTGCTAGTAATTATCTTTTGTACCCTACAGGTCCAGTGGAGCATCACTAGGTAAAGACCACCACCCTTTCCAGCTCTCTGGACAGAAGCACGTATGATATCCCTCCTTTCTGTGTATTTTTGTAGGTCTTCCATCATTGTAGAATGGGCTGAAATTATAAAAAGCATAGTGAATTTTGATGTGGGAAATAGAACCAGTTTGCTATGATGAAGTTGAATAGATCTATTAAGCCTTCAACTCCACGAGCCTCGACAGATAACAGATTTCATTGATATTGCTTGCCCGGTGAGAGTTTCTGCTCGACAGGAAGTCTGTCTTCAGACTGTCCAATGTAATATTTTAGTTCTAAAAAGCCCAAACATCATTAAATGGAAGGGCACCTGACATTGCCGTGAGGCTGCCCTCTTGAAAAATGTGATTATCCGGTCAGGGAATTGGGCAACCCTGCACTGTCTGTTGAGGTTAAAAAAAAATAGTCCTAACTTTCCTTGCATCTGTTCTTTTCAACTGGCACTAGGGAAAACAAGGGCAGTTATAACTGAACCAAGTCTCTATATTTCCAGTCAGAAGTGTTTAATACTCTTCAGGATGTTTCAGTTCTGAACTAGGACAAACAGCTTGCCTTTCCGAAGGTGAAGCATGGATAATGGAATATAAACTCTGTCCCAATTTTGCAGCTCAGAGTTCCACTGAGCAAACCTCCTTTAATTTATGTACAAGATAGTATTTTGTGCATTAATGTTCGTGCATCCTTATTCAAAATTCAATAGGATGTTTGTGTGGAAATAAGCAACGGGGTATGACTTTGTTTACAGCTGAACACATTTCTCTGCCCACAAAGCCCTGCTCTGTTCATTCATAAGCGTTCTCCCAAACCACCTGTCACTACTTGGAAATGTCATTTTAATGTTTTATGGGCAGACCATCCTGCCTGCTTCTAGAAATGGCAGAATCACTTGAATAATTTACAGCTGTGTGTTTCTGCTCTACTTTTTTCCAAGCCCCTTTAGGCTGCAATGGGGAAAGAGAGAAATTCAGATAGGAGCCTGGTGATTTGTTTGCCTGCACACTTCTGTGCCTTTCTTCAAGTCCTCATCTAGAAAATGAACCAAAAAAAAAAAAAATGTTCCTCAAAAAGAATTGCCGGCTGTTAAAATCAAGCAGCAGCAATTCTGCAATAGGCAAATTACATACTCTGGAAAAATCCTAATCTAGAGCAAGCAGACCAGCACTCACTGTAAAATAATAGAGAACAGCTCAATAACATTGTGAAAATGTTTTGGTTAGAAAGTTTTCAAAATCAGAAGGTATAATCTATAACACTTTGAGGGAAGAAACAACCTGAGGTCAGTTTATTATGGACTTGGTGTTGCAAGCATGTTTTTTGCAGTCTCCACATCAAAAGACGGATTGTCTGCAGAAACAGTAGATCTGGATTAAATGGGGAAATAATATGGAACATCATTTTGATGACGATAACACCTGGACTCTGGAAAAAACCAAAAATTTGTGTGCATGGACAGCACTGTGCTGTGTTGAAGCTTCTGAGCTGCCACAGAGATTGCTCCTGCTACTCATTTTCAAAAAGCAGAGCAGACTCTGAGACCCCAGGTATATGGCAGGAGTTGGGAGTTGTCAGAATTACGCCTACTATTTCAGTTTTGTTTTCCTTTGATTAATATGCTGAACTAAATGTAGGAATGGTATTTTATTCTTGGTGTGACAAGCTGTCCAGTCAAAATGGATTCCCAGGATTGCTGGGCTAGGCAACAGTCAGAAAACAACCTTTGTAATTTATGAACCTGAAAATTAGCCAGCTCCTTTCAGAAATGTCACCAAGTTGCCCTAGGATGTAAAAGGAGACCACAGATCATAGAATTGGAAGGGAACATGAGGTTCATCTAGTCCAACACCCTGTAATGCAGGAGATGTTTCAGCTAACAGCCCAACCGTTTCTTAGTCTTCTTTTTCGGAATAGCAAACCTAACAAAGCATTTCCTACCCTGAGCTCCTTTGGAAGGGTGGGCACGATATGTATTTTGGAACTAAATCAACGTGTCCCTTTCACTTTTGTGCTCAGACATTGCTTCTGTGCCCCGCCATGTTGTATGAGCATGTAATCTCCGAATATCAGTGTTCTTCACTTGTAAAGCATGGGAAGCAATTGGTAACCTTTACTGACAAGTTTGAGATCATTATGTCGGAAAGAATCCCTCCCAGAGATTGGGAGTGGGCGAATGTATGGGGCAGAACATATGGGGGGGGGGGCTCCATCAGTGCCAGCCAGCATGGATAATATCAGGGACATGAGGATTTGTAGTCCAACAACATCAGGGAGCACATGCATGTTCTACTCCAAGCAGTGGCCCAGAAACATTTTGGGTTTTTGTTTTCAAAGTGCATCCTGGGGGCAGTGGGACTACCAAGTATACTTTACCAAGCTTGGAATAGTCCATACATTGGCTTTTTAAAGCAAGGTAGAAAAGAAAATAACATTGCTTGACTGCCTTATAACCCGTATCAGTAAGTTGCTCAACCCCCAAATCCTCAGACTTTCATCCCTTCCCACTCCAAAGTTCTCCAATATTCAACCCTCCCCATTTCATAGTGAACAAGACCCAGTGGAGATGGAGAGTGGGGACTTTTGCCCAGTCCTAGCTGACTATTCCAGACGAAATCTCTTTCCTAAAGCTGTAATCCTAAACATACATACCTGAGAATAAACCATACTCAACATAGTGGAACTTAATTCTAAGCTAAATTCCATAGCATTTCACCATACATGAACCAAAATATTTTAGAATGGGAAGTGGATAACTTTTCTTAATTTATTAAAGAAAAAATTCACTAGAGAGTTGAAGAAAAAAATCCGGTACTTTTTCATGTTGGTTGAAATGCATTGATAATCAGGGCATATAACGATGCACCTTCATTCTGGGACAGCAGTTTAATTTTACTCATAAAATATAAAAGACAATAAAGTATGGAGGTCAGCAGTGCTTTGCTTTAGGAAATACTATCATTATGATTTAAATATCAGACATAAGTTAACTCAAAATCAATATTTGAAGCTTGTACTGTATTTAAATTACAGTGCTGAAAAGTACATTAAAAATTTAATGGTAAAAAAAAGCCTGACACCTATTATGAAACCAAAAAGGGATTCAGGAAATAAACAATGTATACCTTCCAAAAAAATGTTTTTTTAAAAAATCAGCTGTGCCCTTTGGGTACATTCCATGATGCAATAGATTACTAAAGAATAGGGTTCTCATTTCCCATTTGTAAGAAAACTGATATAAAATTCAGCAGCCCTGATTAGCACGGCGACTTGAATGAGAATGTGCTTTCCCTCCTACATCAATTCCATTGTGACTCAGCAGGTCTGGCCCTACCATTAGACAGAGTAAGGCAGCTGCCTCAGGTGGCAGATGCTGGTGGGCAGGAAGTGGTGGTGAGATGTTGGATGATAGAAGAGTCTGTGCCAGATGGCTGCCCTGCACCTCCTAAGCGAGCCTGCTGGCCTCAGGTATCATAAAGAATACTGCCCTGTGGTCTAATTGGCTTATATATATGGAACTGGTGTCTTGTCCTTTGCCTCAGACAGCCCTGGGAATCAGGAGTACAAGGAAGCAGGTGCGAATGAACATCCAGTGCAAGCTATAATATATTATAATGCTTTCCCATGCCAGCTTTTGTCCTAAATGATATCTCCCCCCAGTGCCTTTTTTTCTTTTTTAAGGAAAAATGGTGCTGGTGCTCACCAGGAAATTGTTACAGTAAGTGCCACACTTTTTTAATTGGGGGGGGGGAGGGTTTGCCAGTACTGTGTACCCTTAGGTACCCCTGGGGGAAAAGCACTGTATCTCCCCCAAGGTGGGTCACAGATTATAAAATAAAATAGATTCCTTTTTTCTGATATTAATGTTACAATTAATACACAGGTGTGAGAGATACAACAAAGTTAGGACTGCAAATCAAGCATTCTGTAGGTTTCCTTAGAGTGTCATGAAGTGTCACCAGGCTTAGGATTTGAGTGGCTGGCTGAGACAAACAAGGGGTGGGGGGTAGAAGATGGTAGTGTTGGTTCAAGGGGGAAAGGGCATATAGAAAAGAGAATTCCCTGTATGCAGAGTTCCAATTTCTGAGCTTCGGTGAAATAACCCTAACAGAAATTTTAAATCACAAAACATGCAGCAAAGTAAAGTAAAGTGTGGAAATATAGGTTGTTAGACGTTTCAAATGTGCCCTTGTGGGTTTCAAAACTTTCCGCTTCCCTTAGTATAGATAAAGACCATATGTCTGGTAAGTTAGAATGGTTTACTTACAAACTCTCCAAAGGTCAGGTTCATGTGCTTTTCCATACAGCATTCAGAAAAAGTTGCACAGGCAGTTAAACTTGGCTTCAAATATCTAAACAACTGTTTTGTGGATGATGGAGCAAGCTTGTTTTCTCTTGCTCTGGAGGAAAGGCTCCAAACCAATGGCTGCAAGTTACAAGAAAAGAGATTCCGACGAAACATCAGGAAGAACTCTGGCAGTGAGAGCTGTTCAACAATGGAATGGACTCTCTCAGAATGTGGTGGACTCTCCTTCCTTGAAGGTTTTTAAGCAGAGGTTGGATGGCCATCTGTCACAAATGCTTTAGTTGAGATTCCTGCATTGACAGGATTGGACTAGATGACCCTTGAGGTCCTTCATGTGTTAATTAGACTTAAGCATGTTGGTGATATGAGGTTGGTTATCCCACAGATTGGGAGTGGCTGAAATCAGGGAACAGTGGGTAATTCCCCTTCCCAGGATATAGCTGCCCCAGCTGGTGAAGCAGGACTCTCATCTCCCCTCTTGTCTTCCAGTGAAAGGAGCAGAGTAATGGAATATGGGAAGGGTATCAGCCAACTGCTAGGGGTGGAGGAACTAGAGTAAAAATGGGACACAGTGCCGTGCCTATCACTGGCAGCAGAGGCATCTTCTCGAATGCCACAAGAACCTGCACACTCAACAGTCTCATAAGGCACGAGGAGGAGGAGGAGTTTGGATTTGATATCCCGCTTTATCACTACCCTAAGGAGTCTCAAAGCGGCTAACATTCTCCTTTCCCTTCCTCCCCCACAACAAACAGTCTGTGAGGTGAGTGAGGCTGAGAGTCTTCAGAGAAGTGTGACTAGCTCAAGGTCACCCAGCAGCTGCATGTGGAGGAGTGGGGAAGCAAGCCCAGTTCACCAGATTATGAGTCAACCACTCTTAACCACTACACCATGCTGGCTCTCTTGCAAGTAAGCTAGCCTTGCCCTGTCTTTAAAAGCTTGATGGGTTATTGTGCCAACTTGTTGGGACAACTCCATTGTTTCCTTGCAGTTCTTTTCTCTTTGCCCTGATCTTGAACTCCTTAAACTTGGGCTACTGCTTTTAGCCTGGTTAGCATCACTCCTCCTGTCATCTGGTCTCAGCACAGCAGCTATGAGCAATAGCAACTGTCAAGTAAGAAACTCTTTCGGCGTGGTCTGGATGGGAGCCAAGACAGAGAGTTTGGGATGCTCATAAGCACAAGGAACATATGAAATGGGAGTAACAGCCTTGAATCTTCTAGTAAGCCCTTCTTGTGCTCCCTTGCAGTCACCTCTGCTCTCTGCGTGCATGCAGGGCTGCTTCTCTTTCTGGATCTGTTATGTTGGTTTTTGTGTGGGAAAATTCCTTGATTTCCTGGATGGTTTTAGAATGCGTTTGGTAGGTACTCACTTTCCTTAACGGTTAATTTTGGTGGTGCAAACATAAAGTCTTTATGCTGTTCATGAAGTAGTAGTTACACCTTCTGCAGTTGCCAGATTTGAGATTATAAGTGAGCAAACATATCAGTACGGTGCCTAAATGAACCAGGCCTGCTTGGATTGTTCAGTAATCTTTGAAGATGAACTGAGGCAGCAATCTGTACCTCCACCTGCTGGGGAGTTTCAGAATTGTTAATAGGACTTAAATAACACTTCAGGCTATGTTTACGTTTGTTTAAGGAATATGCCATGGGAAAGGCAAAATAAGTGATCCCTGCCATTGTTCAGGATTTTGAGCTACACTTTGCAGGATCTGTTAAAATATATCCACATATTTGACTTCAGCCACCCCCATGGATACTGCTCAGTAACTGGGTATAGGCAAAACTATCATTTTCTGTGTCTCTCAGATTCTCCTTTTTCCAGTCTTAAATGCGGTTCTCACACAACACGAACACGAACAGTGATTTTTTATAGTCCTCATCAGCATTTCTTCAAATATACACATTTTTGTATGTAAATTTGCCCAATATACATACATTTTTGCAAGGCCTTTTCCCATGATTAATGCATTTATGTATGTTATCTTCACCAATATATGCATTTTTAAGCACACTTTACCCTCACTAATGCATTGCCCCAATTGTTTCAATGATCTGGGCACAGTCCCTTGAAATATAGTCATGATTCTCACACCAAAATGAGTGGGACAGAAATTACTTCTGACTAAATCCCATTCCATTGCTTTCAGTGCATTGCTTTTGCTAGATTGCACCTTTATGTTATTTCATCTGTTATTTCCGTTCATCAAAACCTATACTATTATATTTTTGTTGGACTATAAAATTCAAAAGTCCCCACTTCTAAACCTCCCCTAGGAAGCAATTTCTAGTGCTGTGTTTTCTTGACCATGTGCTTCAAATATTAACCCTTACTGGCCAGATGACTCATCATCCTTAGATTAGTAGCCTCAATGTTATAAAGGAATGGTGCTGTTTTCTTACTTTTCCTTTTTTTAAAACCAAAAGATCCTTTGCTGTTGTAAGGATAAAAACTTTCTAACATAAAGCATCATTTATCAGCTTTTGATATCTCAACAGGAGATTAGAGAACGACAAGTGCCACAGGGGGGGAAAGGATACAACATATTAAAAGAACTGTTTGTCATAGACATCTCTATGCCAAGACAAAGGGGTAGTGGGTTCTGATCTGAGAGATGTTGTTTGCACATGATACAGCCTTGACAGTACACTCTGAGGAAGCTCTACAGAGATTCATCAACTGTTTTGCCCAAGCCTGCATGGAGTCCGGCCCCAACAGCCTGATGCAGACCAACATCCTGGGTCAGAGCATCACCAACACATCAGCACTGGTGACCACACTCTTGAAGTGGTACACAATTTAGTCTACCTGGGCTCCACCATAACCAGCAACCTTTCCATCAATGCTGAGCTGGACAAGCGTATTGGCAAGGCAGCTACAGCAATGGCTCACCTCTCCAAAAGGGTATGGGAGAATGTGCTGCTGAAGTCCAATACCAAGTAAAGTTCTGCCAGGCTTTTATGCTGAGCACACTGCTTTAGGGAATTGAGTCATAGGCAACTGACACCCACTAGGATGCACTGTATCAGGAAGATTTTGGGCATCACATGCTGGACAGAGTCTCAAACAAAGATGTCCTCTCCCAAGTCCACATTTCCAGCATCTTCCCATTCTTCTCTGGGCGACGTCTATGCAGGTTTGGTCGTGTACATACAACAGAAGATTGCAGGATCCCCAAGGATGTGCTCTACAGGGAGCTGGCTTCAGGCATCAGGCCCATTGGCAGACCACGTCGGTGTTACAAAAATGTCTGCAAACGTTGCATGAAGGCTGGCAACATCAACCCTGTTGTGTGAGGATCCCTTGGAGTCAACTGCAGCATATGCATATAGAAACAATCCACCCCAAAATAACACCCAAAGATGTAAACAATAAACAATTTTAAATTATTTCCTTTCTTTAAAAAGTAAGCACATCATTCATACACACAGAGAGACATTTTATAGGCAACCATTCTAAACAAATAGCATCCACGGCAAGACAAAACAGATGTCACTATCAGTTTTGCACTCGAGCGCTACCATATTCCCACAAATACAGTCTATTTTATCCATAGCCACTGCATAAAATATGAGCCTTGGATGAAGGGCCCAGCCACTCAACCCTGGTGCAAACACCAACAGATCTGTTGTATTGCTGGTGTCCACAGCAAGCCCACACAGGGATAGTGTTCTATGGAGAAGATAAAAGCAAAATAATCAGTGGGTTCAATTGGACCTCTTCCGTAGTATTTCAATGCACTGCTTGGAAGAAATGCAAAAATGAATGAATGAATGAAGCCCTAAAACAAATAAAGGGTGTACTGCAGTGGCATGTGCTGGGTTCACATGTATTACAAAAGCAATTCACAGGAAAACATACATTTATGATCTTTGGCTCATCAACGTACCGTAACGCAGACCTTCTTTCAAGAATCACTTTATTTCTGACAAATGTTTATATTTTCTATGTCCTGTTAGTTCCCCCCCCCTCAAGCGAACATACATTTATTCCATGTACAACGAAGACGCTCAAGGCAACATTACCAAAATTGTAGCCACGGGATGTTCAGAGGAGAAAAAGGAAAACATCTTGATGCACAGGTCCTGCTGTGCAAAACAGCAATCACATTCCTTCATAATCACTGATTGATGGGATTTAGCAGATAAGCAGTGGAATCTGAAGAGTAACAAATAACAAATTCTATACATAAAAAGTGCAGTGTTTTATTGCCTATTGTGCAGAAGCTATCTGTTTATGATTTGTGTTGTTGTTGCTTTTTGCTATCTCCTGTTTAAATAATAAATAGAAGAAGAAACTTCATTGTACAGCAAAAAGTTATTTTAAGAAATCCTGCCTTTCAGTTTGCTTAATCTATTAAGACAAGCTGATGCCATCAAGATCTTGGCGTATTGTCACAGGTTTTAATAAGAACTCATTCCTTACTATTCATCACTATTTTAACCTCTCCATTCATCTACTTTGAGGTTAGAATGCTCCCGAAGTTACTTTGGAAAAGCTACAGAGAGATAGCAGCTTTACATAGCTTGATGGCTTGGCAGCCTAACAACCGAATTGCTCTCATTGGCAATGGAAGAAACAGACTGTGGTGATGTTAGGCGTATATATTGCACACACCTTGGTCCATTGTGTGTGTGTGTGTGTGTATGAATAAATGTTCTACAATTTGACATTATAATGTAGAAGGAACATATTTGCTAAAGGAACACAGTTGGGGGGTGTCATCCTCACTTAAATGACCAGCAGCAAGATTGTGCCATTCATTTTATGAAAGCACTTGCATCTGCATAGGATGTAGAATCCATGTCATAATAATCTTCCAGTTTCCAATGCAACGTTTCAAAGGTGGGTCGTTCTTTGGGCTCAACATTCCAGCATTGCAGCATGATGTTATACAGCTCTTGGGGACAGTTTTCTGGTTGAGGGATTCTGTACCCTTGATCCAGTTTCTGGAGTACTTGAACACCTGTCAAACCTAAAACAGAATGGTTTTCAAAATAATAGAGTGGTTTTCAATAATAAATGATAATGATGATGGTGATGATGAAGAAACTAAAGCATGTATAAAGTGATAGTTCATACAGAGAATTCTCTGTGGTGATTCTACAAACATCATCGATCTATAATGCATTCTCTTATAGGAGCCTCCACTTAATTCTTTTTAATCTCTGTGTGAACCTAGAATCAGCATCTTTAACTTCCTTCCTTCCTTCCTTCCTTCCTTCCTTCCTTCCTTCCTTCCTTCCTTCCTTCCTTCCTAGCAGATTAGCCTAGGTACACAGCCAGTTGGCTAAGAAATCACAGAAAACTGAATTGGTTCCAGCTAAGGAAAATCATGGAAGACTGGATCCTTCAGTTCAGTGGGGGGACGGACTAGAAAGACCCACCAAGGGTCTGTGCAATTACTGCTTTTGAACAAAGCACTCACCTGAGTAAGGCATCTTTCCGTATGTGGTTATTTCAAACAGGAGTATTCCAAATGACCAGACATCAGATTTGATGCTAAATTTATTGGAGCGGATTGCTTCAGGAGCAGTCCATTTCACAGGCAGTTTTGTTTCATGTTTGGCTTCGTACACATTTTCATTTCCTAGCTATCATATGCAAACAACAACAACAACAATTTCAGAATATAAACAGTGAATTTATAGGATTAGATGGTTTCAACAGCTGCCTGTGTAGCAGGTACTTTTGGGGGGGATGTTTGGTTCTATATACATTTTGTTTTGCATAGAAGACAAGGGAGCTTTAAATTTGAAATGGATTCAAACACATCCTTCAATTTCCTAATGAAAAGACATCCTTCAATTTCCTTATGCCTCTTTGTGATGCCTAAAAACTACAATTGAAGCACTTTCCCTCAAAGAAATCACCACTGCTGGTGTTAAGGTTGCATAAGTCACAATATATTCCTACCCCCACATAGCGAAAGGAGTAAGACTTACTGTACAGTTCCTCAGAAAAGGACACAGGGAAATGGGATGGGGTTGTAAGCAATCAAAATGGCACAAGAATGTGGGAGAAGGAATACTGAGGCAAAAATTGCCGTATTTAGCAGCCATGCAATTGTTTAAATTCTAGGAACAGCCAAAAAAATGGAGGGGTTAAAAATATGCATGGATGGAGCTGTGCCCATCAAATGGGAGATGGAAAAGATCTTCAAGATAGAAAATAGGAATGAATAGAAGGATGGAGAATCTGGCAAACTGGTGTATATGCTATAGGGGGACTAGGCCTATGACTGGCACTTCTTGAGGTAAGTGAGGATGGTCACGGGGACAGTAAAAGCTTTTTTGGTCTTGTCTGCAATTTATATTTTTAAAAAACCTGTTGCTTGGGTTCTAAGAAAACAGACTTTGAATGGGGGGGAGTAGCCAGCTGTAAGCAGGGGGAGGGGATGGATAACATTCTTCTCATGAACTTCAATAATAATAATAATAATAATAATAATAATAATAATAATAATAATATTTTATTTATACCCCACATCTGGCTAGGTTTCCTCAAACACTCTGGGGAACTTAACTTATCTTAGGATTCAAGCTGGAACAACAGACTTCCATGGACACCATGATTCCCCCCCCCCCGCCCCTTCCAGCTACCTGCGCACTTTCAAAACCAATTCCAGAAGGTGATGGGGAGTCCCCACTGTGGAACCATGCATACAGAGTGTTGGATAGAACCCAATAAATAGCATTTTCCTTGTTTTAAAAAGCTGTTGTCTCCTTTTTAGGGCTCCATGGAGAGTACAGGTTATAAACCTCATATTAATTATAGCAGGATTGTTCATTCATTGTTAACCACAATGTCAAAAATCAATGGGATTTTAAAGATGTGCCTTGCCAGCCAGAGCTAAGGAGGCAGAATTTTTCATTCATTCATTCATTCCTAGGCCTTGTTTTGCCAAGCATACATGCAATATTGAAACGCCCGTCATTAATTGGGGCCTACCACTGAGAATCCTGAATTTGGCAATGACAGCAGCACAAGCCTCCCGCTGGCACCAGAGGCACAGGACTCATGTCTGGCCTTCCGTGAGAAGACAAGGCGACAGCGAGAGCTAATGCATTCAGGAACCTTTGTTTTGTGATTAATTGCTGGCACCAAAGGGCCATTGACTTTGATAATCATCACTTAAACAGTTCCAGGACTAAAAATACAGACTGTGAGAGATTTAAATTAATATATTGGTTCAGAGTGGCACCGATTAATTTAGGCAAAGTAAGCTGACAGGCATCGGAGAATAAATGGAGAATTGTTTACTTGTAATTGAGGTTTTCAGGGGTTAGTCTCTTTCCTTCCTGAGACCTCTTTTCTAAGACTTTTATTGCTTGAGACTTGGGAAAGATTTAAATTAATATATTGGTTCAGAGTGGCACCAATTAATTTAGGCAAAGTAAGCTGACAGGCATTGGAGAATAAATGGAAAATTGTTTACTTGTAATTGAGGTTTTCAGAGGTTAGTCTGTTTCCTTCCTGAGACCCATTTTCTAAGACTTTTATTGCTTGAGAGTTGGGAGCACATTAGGATGCTTCTCAATTTTTAAATGAAGACTGCAGGTGCTGCTGCAAACAGCATGTCTTTATTTCATTTTCTTGATCTCCAGGACCAATTTTTTAAAAAAACACAGAGCAAAGGAAGAGTATGCTTATCCCCAGATTTAAAAAAAAGAAAAGAACTCCCATGTTACTGTTATTATCATTTCATTCACAGGCTACTCTTCATAAATAAATAAAAATCACAGAGTGATTCACAAGTAATAATATAAGATATACAGTGACAAACAAATAATATAAAACAACAACACCCCCCAAAAAACTATCACTTAAACACAAAATAACATTAAGATAATACATTCAAATAGACCATTCAACAAATCAGGGGTTCTCAAAGACCTAGTTCAAATTAACAGCATCATGACTAACCATAGAGCAGGATAAAGAAGTGCGACTGAAGTAAATTGTGAAACTGTACTACAGCCTACCTTGAAAACTCGTGCAAGTCCAAAATCTGCTACTTTGTAAACGTTGTGATCACCGACAAGGACATTTCTGGCTGCCAAGTCACGGTGAATGTAGTTCTGAGATTCAAGATAAGCCATTCCTGAGGCAACCTGAGCAGCCATGTCCACCTGTTGTGGCAAACGGATTCTGGCTCCTGCATCATCTGTGAATAAATTGTAAGCTGGTTATGCATGTACATATGTATATACAAGTCATGTATATACAAGGCTTGAGACAGCTAGTCAGCAGGGACGACAATGTGATTTCGGAAAACAAAGTCAAGGATTGTATTATTGCTACTTTGAAAAGCTTTTCAACACTTCCCCCCCATTATCCATCAAATACAGAGAAAAGATTTGCATTCTAAAATTAGCACAGGAGGGAGAAGACGACAGTAAAATTCTCATGGATGTGATGCTGGGCTTTTATTGTATTTACCCTACTTTTGTTTTAGATTTAATACATATATCTCACTTTTCTATTGCAATTACAGTGCAGCATATACAGTATAATATTGGCTATGCAAAATTTCATATGGAATATAATAACATCAGGAGCAAGTATATTCCACCTGCTGTTCCTCATGCCATCCTCAATGAAACATAGGCTCCAGGTCTCTGACCCAGATCCCCCCAGATACTATCCTTCCCCAGGTATGTGCCCAAAGGCAGCCACTCAAGGCACTAGTCCCACACATTTAGAGTCTCTCTTGCCACATCTGTCAAACAAAGAAAAAAAATAATTCCCTAGAATGCCAATTTTCTATCATTTCTCTCTGGCAGGCACAAGTAGCGCACTGCAAGACCAAATGAGGAAACTGACAACCTTAACATCGCTTGTGGAAACCACAAGCCTTGTCCCAATGAAATAAATAATACTTGCTTGTGAATAAGCATGGATAGGACTGTGCTGCTCAACAACTGTTAAGATTTATCTTCAAGTCTAGATGAAACATTACAAACACCGTATTATGTAAGGCAAGGTCTCCATAGCGAGCAGAAACCTGCATAGGCTCTCCTTGACAACCATTACCTAATTAAGAGTATTTGTCCTATTGTAACAAGAATCTGAAATATCTATCATTGTGTCTTTCTTATGGCAATTTTATTTCACCTTGAAATGCAACTTACTATTTGCTATACATTCTGCACACTGCAGAGGCAACTTTTCCTCTGTAGCTTTTCCATCAATAACTGTTTGCACATCCACAAAGTAGTGATGTTTCATGTATTTACTTTCTGCCCAGCCTACAGATCTCATGAGAAAATTGTCTGCTTCATAGTATTGCTTATGTGATTTAAAGGTTTGGGCTTTTAAATGGGCTCTCAGGATGCGCACGCACTGCTGCGGCATTACTCGTCTCTGAGCATGAAAGTTAGATTTCCCTGAAAGTCATACAATGGGATGGCAAATTAGCACGGCTGCATTTTACTTCCGTTATCACATGGATCCACATGTGGAGACTTACAGTAAATGAAAAGTTCGTCTTTGTGAGAAAATACTTTGGAAATTCTTGAGTTTCTTCAGTATACATGGGACAAAATTGGAATGGGGACGATGGAATATAATTGCCCCACAGATTCAAAAAGTGTCACCAGTGTGGTGTAGTGGTTAAGAGCGGTAGACTCCTAATCTGGGGAACCGGGTTCGCGTCTCCGCTCCTCCGCATGCAGCTGCTGGGTGACCTTGGGCCAGTCACACTTCTTTGAAGTCTCTCAGCCCCACTCACCTCACAGAGTGTTTGTTGTGGGGGAGGAAGGGAAAGGAGAATGTTAGCCGCTTTGAGACTCCTTAGGGTAGTGATAAAGTGGGATATCAAATCCAAATTCTTCTTCTTCTTCTTCTTCTCCTTCACCTGGTTCAAGTTGATCCTGGAATTTTCGGTCTGGTTTGAAATGCTGCAAGCCCCATTCCCACTTGCTAGCTTCCCTCTCTGGCTAGTTATGTCCACATCCCCAAGCAACTCCCTCCATTACTTGCATTTCAGAAGAGAGAAGGAATAACCAGAACTTACTTCACAAAGAAAAGGACTCAGCGTACATGAAGCTATGCTTCTGGCCATTTGCAGAAGTATAATTTCTTGCCAAGCATTATAGTACAATACCTGAATCAGAACTAGGTCCCAAGGAGCATAAAATGTGAAGTTTTTTTTTTTTATCTGCTTCTCAGCTCAGTTCAGAAGGCACAGAAAGCTGCAGATGCTACTAGCATGTCTAGGAGCATCATTACTAGTGAAGGACAGGTCCCCCAAGGCCTCTCCTTTGTCCTTGTGGCTACCCCTGAATTTTAGAGAAGCAGGCTTCTAAAATGGTTGCAGGGCCTCCATAAACTCAGAAGGCTTTCCACTTTGCACAGTCACCCTCCACATGTCGGAGGACAATGGAAACAATTGTTTTTTGGGGGGGATTGAGCTTGCACACTCATCTCTGCTGCCACCCCATGCATTTTCTCTACACATGAACTTTATGTCCTAAAAGGCAATGTTTTATAGAGACTACTATTTATGTCTAATCCAAATTCTGAAAGAACAGTGTCAGAACTGCTCCTGAGCACATCTATTCTCGGGCTATTTGTCTTTGTTTTTATCTTTTGTTTGTACAATGGCTCTCTAATTTTCAAGGCAACCACACGTCTCTGTTCTTATGAAGACAACACACCTGTCTGACACGACAGACAAGCGTAGAAGACCTTGATATCTAAAATATGAGCTGACAAGGCCCAAGCATGCTTAAAAGTTACATGCTTTGATATGGAAGCCTTCATATGGAGGGGCTAGTTATGCTATCTCAGTGACAAGGAAAGAACACACTGTAATACAGATACTTTCACAGCACTGTTTGACAAACAGTTCAAACAATATGACTCACAAGGGTGCACCATCCAAAACCTTTTAAACACAGCATGAAGAAAAGGCTTCACTCTCATCACCTCTTTCCATGTGATGACTCTTTCCATGTGATGAAAACAACTTTTTCCACAAATGCACGTTCAAGTGATAGGCAGAAGTATCGTGCAAGCAGTGATGTGAGAACTGGACTCAAGACCAGGAAGATCTGGGTTCAAATCCCTGCTTAATTCTTAGAATTTCTTTATCTAAACTACCTTAGGGGTGTTGTGGGGATAGGTAAAGGTAAAGGGACCCCTGACTATTAGGTCCAGTCGTGACCGACTCTGGGGTTGCGGCGCTCATCTCACTTTATTGGCCGAGGGAGCCAGCGTACAGCTTCCGGGTCATGTGGCCAGCATGACTAAGCTGCTTCTGGCGAACCAGAGCAGCACACGGAAACGCCATTTACCGTCCTGCCGGAGCGGGATAGAATATATGTGGGGATAGAATATATATAAACAGAAAACAGAAATGTGGATAAGAAATAAAATGAAAAGTCCAAATCGGTCATTACACTTGCCTTTGAAAACTACCCCACAGCTCATTTCCTGTTAATCCATTTTAAATCTGCTACATGTTAAGGAAAAGTAGTCAATTAATCAGTACTTAAACCTGCATGCATTTTACAGACCATCTGTGATGGGATAGCCATGTACCGGAAAGAAAAAGCAAACAAATATGCAATATCATCCTCACAACACGTTCCAGCAATCTCAGTGAAGTTATGCTGCTTGCAAAAGAAATAAGAGCAGTTCTTGCTTGCAAAGGTAAGCTTTGGGGATGTAGAGCTCCAGCACCATTCAGCAGTGTAGTTTGGGCTCACATCTGCAGGCTCCTGAACCTAATGCAATATTCAAAATCCACCCCTGTATTTGTAAGCTACACTCCTCAGATGCAGGGATTAAGTAAGACTCAAGCAGCTTGGGTTCAAAGGGCAGTGCAGATGGCCAAGGGATGGATCTTGTGAAGATGGAACAAAACCGGCTACAGATCACTTGTCTTTGACCCCTGCAGCCAATGAAAGAGTGACCCAAATGAAAGCAGAACATCGGGAGAAGCTTGGAGGTTTTTGACAGGGTTCTTTGGTGATTGAGAAGGAATGTGGAACATGTTTACCTGGCAGCAGCTAATGAAGAATTTTGACATCAGACCATATATATATAGAGAGAGGGGGGGACCCCTAACCATTAGGTCCAGTCGTGGCCGACTCTGGGGTTGCAGCGCTCATCTCACTTTACTGGCCGAGGGAGCCGGCATACAGCTTCCGGGTCATGTGGCCAGCATGACTAAGCTGCTTCTGGCGAACCAGAGCAGCGCACGGAAACACCGTTTACCTTCCCGCCAGAGCGGTACCTATTTATCTACTTGCACTTTGACATGCTTTCGAACTGCTAGGTGGGCAGGAGCTGGGACTGAGCAACGGAGGCTCACCCCATCGCAGGGATTCGAACCGCCGACCTTCTGATCAGCAAGTCCTAGGCTCTGTGGTTTAACCCACAGCGTCACCCGCATCCATATATATATATGTGTGTGTGTGTGTGTGTGTGTGTGTGTGTGTGTGTGTGTAATGATTTTGCTTTTCTGTTCTCTCTTTCACTCTTCTCTTTTAACCCTATTTGGTTTTTAAAAATATTTTTTATTAAGTTTTCGTTTAACATCTCAAAATAACATATATTCCATGACTTCTCTTCCCCTTCCCTGGTTCATTTTGTTTACCTATTATGCCTGCATATTTTACAATGTCCATTTTTGTCAGTTTTCCAATTTTACATCATTCAATTAGTTATTAAACTGTTGAATCTATCTTAATGTGTTTTCAAATCTGTAGTTATATTCAGCAAAAAAAATCCATTCCTCTTTAAATATATATTTTTCTTGCTCTCTTAGTCTTAGTTAAACCTACTAGTTCTGCATATTCTATTCTATCAGCTTAAGTTGCCAACCTTACTCGGGACCTCTCTCACTTTTCATTTTTGGGCTAACAGAATGTAAACCACCATTGTTGCGTACATTTATGTTTATCTAACACTTGGGAACTTCTGACTGCACCATTCCTAACAAAAATGCTTCTGGTCTTTTTGGGAAGGTTGTTTTAAACATTTTTTCATCTCATTATAAATCATTTCCCAGTATCCTTAATAACAACAACAACAACAACAACAACAACAACAACAACAACAACAATAATAATAATAATAATAATAATAATAATAATAATAATAATAATAATATATTTATACCCCGCCCATCTGGCTGGGTTTCCCCAGCCACTCTGGGTGGCTTCCAACAAAATATTAAAATACAATACTCCTACAGTTATTAAAAACTTCCCTAAACAGGGCTGCCTTCAGATGTCTTCTAAAAGTCTGGTAGTTGTTTTTTCCTTTGACACCTGGTAGGAGGGTGTTCCACAGGGTGGGGGCCACTGCCCGAGAAGGCCCTCTGCCCGGTTCCCTGTAACCTCACTTCTCGCAGTGAGGGAACCGACAGAAGGCCCTCGGCGCTGGACCTCAGCGCTGAACAAGGGGGGTGGAGATGCTCCTTCAGGTATACAGGGCAATGCCATAAACTTTTCACATGCCCAACACATATGAAAAAATATTCCCTCCAAAAAGGGATGGATGGGTAAGAGAAAGGGACAATTTGATTTATTCCAAATGTTTTGGAATAAAAGTTCTTTTATTGTTTCAAATGTAAGAACTGTGAAGAAAAAAAGATATATTTAAAAATGTAAATAGTCTATCTAAACATAGAAAAAGACCACCTGGCCATTTTGTAGATTCCCCACCAATCTCTACAGCCAGTCAGAGTTTATTGAGCTGCTCAACTCTTTTCCTTCTCTTTTTTATTAGCGCATTTGCTATACTACAAGCAGTACACAGTATTGCTAAATGAAATGTTTCCTACTCACTCTGGAGGTATTCTAGCAGACTTCCATGTCTCATCAGTTCTGTAATAATATAAATTGGATCCTCTAAAGTGCAAACAGCATAGAGCTGTATGAGCTTTGGGTGTCTCAGATTCTTCATTATCTGTGCTTCCCTGAGGAAGTCTTTTGGATCCATTGAACCTGAAATGAGAACAGCAACAAAAGAAAATTAGCCCCTGTTATTAAGGGCCATCCTTGTCTGCCTTGCAGTCTTGTGTAAATGACGAGCGCTGCTGCCTTTCGCTTTGCAAAGTACGATGTACATCAGTGCAAATTCAAGTAAGGAATTCATGCAAGTGAAATGACAAAGGAGAACACAGGTTTTGTAATTTTCCCTGGCTTTAATACAAAAATAATAACTCTAATAACTGTAGATAGCGGGTTATTTTGCCCATCATAAAGGCTATTGGTCATTTTATGACTGAAATGGTAGTCACAATGTTTTATTGGTTTAACTGCTGCTCCCGGATACTAGAAATGTAACCATGATTAGAAACAGTGCAATAATTTCCAACATCTTAAGTTGCCTGCATCAGATCAATCCCTCTAGGTACAAACCCAAGCAATAATGATTCGCCTCTTCCGAGCTACATTGTTGAAGCTCATTATACCTTGGAATAGAACATGTTTATTACTTAGAATTATTGACCTTATCAGCAAAGGGGCAAAACACAAGGTTCTGATGCACCTATCATGCAGTAAACTTGCCAGACGGAGTTAAGACTTGAAAAGGACTTATAAAAGTAGTGCAGCTATAGAAGGGAAAATGCAATACTATACTAAACTCAATGCTGGCAATCAATAGAAAATGAAAGTGCCAATAACAACAGAAAATAAAAGTGCCTATTTGACTTCATGCAAATTTACGGTGCAACCACACTCAGAAAACTGAACACTTCTTGTCCCCACCCCTCAAAAAGAATATTGTAAAGCAGAAAAAGGCAACCAAAATGATCAGGGGGCTAGAAAAACGCCGTTATGGGGAAAGGTTTTAACATTTGGGGCTTTATAGTTCAGTAGGAAAAGGTGATTAAGGGAGGGGACATGATGGAGGTATATAAAATGATGGGAAAGTGTGGAGAAGATTGGTAGGGGGAAATTGTTTCCTCCCTTCTACATCATACTAGAACCTGGGATCAACCAATAAAAGTGAATAGAGATTCAGCACAGACAAAAGGAATTAGTTCTTCACACAACACAGTTAATTAAACTGGGAAATTTGCTACACAATGCAGTGAGCACCAATCACTTGGACAGCTTTAAAGGGGGATTAAACAGATACAGATATTCATGGCAACTAGTTGTGATGGCACCATTGGCTCCAGTGTCAGAGGCAGTCTAAATACCAGTTAATGGGTAACACAAGAAGGAGAGTGTTGTTCTGGTCATGTCTCTAGCTAAATATCCATTGGACAGTCAGTATGGAATGCAATCTACTCTCGCAAGGCATTATTTTGTCTGAAACCCACCCACCCCTTTCTTACAAGAGCTTCTGGAAAATTAAAGGGCTTCTGGAAAACATTCAACAGCAATTGCATGCAGCAGCAGAGCTGGTGCCAACATACATATAAATAGTTGTTACAACATGATGGGTGAACCTGTCTTACAAATGCATCTGGCAGCATTTTGGGGGGGGGGAATACAAACCCAACATGGATGTATTAATAAAATATCTTAATGCTTCATGGGACTGCATTGCTTTTATGAAGATTGCTGCCAGTTTAATTAGGAATCTTGTGCCTCTCTCTGTGAGGTTAATTGAAGCCCTTTCTAAAATGTAGAGGCTGCAGACTAATCATTTAGACTTTTAATCCAGCATTTGCAGGATCAAAGATCAATTTTTAACCAATCTTGGGTAGGGGGGATGGTTTGGAGTAAATGCAGTTTTATCTTATGAAACTCTTTAACTGTGCAACTTTGCAATCATCAGTGTTCCTAGAAATAATTTCCCTATGCTATCTTTTATTAAATGGATAAATTGTTTCCTCTCCTATTTCACAATAAATATTTTATTATTACACTTCTATAATAGACCAACACTGTGTACAATAAA
Organism: Podarcis vaucheri; assembly: GCF_965113315.1. Taxonomy (NCBI): domain Eukaryota; kingdom Metazoa; phylum Chordata; class Lepidosauria; order Squamata; family Lacertidae; genus Podarcis; species Podarcis vaucheri. The sequence continues at coordinate 71,812,358 of NC_138761.1, read as the reverse complement.
GGGCATATATTTCAACAAGTCTTTGACGGGTGACTTTCCAATCATCTGCCAACATGAAAATAAATTTTAAAAAATGTTTATGATAAGTTGTAAATAAAGTGCTCTAAGTGCTTTAAAGACATGAATTAAAACAAATAGATGTTTTCCCAGGCCTGTTCATACAATCAATTTTTAAATGACAACACATGATATACAAGGTTTGAACAAATACATCTGATATTACTTTCAAATTCCCCATGTACCGTATATTGCCAGGAGAATTTAAGTAAATCTTGTCAGTATTCAGGTGATTTTTTTTCAAAGGACAGTGGCTATTTGCTTTTCTCTTTAATAAAAACTAAAGTGAAATCCTGTGGCCACTAGCTTCAGTTGCACCATCGCTCTGCCCAAAATGTCATGTCACTAATCACATTTTAGCACTGCAAATAGATCTAAGAGAATTTATGATTGAGAGGAATTGGAAACTATAATGGACTCCATACAGCCAGATACCCCTCTCTACTTACCATCCAGGCAAACAAGAAGTGTTATCAGAGTTCAACAACACATTCCAGCATAAGCAGTTCTGGAGGGTGCAAAAGCTGTACCAGTGAAGTGTTTGGCTTGGAGACAGTGGTTTCGGGAGAGTTGTGGGGGACACACTGAGAGGTCCACAGGCCTGATATTTCCCACCCCTGCCCTAGGCCAATATAATCATGATGTTGCAGCTATGTGTTGATTGGTTCCTTCTTTGAATGGGGAACAACATCAGTGCACAATGTCATGATTGGTGGGTGGCGTGTGTAGGGAAGCCACTAGAAATGGCTACATTAGCATTTGTTTCTCCATTTCCACCTTTTTTGGAATGTTTTTTATTAGGTTTTTGAGAATAAGTAAATACATAAGCAGAAGATGTTGTCTGTCAAATAGGGAATGCAGATACAATTGCACAACACTATTATACTGTATTCCTAAAATCATTATCTGTTGACACTCATGCTATGTAAGTGCAAATGATCACAGCTGCCTTATACCAGTATTAGTCCTAGTAAATGCCACATGGTGTTTGCAAGCTTCTCTCATTTATCTTTATGTGTGGTATATTGTTACTTCGTAACTGGGAAAGTGGCTTGCTTTATGCTATTCAGTGCATGGCTAAATAACTGGCAAAACTGAAAACTGCAACCAATGAAGCAACTAGATTCCCCAAATGTATGATTATCAAATAGGTGAAAAGAGCCCAAATGAGCCCTCGCCCCACCAGGTTCAGAGGAATCCCCTAACCTTGATCCAAAAAAGGATTGCAGTGGGTATTTTTCCAAACATCATATTGCATCACAAGCTTTCACTCCCCTAAGTTTAAAAAGGCACTCACAACACAAGGCAAGAAGGAAAAATTGTTGCTTGGATAGAGAACTGGAAAAGCCCCTCTGGCTTTGCAAAAGCTCATGCACATATCTAAGAAGGCACTTCAGACTGATATCCTTGTACATAAGAGCTTTTAAAAGAATGGAGGAAATAGACTGAAGGAAATTAATCTTAACAGTAAATAGCTGCGACTCTGGGTGCATTTTCAAGAACATAAAGAAAAAGAACCATTATATGCTTTAAAATAATATCTGCCATGAGCAGAAGATGAACCAGTTTTATTTTCATCATCTACTCCCACAGTGAATCTATTTGTTCTTCGTTCTTGATTGTGTAAGATCTTTTGCACCAAAAACAAAATAAAAATTGCTAGGACAATAATCGAATTCAATGTTTGAATAAGCAGGAAATGCAGTATACACAATGAAGGCTACAAATAGCATTTTCTATTTGTTTGTCAGTGCTCTCAACCACCCATACATTGAAGTAAATCTTGATGAAATCAAGACTATATTTAGATTTTATGCCGATTCTGAGGGTGAAATAGTCAGAGGTGTTCTTCAACATACCTGGTTTTAGCGTCTTAATTGCCACCGGTGTGGTATTGTTCCATAATCCTTCCCAGACCTCGCCAAACTGGCCAGAACCTAGTCTTTTTAAGAGCTGTAAGGAATTTCGGTCTATCTCCCACTGATCCACAGTTTGGTATGACAAGTCATAGGTTGCTGGAACTTCTGTCTGCATAGGATTTAAAATGGCACACATAAATTATATGCTTTTCTTTTTAAAAAAACAAAACAAAAACAAAACAACTGTATCTATGCAAGTATACCGATTTAAGAGGGTGTCTGCTAAACAGAATGCGGGGGGCAGTAAACCAAAAAGAACTTCCCACAAGCAGCCAGGTGCTTCTTTATATGGCACTTCCTCCCATGAAAACAGGAAGGTCCAGTCTTAATGATGAAGCAGAGGGAAACTATTACTTTGGACAGCAGGCCCTAAAGGCCAGAGCTACTTCCATTTTCTATGCTGTTTTTATTTTTTAAAAAACAGGGAAGCATCATTTCGACACTTTCAAAGATATCAAGAGCTGGTACCTTTTCCTGGTTCCACAATGGTCCCCTGCAGTGTGAACTGGCAGAAACAGGCAGTGACGGATGGACTGTCACTGTTTATCGTTGGGTTCTTCACATTACCACAGAAGCCACGGCACCATCCCTTCTCCTGTGCCACCACACTGGCGATACGCCAGTACTGGCCCATTTTCTGAGGACTTATGTTATTGTAGGGAGTGGCACAGACCTGCACACTCTGGGAGCTTTTTACATTATATGTTGACAGGAAAGGGTAGGGTCCATTCTGCTGTGTCTCCCATTCCCCCGATATAATGTATGGATCCAAATGCATAGCTGTCCCATCAAAAATAAAAAAGGTCAACTTGTGTAGCAGAATCAATACATTCCATAGAAATCAAGGGGTACTTGCCCAAGTTACAGTTACAAGACCTTTATTATTAATTAACACTGTTTGAAAATTAACATTATTGGAAAATGTTTCTTTCGCTTACATGCAATCTGTACTGCTTTCAGGAGATAGGACCTTTTTTCAAGGATAATCAAAAGCTGTGCAATCATAGGCAACACTGCTGTAAGTCAAATCTTAGTTTGACTTATTTCTTTACATTTTAAAAATAGATTTTCATTCCGCTTTTTAGAAGGATCTCCTCACAAAGCAGCAAGCAGAGCATAGAGCAACAATGCAAAGTGCAATTTTAAACTTTTGGTTATAAAACAGCCCCAAACCGTAACATTTGCCAACACATAAAAGCTACAGTCTGCCCAGCACAGCTGTTAGACACAGTATAAACAGCATAAAACAACATTGCCACATTAGCAGTCCACTTAAAACTGCTCCATAACAGTGACAGGGAACAGATGTCCTTCAGATGCTGCTTGAAAATCTGGTGGGTGGAGAGAGGCTTGCCTGATCTCGCTTGGAAGCCAATTCACAGTTGTGGGGCCACTGCCAAGGAAGCCCTTTCCCCATACCCACCAAGTGGATGGCTCTCATAGATGGGCACATAGCAGGGTCTCTGACGTGAATCAGAGTTGTGTTTTTTTGTCTAAGGGGGATTTGCTTTTGGTTGTGGTCTCTTCAACTTTGTAGACAGATTGGAATGGGTTCAGAGGAGGACAATGTTGATACTTCTTTTAGAATCTGAAAGATGATTATATCCCTAGATTAGAAAGAGATAGAGAGAACCAGGCAAGCTTTTAGAATAACAAAATATTGCCTGTAGGAATCTGATGGGGTTCTGAGTTCTTGTTTTTCAGTCAGTACTTATAGACAGCTAGAGTTATGAGGGTGGCGATTCCATCTCAATATGGGTTTATACTGTGACTTCATAAGTAACATGCTGGCATGTTCTCCTCTAGGCCATTATATCTCAAACATCGCATGGCTCTCTTGTTTTCATTATCATTGATATGCCATCCCATATCACGGTGCAGTTATGCATCATTTCTTAAACTATTATCATGGCTGGAAGGAGGGTTAAGCACTTATCAGTTCAATCATCAAAAGTTCACTCCATTTTGAAAGGAAAATGTCCTGAGTTAGCTTTACCTTTACACATGGCCTCCCAAGCTTTACGCACAGCCCGTCGCTGGAACGACTGTAGTATCTGACAAAAGCATTCAAGGTTGGGAAAGTTTTCCTTTTCGTCACAAAAAAGCCGCCATTGTCCAGACGTCGGACTCGGTAGTGCTTCACGACCTTCCCATCCCGTACTAGAAAAAATAAAAACAAAGGAACACAGGAAAATTGCCTTATTCCAAGTCAAGATGTTGAGCCATTTAGTTCAGTGTTGTCCACTCTGACTGGCAGATGCTCTCCAGCATCCAGGCAGGGAACATTTCCCAACTCCACCCACAGGTGCCAGACATGGAACCTGAAGTCTTCTGCAAGCAAAGCAGACCCCCTTCCACTGAGCTACGGCCCTTCCCCTAAGGAAGGCATTGTGAATTGCCTAAGACTTGAATAAAAACAACACACATCATAATATAATATAGTCAAGTATCCAGCCAGGAAACGTGCCTCCTAAATGAGTCTCTAGTGACCCAGTCTTACAGTGGCGTAGCGTGGGGGGTGCAGGGGGGGCCGGCCGCACCTGGCGCAACATCTGGGGGTTAGGGTTAGGGGGCGCAAATCCACGGGTTAGGGGGCGCAAATCCATGGGTTAGGGGGCACAAATCCACAGGTTAGGGGGCGCAAATTACTTGTCTTGCCCCGGGTGCTGACAACCCACGCTACGCCACTGCAGTCTTATGAGCTTTTGCCCTGAATGGTGTATTATGTAATGACAGGGGAATAATAATAATAATAATAATAATAATAATAATAATACACATATATTTCTAGTGGATGCAACTGACAACCCCCCGCCAAAGTTAAACTCTGTTTCAAAGGTTTGGTTTCCCTCTGCCAGGCATGGGCTACCTCAGTTGGAAATAGCCATGCTCTTGAATGAAGCTTGAAATAAGGATAACTTACCCCTGAATAAAATTACATTGACTTCTTATAATTATGCTCACTCTGTAAGACCTTTATATCCCTATTTATTTACCATCATGTATTACTTGCATATGGTACCATATGGTGCCTTAATAAAATAGTACAAAATATTTTATATGCATACTAATCTCAGAGACACACGTGTGTATATTCTTGTCTGATGAGGAAAATGTCATGATTCTGTCATTATAGAATGGCAAGCTGACCATTACTGCACATTATACTTCCAACAGGAGTTATTTTTAGACACCTCTAGGGTACAGTAGCCCTATTTATAACCCAAAGAGGACTCATAGATTGAAATATTAAATCAATTTTTTAAAAAAACTTTATGCGTTATGGCTTTATGCTCACCCAAGCTCCCAAATGCCAGGAGGTCATAGCTGTTAAACACCATGCACTATTTAGGCAATGTGCATAATGTATGGCATCATATGCCATGTTTAGTTCCAACTTCATCGTAACCTCAGACCTCGATGACTGCCAGTAGCAGAGTGGCAAGTGTGTACAGACTATATCTTTGAAGCACATTCAAAGAATTCTGGGCCCTGTGGTTTGTGAAGGATTGCTGGGAATTTTCACTCTGTGAGGCATAAACTACATTGCCCAGAACTCACTGAGAGACAAAATGGGCTTCAAATGTATCTTATAGGTACAGGGTGTACACATAGATGGAGTCTATGCGATTGGAGCTCTCATTCCATATTACATGTGCCCAACTGGCAACCCATACTATTTGCATACAGTTGGCAGGCCCCTTAGGGGTCTTCATGTAAACTGAGTTTTTAATCACCAGCAATTGTATATTAAATGAATATTTAGCCCTATCTTCCTTAAGCAGTTAAACTTTATCAAGCTTGCAGTTATCTCAAATTACCATTAGAGGGTGTATAGGTGTCATACGGAGTATATCATTTTAGATTATCCCCCAAGTCTTTAGTCGTGCACTGTCATTCATATGCTTTTATGGTACTATTATACAGAGAATCTGAATGAAGATCAAATTTGAAGGTTACATATGTTAGGGGTCTTTTTCCATATGCATGGTGGGGCTAGAGGGTGCGTGAGGAGAAGTGGAAGAACTGATGGGAGTCATTCTGCGTAGGGCTCACTGTTACCTGCAGTTGAGGATAAGATGGCAGCTTCACCTTTCCATCTACTGAAGTCGACTAGACTAGCATTTCAAACTTATTTCAATTCTGGCAACAGGAGAGTGTCTTCTACCACATCTGAGTCCACAAACTAACTGTAGGGGTTCAGGACGGTCCACCTGACACACACAGCTCTGCCCTAGGACATAGTCAGGTAGCTGCTGCTGCGATTCCCCAGCATCTGCTGCCTGAGGCGGTCATCTCATTCTGCCTATTGGTAGGGCTGGTCCTGATTTCAGAGTATCAAACTCAGAGTATGATGGATTGAAATAAGTTTCAAATGCTAGTCTAGTCGACTTCAGTACATGAAATATAATAATAATAATAATAATAATAAGAAGAAGAAGAAGAAGAAGAAGAAGAAGAAGAAGAATATTTATACCACACCCATCTGGATGGGTTTCCCCAGCCACTCCGGGCGGCTCACAGCACATAAAAAAAGTAAAACATTAGACATTAAAAAATTCCTGATGGAAAGCTGAAGCTGCCATCTTATCCTCAACTGCAGGTAACAAAATGTTTTGAGTGAGCCCTATGCAGTGGCGCTTACTTAAGAGCAGGTAAGTATAAGCTTGCATTGTTAGTTCTCATATTCAATTATAAGCAAACCTCCCCCCTCCCCAATTTAAAATATTTTTAAAAAGTTATTAAGTTCTAGCAGTTATTGCCAGTTCATGTACCTTTGTGAAAGAAATAATCACAGAGATTTTTCATGAACAAACCCAGGAGAAATAAGGTCAAGACTGTACACACACACACACACACACACACACACACACACACACCAGGAGAAAGAAGAAAGAGAAAATAGTCATCATACCTGAAAGAGAGAATTCACCCGTTAGACTTTCGCTGTTTCTGATCAGGAAAGCTCCGTCCTGATTTTCAGGATATAGCAGCCGTTTCTCAGCATCCACTCGTTTAATACCACCAAAAAACCATCTAAAACAGAAAGAAAGCCATAGAACTAGTTAATGGCCAAAGTTATGTTTGTGTTGGGCACTTGAAGAGCAGCTGGAAACAAAACGAATGGCATTATTGAACGGATGCAAAGGTTACTCTTTATGCATTTGTTTTCTATCCTGCCCTTCTTCAGAAGAGGAGCCCAGAGTGCCTTATAATAGAAAACAACCACTGCAATAAAAACAATACTTAAAATGACCTATTTAGAATCTGTTAACAAAGCTCATCAGTAACAAACACCATTAATAAATTTAGAGAGGGGTTTTAGAGATCAAGGATACTAAAGTTATGAAGCTGCTATTAACCATAAATGTAATTGAGGAATGCTGGATAATTCATTAATTTTCATCAGTAGTGGTCAGCAGGGTGATGGCACTTTGCCTGACTCCCATCACCTCCTACTTAGAGGGACAGGGCCAAGGCCAGCGTGGTGAAAACACAGTGGCAGAGCCAATGCTACAGTCCCAGTGGTGCATTTGCCCCATAGGCAAGTTAAGCTTCAGTGACATCAGTGATGGGAGATCAGGTAAATGGATACTGTTTTAATTCTATTAATGCTTCAGTGTTTTTAATGATTTCTTTTTCTATGTTTTTAGCAATTCTTGTTTTTATCTGTAAGGTGCCTTGAGTTATTATTATTATTTATCAGCAGCAGCAGCAGCAGGTAAAGGCTACTGCCTCACTTCTGATTTTCATCTGGGTATGTGGTAGTCGATTTAAAAGATTTACAAAGTAGCACAACAAAACAAATCACAAAACAGATGAAAACAAACGTTTGACTACATTTTTAGACAGTACAAAATATTGCTATTGACCTAAGAACAAAGCTTTACTCCAAATTATATACCTATCACTCTTATATAATATTTCTTTTTATTTCTTTAGTCAATAATATGTAATTCAATAATATGTAAGGAATAAGTAACCTATCACTCTTGATAAACGGTACACAATTTAAGGTATGAATAGTAAAGGTGAGAAGAAGCAAGTTGTGGTTAACTATACAAAATGTTAAAAGAGAGAAAATGTAAGTGGCTGGGAGACATTAAATTTTACATATTTACTTCATGGCCTTATATACACACACACCATTACTCAAGTTCCTCTCTTTTTCTTTCTCTTTCTCTCTCTCTCTCTCTCTCTCTCTCTCTCTCTCACACACACACACACACACACACACTCACTTGAGAAGGTTTAGAAGTTCCTCCATCTTTCACCTATTTCAGAGCACAGAGAGTGATACAAAGAAAAACAGATTTGTCAGTCCCCAAACAACTTTTGAATTGCTGGTACATCCAGTCCTCACATTGTCTGTTTTGTGATGAAGAGAACCAGCCCAAAGAGGTAAGAGAAACAAGCAGGACATGGTGGTGGACCAGGATTGTAGCTTATCTGCCTCTTTCTTTGCTGATGGGACAGATGACTATTATTGTATGGCCTAAGTAAGGGAGAAAGGCCATACCCCCAAATGGTATTGAGGTCACCTCAATCTCTGCTGAGTGATAGCAAAATTGGAACTTAACCAGGGTTTGTGTTCTTTTAAAATGAGGCCCAGTGGAGACCAGTGTCTTTAATAAATCTGATTTATTCTACACGTTTACAACCTGAGTTTTGCAGGAGGGAGTGCCGAACATTACACCCCAACATTTTTCCTGTGATGACATCACACCCCTGTCATCCTGCAACTGCCCCCTCCATGCCGGCATGGCTGGTGGTTCCTATTATCAAACAAACCAAGCCATTAAGCATTTTTTATGTCTTCAACCACCCATCCCCTAGGAATTGATGGATTAGCCTTTTCCTGATCCATGCCAGTTTCACATGGGTTCTTTCATAAGTTCATTCTGTCTAGACAGGGTTGGGGCAGTGCAGCAGCGAGGTTGGGACTGTGCAGGTTAGGAATGACTGGAAATTCAAACAGAAACTAGAGTGCCAATTGTCGATGTTTGCCAATTTGTCCCACGTCTAGAACGGAAATCAGTCCAGTGAATACAACTAATATACACTGTTGCTGCTTTCAGTCTGCAAACAATGTGCAATTAACGTCCTTTCCCCCATTTGCCTTGTGTTTCCATGGCGTTGAAATGAATGGTGTGCAATGTGCCCAGGGTGGCTGTCTACCAGCTCCATCTGATGCGCAGGCTGAGACCCTACCTACCCGCAGACTGTCTCGCCAGAGTGGTGCATGCTCTAGTTAGCTCCCGCTTGGACTACTGCAATGTACTCTACGTGGGGCTACCTTTGAAGGTGATCCCGGAGACTGCAATTAATCCAGAATGTGGTAGCTAGACTGGTGACTGGGAGTGGCCGTCGGGACCACATAACACCAGTCCTGAGAGATCTGCATTGGCTCCCAGTATGTTTCCGAGCACGATTCAAAGTGTTGGTGCTGACCTTTAAAGCCCTAAACGGCCTCAGTCCTGTATACCTGAAGGAGTATCTCCACCCCCATTGTTCAGCCTGGACACTGAGGTCCAGCACCAAGGGCCTTCTGGTGGTTCCCTTATTGCGAGAAGTGAGGTTACAGGGAACCAGACAGAAGGCCTTCTCAGTAGTGGTGCCCGCCCTGTGGAACACCCTCCCGTGAGATGTCAAGGAAATAAGCAGCTATCCTATTTTTAAAAGACATCTGAAGGCAGCCCTGTTTAGGGAAGTTTTTCATATTTAATGCTGTATTGTTTTTAACATTCGATTGGGAGCCACCCAGAGTGGCTGGGGAAACTCAGCCATATGGGCAAGGTATAAATAATAAATTATTATTATATTATTATTATAATGCAGTAATTGATTACATAGTTAAATACAGAAAAGTCTGCCACAAAAGGCAGTGAGGTGAATTACATTGTTATTGTTTTGTTGGAAGCCAAACTGGAATGGAAACAGTGCTGTGTGTGATAAATACCGGTCAGAATGGAAACCAGTGCCCTCTTACACCCCGGTAAAGTTGCAGCAGCAAAGCCAATCCAACATTCCCATATCTGCGTCTGCACAGCTCCAGCTTTGCTGCCACCTTGCCCTTCCTCAGATGCATCCAGGCAAGCTGCAGCAACATCAGCACACCCCATACCCAACTAAAGTATTGTCCTTGCCATAAACCAGAAAAAGCACAATCATGGAAAATATGAGTTGTTGCAGCGACTGCACACTCGCTGTATTATGCCAATAATACCAGCAGTAGGTGCCTACTAGAGATCAGGGCATCACAAGCCATCACGTTATTCTGGCACTGCAGGTGGATAGGCAGGTGAAACTCATGAGAGTTTCCCATGTAAAGGTCAAAAGTTGATTGACAAATTTAGACTATATAGCAGGAAGTAAAGTGGATTCCAAAAGGAAGCCTTTGAAACAACAGTGACTTATTTATTTTAACAAGCATTCGACTATGAGTAACATTTCTAGAAGGAATGAGGAAATACTAACGGGCTCAGTGAAGTCAGAAGAATGTTGGCTTCAGTATAAGGGCATGTCCAGCCTTCTTAGCAAATAGGAAATAGTTTTACATGATTCACTCACAGTTTTCAGCTTCCCACCTCTCATGACATTGATTTATAGATCCAGTTTCTATTAGTACACACAAAACTATAATCTACAAAACACCTCATTGTTTTCTCCATAATATTGCAGAGATGACAGTTTATAATAGTAATTTCATTTTCACTACCCTTTTAAGAGAAATGGAGCAGGGAAGATGAAAGAGATGCTATAATAAAGAAGTGCTAGAGTTCTCATTGCAGTGGAGAGATCCCTATCTGCCTATGACATCCAGAGAGCAGGACTATCAGCGTGTTCTTAGAAACTGCTTCATACAACTGGTACCTACAGGTACTGAGCAACTAAAGAGTATCTATTTTTCCAATGAGAATGTGAGAGTAACAACTCAATACATCAAACAGGATGCTGTAATGTGATGATCCAGGAGGATATGAGGGCACGGAAACTATGACTATGTGCACATTATCAACTTGATGATAATGTTCAGCCTGGACACTGAGGTCCAGCGCCGAGGGCCTTCTGGCGGTTCCCTCACTGCGAGAAGTGAGGTTATAGGGAACAAGGCAGAGGGCCTTCTCGGTGGTGGCGCCCGCCCTGTGGAACGCCCTCCTGTCAGATGTCAAGGAAATAAACAACTATCCGACTTTTAGAAGACACCTGAAGGCAGCCTTGTTTAGGGAAGTTTTAAATGTTTGATGTTTTATCACTTTTGTTGTTGTTATTATTATCAATATTCTGTTGGGAGCTGCCCAGAGTGGCTGAGGAAACCTAGCCAGATGGGTGGGGTATAAATAATAAATTAGTAGTAGTGGTATTGCTAATTTCCCCCTGTGGAGTTTCAAGTGGCTTTTATTTGTCACTGTACACACGAGAGAGGAGGTTGGGATGCACATTTTGGTGTGCTGTGCCTGAAAAAGCGTTTTTCTGGGGGGCTGCAACCTTGTGTGGGTCACGTGACTCATATGGCAGTGTGAACCTCAAGGATGGCATCCCAGATTTGCATCCCATTTTACAGGAATGAAGATGAAACTGTGTAGGCCTTCACAGGGTCAATGGCATCCCTACACAAATGCTGCCCAAATGTAAACGAAAATTGTGAGTGCCAAAAACATAATCGCAATGCAGAGAAGGAGAAGGGAGTTGTTAGTATTTTTATCTTAGCCCTAATTGGAAATCAGTTTCGAAGGGCTTGACACATATTTGGAGAAGGCGCAAGCAGGAATCTAAAGCTACTATCTTAACTGGATTTATAACAGAACTGTTGTTTGCCTAGCGCAGGGAACATTTTTGTCAGCTAATGGTAGGGTTGCCTTCACACAGATAAAATGTAATTGCACGGCTAAAATTGGATCACCAAAGCGTACACAAAGTAAAAAAAAAAAAAAGTGGGGAGGGGGAGTTTTCATTACAGCTTTCCTTTTATCTTCTAATGCCAGGAAAAGAGATCATTTATAAGTCAAGTGGCTGAAATGAAGGCAGAGAGAGACGGAGAGAGACCCTTTGTATGTTATGTCAAAGCTTAGAAGCTGGCACACCAGTCAAAACTCTTTGAACAGGAATCCGGCAATCAAGAATTGCTTGTGGTGTTATGGCTTTTGTTTTGTTTTTAGTTGAGTGTATTGTTCTGACTCACATCGCAACTCTTTCTTGATTGTTTCAGCTGAATATTTAACTGGTGACTACATGCAAACAGGGTGGTTTGCCTTTTTAATGGGAAGCTGCACTAATTAAAATCTAGGAACCGGCAGTATTTTTTATGCGGCATGCTTAGTAGCTGCTAGCAGAAGGTACACAGGCCAAGGATGTCTACACTTATTCATTGCTCTATTTAGGGCACCTTCTCACTACCATCATATATAGCAGGACTCCAAACGGAAGAACTTGCCTCCACAGTTTTACAGGGTGATGTAGCACAGGGCTTTTAGTGCTGCCACTTCAAATGGCTGTATCCTCAACTCAGACCTAAGAGAAAGTGAAACTGATACACAGATGGCATTATAGCCCCCCCACTTGCATTGATCAATAATCTTCTGTCCTCAACTTGTTGGAGGGGCTGCAGGATAGTTGGAAAACTATTTCATCCATCATGGGAATGTCCCAAAGTGAAATAATTTTCAGATAAGATACTTAGGATTATTGTCTCGACCGCCATCATTCCTGATACCGCACTGCTGCTGTTAAACATACCAGAGTGAATAGTCAGTTCCTGGATAGAGAAGTGGTCCAAGGCAGGACATTAATCCCAAACCTTCACACCAACCCATATCCAAGAGTTCATATTGACTAGATTCATGGACTGAATTCAAGAGTCCAGGGTGGAATTGAAAAATGGAATCACCAGAATCCCTAGATTTGATTGTTCCTCATTTTAGGGAGGATTCCATATGCAGGTAATTAGGAAAAAAAGCATTTTAATGTGAACACATTTATGGAATGACATTGTAATCCTTCCACTTTTTTCTTATCTTATGCCATTAATTGTGCCAATATACCTTTGCACTAGCCTAACTTATCACCTCTATTTGCAGGTAATTTACGCCCTTCCATTTCATTGTGAACTTTGTTCATCTATTTCCTGTAGCATCATCACTGATTAAAAAAAGCATGAACCATAGGAATCAGTCCTTAGTCTGATTTAAGCAAAACGTTAAAAAAAACCCCACTAAGCAATGCCGCTTGATTTTTTTCAGAAATTTTATGAAAACTTCTACCATTTATTATTACCAGAGGAAAGACAAAAGCCTGAAGTAGGGACCCACTAAAGAAGTACGCAAACAGATCACACACTATTTTGATCACTTAATCCTCATAATCAAACCCCATATTTGATCTGCAGAAAACCAGTCCTTCAAGTTTTCAGAGACAGCTATGTTGGCCTGCATAATTTATTATTCTTTGTACATAATCCAGTTGATATGTAAGGTTATGAATCATGCTTGTTGGTCCAATCCATGCAGCTGAATAACCTAATTATTGTAACAACAAATAAGAGGTATCTGTGCATTTAAAGCATGACATCTAGAGACTATTAATCACTACCACCCACTTAAGCTTCTTAATAAAGGAGAGTTATTTTTGGTCGCAATGTAGGTGAAGACAGAAAACAGAAGGAAGAGTATGGGAAGGAAACAGAGAGCATATCCACAAAGAGGCAATGCTTCCATATTTCATCTCACATTTTCCATCTGAAAAAAAATATTTTCCCTTAAAATACCAGTTCAAGCCTGGGGCTAGAATGTAGAACAGAGATCTGAGGATACAGGTTCTATTTTGGAAAGCAGTGGTGGGCAACAGGGTGTTTTTGGAGATATTTTTCTCTCTCAAGCACCTCACAGAATGTTGGAAAGCATAGGCCAGAGGTCCTGGGGCAACTTTTTCTTTCAGAAGGCCACATCATGGGCACATCAGTGCTCACCCATCGCCAGTTACACAGAGATCCTCGTTCATAGCTTTACTCCAATCTTTACTCCAAATGGTACATGCTTTGAAGCTTGAATTCCTTCACAAAAGTTGCCCAGCATATCACATTATATCAACCTGAATTCATAAGTTATCCTTTTCTTCAGACAATCACTTTCTGAATGCCCTGCTTGCAATCATTGGCATAATCAGATTTAACATATTGCATTCTTTCAAAGAATAATTTCTTGTGCAATTTCATCTGATTTAAAAGCTCTCATGCTACAATGGGAGTAGGCGCCATGAAACTCATTCAGACTTACTTCTGAGTAGACATACATAGGATTGTGTTATCATGCTCCTAAAGACAATATGCAGCTGATTTCTTTTTATTTCTTTAAATCCTTGTTTACAAGGCAGGGCAAAGTACATTTGGATATATGACAGATATTGCCTCCAGTTGAAGATAGGAGCTGACATTTATTGCTACTAAATTATACAAATGTCACTCTTTTTTCTTTTCATTTTGTCATTACTGTGTAATCTATAGGGACATACATATGCATGATACACATCCATATAACAAAAAAAATCATCAGTATTGATTTATAACAAACTAAATGCATGATTATTGTGAATTGCTGTACGTGCTTTGTTGTACCAATAATCAAGAAACATATGTGAATTTTAATTTAAAACGTTACACTTTTTCTTTATCTTTCAAAACCTGTTCTTTTGTGCACTTTAGTTTTCCATTGTGCAGTGGTGGGAAACGCCCAGTCCATCTAGTGCTTAGCATAGATAATTTTAGCAGCAATTAGCATAACAATCTTCAGTGCCTATCAATTATTTTATATGTCACTGTAATAACAGAAGATCAAGGGGTATTTTACAGTCAAGCAATCTTTTTATTGCCTTGTTAATATTAAACCACAAAGCCTTAGATGTGGAAAATGCCACATTTGGTTAAAAAGAATTCTTGATTCTCTTTCTGATGTTAGAGCATAGCAGGTCCTTGAACTACCTGTAATTCTTTATAGGTTTCAGACCCATTTAGTCATAACTAGATCTTAGGTCACATACAATCTAAGAAGTTGACACAGTTTCCAGACATTCTCATAAGACTATCTTACATATTGGATCCAAGTTATCCCCATTTTTCACAATCTCTATTTCTCAGTGCAACTTCAACAATATTTGGGGTGGTATTTAACTAAGTTTTACTCAGAGTATATTCCTTGAAATTAATGAACATTACTAAGTTAAGTTCATTAATTTCTTTGATCTACTGTGAGCAAAACCTATCTGAACATTTTTAATACTCGATTTTTCTGAAGTCACCAGGAAAAAACACACAAGTCAATTCTTTAAGCTGGCATAGTCTTTCTTCTAATTCCCGCATTTAATTTCCTATCTCTAGATATTCAAACTAGAGTGGCCCACACAGGGAATCTTTGAACGACCAGAATTTTAGCAAGCTTCCATGGAAAGAAGCACTGTTGACACACAGCTGTAAAAGATTTATTTGCAGGACAGTGAAAACAGGTTCAGTGTTTATCCAGTCTAAACATTTTTATATAATGCATACAATTAATATGACAGAATTTCACTCACTTGGAGCAAAGTTGTTTCTTTCCTTGGAACAGCTGTTTCACTCTGCTATCTCTAAATCATGGTGCATCCCTACCTGGGTTATTTGCATATCCAGCTCCACCACTAAGAGGTTTACTGAGTCCCAAAATAACTCTGTCCTTTCTCCTCTGCTACCCTTATGCCTTGATCTGCCTCCTTTACTTCCTTCAAATCCCTCCTCAAAACTTTCCTTTTCTGTAATGCCGATATTGTGCTGTAAAATATCGTGCCCGCACCATATGTTTAAAGCACTCTTATACTACTTTATGAGTCATGATTTGCCCCAAAAGAATCTTGGGAACCGTAGTTTACCCCTCACAGAGCTACAATTCCCAGCATCTTTGACAAACTAAATTTCCCAGGATTATTTGGGAGAGGGTATAACGTGCTTTAAATATGCGGTGTGTCTGCACCCTAGATCATTGTGTTACTTACACAAATGTCAGCCCCACTGAGATAAATGAGGCATACTTCCAGGTACAGTGGTACCTTGGGTTACATACACTTCAGGTTACATACGCTTCAGGTTACAGACTCCGCTAACCCAGAAATAGTGCTTCAGGTTAAGAACTTTGCTTCAGGATGAGAACAGAAATCGTGCTCCGGCGGCGCAGCAGCAGGAGGAGGCCCCATTAGCTAAAGTGGTGCTTCAGGTTAAGAACAGTTTCAGGTTAAGTATGGACCTCCAGAACAAATTAAGTACTTAACCCGAGGTACCACTGTACATGCTTGTAGGATTTTGCCACCTTAATTCTCAGTGCACATGCCCTGTGCTGCCTTCTCATTGACATGTAACATTCAACTGATACTTAAACTCATATTTCAGTGAATGTTGGCTGAAACAGTGAAAGAGGCCTTTATTAAAAAGCAAGCCTGAAGGGATACTATGTTTTTGTGGCCAGTTTAGAAAACAAAAGTGGGGTTGTTTTCAATCACAGCCCTCCCTCCATGGTTTAGGTTATTAAAATTAACAGTACAGCTGGCTAACATTTGTTGTCCATAATACATTGGCAGAAGGACATTTTCGTGTTTAGGCAAAACAATTGGCACTAACAGAGCAAGGACAGGTGATCGGCTGGTTTCCATGGTTCCTGTTTGCAGTGCTGAATATAATCGAAAGCAAGGCATAGACAAGCGACAGAAGCAGAGAGAGCATATTCTCAAAAGTTTAAATTGTGTGACTAGTATTACTCGTTAAAATTAAAACTTGGTGATTCAAGGCATGTTAGGATACTTAAGGCAACCATTCCAAATAGTTAATTTATATCATAAAGCTACATGTATTGATAGAGCTGGAAACTACTATACTGTAGTTCGAGTCATTAAAAAGAAAATCATATTGCTCAGAAATAAGCTCTCTAGATGTTTTCATTATAAAGCTGAAAATATTGGCCAAATCATTTTAAGCATTTGCCAAGGAGATACAGAGAAAGAGAAAAGGAGAGGAAACAAGCTTACTGGCAGAACAACAAATCTTTCTATATAGCACCATAGGGTCAAACTTTAAAAACCTAATCAGAATTTCCTTCTGTAAGCTGTCTTTTGCCCGCAAGGGGATACAGCTCGGAGGAGGTGATATTGACAAGTTGGGTTAGAAAAAACCCCTCAAGGAAAACAGTCACACCAGTGCTACGTGTAGTTTGTGAAAGTCTTGCACCACCTATCAATTGGGTTTTTAAAGCTGCATACCATATGTGAATAAAGTGGTGAGCTCAAAAATGCAAGGCCCTCTCTCCCACCCAAAAGGTCACCCATAAATGAGCATTTCCCCCCTAAATAATGAAGTGATCATCTGCCCACACTCAAATTGGTATCAAGTGTTGCAGGAATACCCAGCAATACGTACCCGGTGTGTTTCTGGCAGCACCAAGAACACCCTAGCATGCTACTGAGACCAACAGGATGTTGTCTGCATGAAGAGCACAGTTACCTTAGCTGCTCTTTGACTTCAAAGTTAACAAGCCTGTTATATACCCCATACTCATGTTTAAAGGTATGAATTTAAGAGACTGAAATGTGCTTCATACCTTATACTAGTGATGGGAGTTGGATATTGGGGGACCACAGATTCCCTATCAGCTCCAGCTAAAATAGCCAATAGTGAGTGATAATGGGATCTGTGTTCCAGCAACATCTAGAGGGCCACAGGTTCCCTATCCCTGCCTTACATTTTTCCTAAGCTTCTCATCTAGGAAGGTGTGCAAAACTTATATGCAGATCAAGCCTGCACAACTTGTGATTCACACACAACCCCTTTGAGGTCACATTGCACATGAAGGGAGCACTTTGCAAGAATGGACTGGCCTTATTATACACATGGAAATTTGAGCACGTTGCTAACGCTTCTCTGCCTACATCTCTGGCAAGTACTCTTGGGTCTCCGGTTCAAAATATCCAGCACCAAATCCCACTCCTTGGTAACAGGTCAGGTGCCTAGTCAGCCCCCCACTCAGGTAAGCAATGGAAAAAAAATACTTGCTGCAAAGCATAGCTTCTGCAGCTGTCTCCCATCTCTCCCTGCCTTTGCCATATGTGAGCAATGTGTCTTTTCTAGGCTGCATTGCTCTCTAGCACCCTTCATACCCAGCACTGTGTAGCAGAGTCCCCAATTTCCACATGCAGTCAAACTTCTGTTGGCAAGGCCCAGTACTCCACTCCCAGCCACCACCGTTCCTGGCCAAACACTTTTGCCTTGCAGAATTGCAGCTTGGATGCACGGAGCAGAACAAGCTGTCGCAACACACCAAGAGTGACAATAGCATTCCGTGCCAACCAGCTATTATGCCAGATTAAACATTTTGAAAGCCTGTTCCTTTTTTCCTTTGCAGAACTAAAGAAAAAAGATCCCTAGCCCACTAATTGCCAACATTCAGTGGTCCACTCACCTGCATCTTTCTGCAGCATACAAAACAAGCAGATCGAGTAGGGCGAAGGGGACCAGAGGCCACTCTGACAAAGTGAGCTCTGATCCACGGAAGCATGTTTTACTCGCAGCACAACGCTATGTGTATCTTGTAATTTCCTGTAAATTCAAAGTGTCTTAATTCAAAGACTCTGGATATAGGACTGCTGTCTAGGGCTGCAATCCTATGTACCCATTTTCTTGGGAGTAGCCCAATTTCACTGCTTATTCTCTTAGCCCTGAAAATGCCCCACAACTGTACAAAGAAGGTGGCGGTTAATTTTTCTAGGTATTTTTTAGTTCCTTATTCAATTTACAAGTTCAGATGACCTTTGTGCCAATTTAATCTGGAGTAGGATTCACCAAAGGTTTGCAGCCTCTATGACATAACTTCTTCCTCTTTTCTCCTGAGCCTGTATCTTAGATTGCAAAGCTGAGAGCTGGGCCCCATGGTAGTTAACTGCTTTTGTGCAGCACCTAATATATTTTACCCAAACATACGGCAACATAACATGTGCCCAGACAGAGAGCAGACATGTGCCAGTGCCATGGAACCACATCTGCTTGCTATTCCATGGGGTATTTCCTCCAAAGCCACTTTCAGCACATACCTCTGAGTTCCACTGCAATTGTAAGTTGAATTAAGGAAGCTACTGCAGCATTTATTTTTCATGCAAATATAAATCACACACTGTCTTTGGTGTAATGTAAACAAGCTGCAATAAAGCTACAATTAAATCTCTCCCGTGTAATAATATACATGGTGTGTTTATAGTTTTCTTAACTACAGCAACAATCCTCATATTTTATAGGTCTAAAATAGATAGGCTTAGCTGCTAAGGTTGATAGTTATCATTTTAATTCCTTTAATAGCAACCCTATATTAAGATGAAATTCTTGAATCCGCACACTGATGAGTTCTCCCCAGATGTTTCCGAATATGCTGATTTATAGAGAATCCTGCACCAGCGGACACAGAGCAATGGATCCAAACTACAAGAAAGAAGATTCCACCTAAACATTAGGAAGAACTTCCTGACATTAAGATCTGTTCAACAGTGGAATTTGCTGCCAAGGAGTGTGGTGGAGTCTCCTTCTTTGGAGGTCTTTAAGCAGAGGCATGACAACCATATGTCAGGAGTGCTCTGATGGTGTTTCCTGCTTGGCAGGGGGTTGGACTCGATGGCCCTTGTGGTCTCTTCCAACTCTATGATTCTATGATTCTATGCTCTGCTGTTGCAATCTGCAGCACAGGGATAGACAATGGGGTGCCCTCCAGATGTTGTTGGACTACAACTCCCATCATCCCTGAAACACTGGCCATGGTTGTTGGGGGTTGATGGTAGTCAGAGTCCACCATATATTGAGGCTGTCCCTGCTCTAGCACATAAAACCTCTTAAAGTGAACTCCATGTTATTTATGAAGGGTGGTACTCAAGAAGTATAGAAGAAGACTATTTTTTGTCAATTTGCTGTTCTCGCTGCACCCACCCCCTTATGCTGTTTCAAACCTCTGGAGATTTTTGGATGTGGCTGCAGGGATGGAGGGTGAATATGCAAAATATCACTCCCCTCCCCCTCTTGCCTGCTGACTAGAAGCTTCCACTGGCTCAAAGAGCTTTCTGTCATAAGAAGAACAGCATTGCATACAATCCTATGAACTCCTATCAATTTGCTTGCACCACTTCACAATTTCAGCAGTGCTGTGATGGTTTGTAAGTCATGAAAAACCATGGCTTAATATTTTATTATTATTTATTTTAAATAGTGTTATATTTCTTACTGCTAAGAAAATTTTGAAGCAGTTCACAACACGAAAACATCTATTAAAACTATTTCAAAATGCAGCTATCAGAATATCAAGAAATATACGGTTGTAGAATCCAGTATTGATGATCAGGAAACGTCTAAGCAAAGAGATGTGTTTTCAGTAAACATTGGCAGCATGCTACTGTTGATGCTGCCCAAATAATGGGGGTGGGAGAAGCTTCTACAACACCACCACAGAAAAGGCCCATTTATATGTTTTTTTGCTAGATGACAATCTGCAGATTGTTGTGTGGCCAACAGGCCTCCTCTGAATATCTTAATCAGTCTTACAGAGAGTGAAGGTGGTCCTTCAGGTAAACTGGCCCTGAGTTGCTTAGGACTTTATATGTTAATAAGAAAAGCTTAAGCATTGCTTGGTAGGCAATAGGCTTTCATTATTGTGATGGGAACAAGTCACAGAGAACTTCCGGCTCACACGATTCCGCCATACTGGTGTGGCCGTGTAGAGATCAAAAGTTTCACTTCTGCTTTTGACAAGTTGCAGTTTAGCAGTGCAACCAAATCCTAAACTGTGGTTATTCTTAACTGGTTGATTGAACAAAACAGCTTTGCATCCCATCATTTGAAGTTGGCTTGTTTTGAATAAACCATAATAAATATTTACTGCAGTTTATCAGGTTTGGATGAAATGACAACCTATGGTTAATTTTTTTTTAAAGGAAGTGAACAGCTCAAATTTCCTCCTCACAGTCTTGCCAGAGGTGGATCTGGGAGTATGTAACCCCAAGACTTGTTGAAGCTCATTCCCATCACAATAAATCATAGTTTATTATCACATCTGACCTAGGTCACTATTTTGCTCTGTTGCTTTAATTAAAAGATATTACTAAATTACCACTTTCAGGTTGTCATTATTTCACAGGTGGGATGCAAATGCATATTGGCAAAATCAGGTTGTACACTTAAAGTGGATTTGGCACTTTTGCTCAACAAACATGCTTCTTTTTTTAAAAAAAAAGGATTTTGTGGAAATGAATGTGATGGGGAAATGCACTAGGAAGTGTGGGATAGCCATTGCTTGATAGGATGTTGTCTTCAATCTCCATGCATACAAATCAGAATGAATGTTCAATAAACAGGTCATCTGGAAGCAACCTATGTTGCTTTGTTATGTCTATATGACAGAAACTATTCTTACTCCATATTTCCTTGTTACCTGAAGTTGCTGTCATTCCCCACCCCCTGCAGCTCTCTCTGTCTAGCTATTGCTATATGTCAGCTGTACCACGTAACAATATGCATTTCAGAACTTACGGTTCAGCTTCAATGCTCTGGTCAGGAGCCACATAGTTGGCAGGGATGTAACCTTGCCGCTTCTGTCCATGCTTAGCAGACCCGTTCTCCACAAGCAGCTTTGCAAACCACCAGCTCCCTTGAGATTTATCCAGCACTTCAAGCTTATCTCCAGTTCGGAAGCTCAGATCTTCCTCTGTACGGGCTTGGTAATCAAACAGGGCGACATATTTGCAAGTCTGCTTTGATGGATGAAGAGGCGGTGGGTCTGGGATGTGTATACAGATGGCGTCCGAGGAGTCAGTCGAATTGATGGTAGTTGGGTTAGGCTTATCCTCAGTCGCACAATTGAAAAGCCAAGGCATATAGGGCTCCAGACAAGCACAATATTTCCGACAGCAGCTCCCCATTCTGTCCCCTTCTTGCTTGTGGCCTGTATTCCTTCAGTCCCCTTCTTCCTATCCTGAAGCATTCAAGATCCCTTCACACCCATTTTTTCCATTCAGCGTCATTTCAAAAATAGTCCCAGGACTCCTTCCTCTAGTACAAAAGGCAAACAATTTCACTGGACGTGTCCTCTTCCCCTCCAAGTCTTCTTCACCATAAGAGTTTCCTCCTTGCCTTCCAGCTCCACGCTCAGGACTGAAATCTGAGCACTGAAGTGCAATTGTTCATGTCAGGGGAATTTTTTCACTTCCTCTTCTGATCGGTCAGAAAGACCTGAATCGTCACGTTAGGGGCCAAAAAATCTTGTAGCAACAGAACAGGTAAACAGAAACAGTAGAGAGAGCTTCCAGCTGAACTTCCCTATCTTTGCACCTCCTCGTTCCCTTTATTCTCTTTAAATGTACTCTGGCAGTAGGGAGGCTCTGCACACATTGTAGCTCCTGGTAATGAATAACCAACCTAACTTGCCTTGTTGCTTTAATATGCTGAGTTGCTTGTGGACAAACTATTTTTTGTATGCACTTCCTGGTCTGCTCTTTTTCCCTTCTGTCTTGGTCACTGTGTGTGTGTTGCTGTCCCTCAAACACATACACCACTCTCTCCTTGATGACAGTGCCTCATCTGATGATCATTTTATTGCACAATGAATTTGCACTTTTTAATTTCATATTCACAAAGAATTCAGAAATCTTTCCCAGATGGCCAGGCCACATTGTGGAATGCCTTCCCTTCTGAGGTGCACCCACCTCCCTCATGCTTAACATTCAGGAAGAAATTTAAAACATTCCTGATTACGTGGCAAGGGGTGGAAGATACCATCCACAACCACCTTGAAATTATCAGACATTCTTAATTTTTAAACTGTTCTGGATGTTTGAAAATTTGTTTTTATAATTGTATTGTTTTAGGTGTTGTCACCCTGGGCTCCTTTGGGAGGAAGGTTGGGATATAAATTTAATTAATAAGTAAAATAAGGGCCCATCTGTGTTGCAACCTCAGAATCAATAATATTAAATAAATACTGTAATAAATAATAAAATGCTGTCATACTTTGTTCTTCTTCTTCCTACAGCGTTGTTATAAGAATAAGATGGTGCAAGAGCACCATAAAGAAAAAGAGGTATATACATGTTACAAATAATAAAATTCTTTAGATCTGAAGAAAACAAATCTAATTTTTTGAGGACAGGGAGTTTCCACAAAATTCTAGAATGTCCAGACCTAACTGCTTGATTTATTTAGCAGTACTTGCAGCTAAGTGGTGATGCACTGGCTTACGTTTTCATTTTAGTCATCTAACTCTGACTTTAAGAACCAAGCAGTGATTTGCTGACTCGGGTTAGCAACCCTGAAGGGAAGTGGAGAGTGGTTCACCCAGTCTATCTGCATTTTATACATAACCAATCACCACAGCAAAGCAATATCCTCAATAGTAATTTAGTCACATTTCTCAGATAAACATAGAGTATGTAGTAATGCGTACACAGACAGCCTCCACTGCCCTCCCACAATGCAGAGCTATCTTGCAGTTTCTTGAGAAACTCGCTTGATGTATTTCCCCTCAAACCAGCTTCAATCCACAAGGAAAACATAGGCTACTTCACAGTTAAGCCGAGGTGTGTGCATTTGAGACAGCCATTGCACATGCACAGATGATAGCTTCATGAACAGATGTTGAAGAGCAACTGCAGGGTCAATTCTATGATCTATTCCTAGATGATGTCACCTCCCACCTTCAACCACAAATCCGCAGACCACAGGAATGAAGTTCACATTCCACAGTTTGGGATCCCCTGGGCTACCTAATAACAGTAGATTGCTCATCCATGGCCTATTTTATATCAACAGGAGCCATATATTGTAGAAATTGTAGAAATAACAGGAATGACGCTTAAAGAGGCTTTTTAATGTTGTGTGTAAAACTCATCTAGGAAGAGTCTCCCAGCAAATTAATTAAGGTTATTTGCTTCCCTGAGTGGTGCCAAGTTTGAGGGAAACTTATGTTTGGGGATAAAATTGTGAAGGGATATAATTTCAGTTTTGCTGCTGACACCTTTATGGCCCTTTGGCAATTTAATGTTGTCGTGTGTGTGTGTGTGTGTGTGTGTGTGTGTGTGTGTGTGTCCCTATCCTGAGATTCTGTGGAATGAATGGCAGTCTGAAGTACAATCTATCAATTAAAAATTATATAATCATAGCATGGGGGAGGATATCTGAAGCAGGCAGCAAAATGTCTGAGCCTATATAAGATTTCCAGAGAGCATTAGCTTGAATTTCTTTGCCCTGACTGCTAGCTGAAGGGTGCCACTTTTCAGGGATAGAAGAATTAGTTTTCCAGACATCAAGGAACATTATTGGTAGAAATGCAGCCACTCATTAGTTACTAAAGGTAATACTCTCCTCACAGTAATGAGGGAATAGCAGCTCCTAGCAATTCACCCTCCCATTCCAGATTAAAGAAACTCTGTATCATGTTTTGTTCTTGCCTGCTTAGCCTCTTTGAACTCATTTCTAGTACTCTTATTAACATCATGACCAAATATGATAAGCCCCCCTTTTGGGGGCTTGTACTGTAAATAAATATACTGAAATTAATGGCAGTGCTCACTAGCAATACAGTTTACTTGAAAATAATATACATTGATAAAATGCCAGGATTTAAGCTAAATTCAGGAGACTGTTCTAGTGCCAATATACACAGATGGTAAGCTCTGATCCAATGAGCAAACACATTTTATATCCCTTCCTTTATACAAATTATTTGATTGCCAATGCAAAAAAGAAGCTCTAATTCTAACTTTTTTTCCAGCGCTAAAAGCTGTTCACTTATCTTTCTCTTAATCAGACCCAGACCATCCATAGGAACGCATTAGACAGAGTAACAATAGGTTGGGTGGAGTTTTCAAGAACAGTGTGGTAAGGCTAAAATGGGCTGCAATTCCATAAATGTTTTGCAACATTTGCCACACACTTGCTTCCCCCAAAGGTCTGCCTTTCAGAAGATAATAATGTGTCAAAAGTGTGTATAGTGTAAATACAAGGTGTATACAATAACATATAGAACTTTCTTGAATAATTCTGCACATATCCACCACCATAATGGCATTTTCATAAGCAGTGGGATTACCACTACGATATGTGATTATGTCTTTTCTCCCCAAAATAAAAGTCAAAGTGGCTAAAAATAAATTTCAGTAAAATGAAAATAAATAAAACTAAAATAAAGTGTAGATGGGGCCTTAGCTGGATACAATCTATAAAAACCTGGCAGCACAAAAAGTCCACAAACTAACGAACTTACCTCCCTCAGCACAGTGACACTGAAATGCACCCATCAGCCTCCAAACCTGCCAAAAATGAGGTCCCCACTAGACAGTCCTTGATGCACCTAAGTCAGTTGGGGAATCTAAAGCAGAGCCACCAGGGTTGTTCAGAGCATTGAGAGGAGATGGTTCTAAACAGTGCTTTTTTTCTAGAAAAAGATGTGCCGGAACTCACCATGAACATCTCCCTCTTTTGCTTAGAATGGCAATGCTGCCCACTTGAGGCCTGGAACCCACCTGAGAGGTTCTGGAACTGAGTTCCTGTGAGTTCCCTCTGAAAAAGCCCAGGTTCTAACTGTGTTTTTTTTTTGTTTAGTCGTTTAGTCGTGTCCGACTCTTCGTGACCCCATGGACCAGAGCACGCCAGGCACTCCTGTCTTCCACTGCCTCCCGCAGTTTGGTCAGACTCACGTTTGTGGCTTCGAGAATAGTGTCCAACCATCTTGTCCTCTGTCGTCCCCTTCTCCTTGTGCCCTCCATCTTTCCCAACATCAGGGTCTTTTCCAGGGAGTCTTCTCTTCTCATGAGGTGGCCAAAGTATTGGAGCCTCAGCTTCACGATCTGTCCTTTCAGTGAGCACTCAGGGCTGATTTCCTTCAGAATGGATAGGTTTGATCTTCTTGCAGTCCATGGGACTCTCAAGAGTCTCCTCCAGCACCATAATTCAAAAGCATCAATTCTTCGGCGATCAGCCTTCTTTATGGTCCAGCTCTCACTTCCATACATCACTACTGCGAAAACCATGGCTTTAACTATACGGACCCAGTATAACTGCACCCAGTCCTTTAAAAAAACCTCAAGGCTTCAAAAGCACCAACCAACACTTTGAATTGTGCTCTCAAATAGTTGCCTGTGAAAGCTGGAAAGGACCAGAGAAATATGTTGTGTCCTGCCATCCAGTTGATGTTTCTGATTATTTTCAAGGACAGCACCATAGGAAACACAAATTCTTGAAGCATATTCAGGGTTAGTCCCATGGAATAGTGCCTCAGTTTGTGAAAGAGATTGGCCTAGCAATAGCTGCTGCTAAATTCCTTAATATAAATTGGTGCAGAAGCTGGTTTAACTTAGCAGTGACAAATGTCAAGTATTGTGGAATCCTGCAATTTTTCCAAGTCAGACCATTGGTCCATCTATCTCAGTATCTTCAACACTTAACTAGGAGTAGCTCCCCAGGATTTCAGACAGGTTTTTTCCCCTCTCAGTTGCACCTGAAGATGCTGGCAGTTGAACCTGGAACTTTTTGCATGCAAAACCTGTGCTCTGCCATTGAGTTACAACCAATTCCCAGTGTGGTCTTTGGTCAGTAACTTAGCATATTTGAATGAGAAGGGAATTAGGCAGGCAGGACAGGAAGAAGGGCAATTTGTCTTGGCAAAGGATTCTGGAGGTATAGTTTTAGCCATCTAGGGAATGTGGAGTTGTGAGCAACAGGTAGGTGTGCTCACAACTTGAGAAGGAGTGAGTTGACACTGGAGGGTAGTGCTAGTACGAAAACAGATTGTCCTCCAATCCTGATATGACCTCAAGTGTGCATGTTTATTAATAGGTTTTCATCATTACTTTTAAGCCAAGGTTGAAAATGTGTAGGTTCAGCTTAAGCATAAGTGCTGTGTGGATGTGAATCGACTGCTGCGGTTAACAGGATAACAATTGTACAGAAATGTTTAAACTGCTAATGGTTCAACTGCTCAATGTCCTTGCACTGTGCCTCCCGCTGTTAGCACTTTATAAGAATACCAACTTCTAGGAATAATAGCGTTTTAAAGTTGCTTTAAATGCACAGCTTGTAGTCTATTGATGTACATCATTTACACAGAACGTTTTCTGTTGTTAGTGCCATTTTCCCTGATAAAAGCCTGCTGCTACCTCTAATTCCATTAAATCCTGTTCCATTTAACTTACTATCAGCTTAGGCCTTGTTTACTTACACAAAATAATTGTAATGATTAAACACAGCTGTAAAAGACGCGTTTCTCAGCCAAGTAAAAGACAATAATTCCATAAACAAATTAGGAGTTATTTTAACATAGGAAAGACCTTGACTGCAATATTACTTTATGTTTTCTCTTTACTATTTTATTATTTATTTTTACTGGGTAATTAAATCACAGACTATAGCCTGAACAGTTGGTTTTCAGGAATACAGAACACCTATTATTTGCACATTAATTGGCACCATGCTTTACAATTGTGTTTTGGAAAGTAACAACTAAATGCCTCCCCATGCTACATGTAGGAAATTGCTATTACTTTTTGAAATATCCGTGTATGTGTAGCTCAAAGTACTCTTTAATATTAGGTTTACTTAAACAAAATGTTATTCAGGAGACCTATGCACATTTGCTAAATGAATTATGGCCTGCACTACAAATCACTTAAGCTAGAGTATTTGCACATGCAAATCAAACCAATTTGCTTAAATCTGCCTGAATCAAATCTGCCTGAATCAAAGCATTGCATCTTAAGCCAGTTGTTTTTGTATGAATTTTTTTTGGGGGGAGGGGGAATTTAATTTGCATCTTAAAGTATATATTTTACCCAAAATAAGTATTTTGGAAAGAAAAATAATTAGCAGGAAACAGCCTGCATAGTTCAGTTGGTTAGAGCTAGTGCTATTAATGCCAAGGTTGCAGGTTTGATCCCCATATGGGACAACTGTATATTCCTGCATTGATAGGGGTGGACTAAATTATACTTACGGCCCTTTCCAACTCTACAATTCTATCATATCAGAAACAAAATGCCAACTTTTTCAGAGAACACAAACTTTGGTATTCCCTGCCCCATGGAACTTGGCACATCAGACTGCAAACCCATATGTATTTCCAAGGGCTACTATATACCTGGTGCCCCTGCTATAGGGTATATGGGCATATATGCACATCCATAACACCCAAATTGGAGGCTACAGAAATGGTGCATCTGCTAAAACATATGCCTGGGTAAATACCTGTATTCAGGACATACATACCCAAATATAGTCCTGTTGTTTCTGTGTTTTCTTAGTTCTGTACATTGTCGTTGTGTCCTCACTGAGAAATGGACATCTAGGAATGAATCCCAGTGGTATGGGGTTGGAGCTCAGAGACTATTACCTTTCATGAGGTCCAGACAAGACAGAAGAACGCAGAGAAACTGGACACTTGGTAAGAAAATCTAGAAGTGCATGCTAATCTAGATATTCACATGGAAAACATCTTCTGGAGAGCCATACATATAAGGCCAATCAGACCATTGCCCATTTCTAGGCAAGCCTGGCCAATAAATGACAGTATTAGTAGCTTTAGCTGTGCTTGAATCTGGAACATGAATACCATTGTTTCTGCCCTTGCTCAATGTAGCACTGAGTGCCTTCCCATGTACGACAATAATACACATCAAAAGGCCACTGGTTCTAAATCAAGTCATTTTTAATACAGTGGTACCTCAGGTTACAGACATTTCAGGTTACATACGCTTCAGGTTACAGACTCTGCTAACCCAGAAATAGTACCTCGGGTTAAGAACTTTGCTTCAGGATGAGAACAGAAATCTCGCAGCGGCGGCACGGCAGCAGCAGAACAGTTTCAGGTTAAGAACAGACCTCCAGAACGAATTAAGTACGTAACTAGAGGTACCACTGTACTGCGCTAAATTCTACTCCCCTGATGTTTTGTGGAAACTTCTGTGCATTGAAATGTTTTTATGCCATCTTAATTCTACAGATCTAAAGAATGGGATGCCTCTCATTCTACAGCTGAATAATGAAACTTTCTGCACCACTCTCCTAGCCCAACAAGGGGGAGGGGAGCAAAATAATATGCCTGGTATTACATGCGTAAAAATAAATAACAGCCCTAGAAATCAAGGAGAGTACTGCATAGCCTATGAGCTACAGCATTAGTCCCCAATGGAAAATCACAGTAATGTTCTCTATTTTTAAACAGTTGCACTAGTCAGCTAAGTGCATGTAGGCTGGGAGATGACAGCTGGGAAGGAAATCACTATGCCCACCCTAAGCACTTATATGCTGGAACAGAAAATCTTATGGCTGGGCTGTTAGCTTTTAGTTTCCTATATGCCATAAAGGAAAGCTCTTTTATTATACAAGGAAATATTCTGGCCTGTTTTTTTACTGGAACATTTATTTGATTGCGTTATCATTGTTTTCTGGGTTGTTATCTTAATTGTTGCATATTTTGATCCCACTTTATGCAGAACTTGTCACGGTTAAAGGTTAAAAGTGTGAGCCACAGGCTAGGAAATCTCCAGTTCCGATTCAGCTAGATTTCAGTCAAGTGTCAACTGCCTTTCAGAGTGAGGCTCCATGACTGGAGAGCCCAATGTAATTTTGTAAAAAGCAGCTGCAGAGACAGAGGGGATTTGATCAGGGCAGTGGTTCAGGCCTAATATACCAGTTTGATTACTGCATTGCATTATATGTGGGGCTGCCCTTATAGGTGGCTTAGAAACATCAGATAGCACAGAATTCGGCTTCTATAATTCTGACACAGCCAGAGTTATTTATATTACACCTACTTTGAGAGAGATATTAGCTGCTTTCAAGTCCAATTTTAGGTGCTTTTTAAAGCCTTAAATGTTTAATATATATATTTATTTACTTTGCAGTTGCATTGTTTCGCCACTTGTATGCTGCTAGGGGCTCCTTTGGGAGGAAGGGCCTGGAAATGAACAGGCCGTGGACTTGAACAAACCCAGCCAGTAATATGGCTGCTGCATATTGAACCTACTTAAGTTTCTGAATCATCTTCAAGGACAGCTCCATGTGGAGCCATTGCAAGAGCTATTCAAAGATGAGGGGATGGAACATAACAGAAAATGGACATTGCATGTGGGATCATGCACGCATTTCATTAGGAAGTTTGGCCCATGATGGCTTGAACTGTATAGGTTGCCAGTTATTTGTAGCCTCTGGTCACATTGTGAAGCATAAGAGGAGCCCTGCTGGATTAGACCAAAGGCTTTATATTTCCACTGGCCAACAGTATGTCTACGGGAAGCCTGCAAACAGGACATGAGCACAAAAGCACTCTCTCTCTCTCATGCTCCCTAGCAACTGCTATTCAAAGACACATAATTACTGTAATTAGGTTATTTATATTTTGTTTTTCAATTGCTTTTAAATATTGTAAGCAGCAGTGGGGAAAGTACTGTATTCAACTATTTAAATTTATTAAACAAAATACATTAAAACACTAATACTGCAGGCAGTGCTCTTTTCTGGGGGTACGCATACCCCTAACCATTTTGTGATTTAAGTTGGGCCTCATTGAGGGGTAGTATTTCAATATGAGGAGGAAAACGAGAGTACCCCTAAACATTTTTTAAAGAAAAAAAGCACTGACTGCAGGTAATAAAAACTTAATTGATAATATAACTCCTTTTTCCATATGAGTGGCCATTGAGGTGATGCAATGCCATGCCTCTGCCCTCCCAACAGTGACATCAATGAACCTTACTGGTATGGGGCAGGAGTGGGGCAGGACAGTGCCAAGGGTGGAACTGTGTGGGCCAGTGGGAGGGCATGCTGGATGCTCCAGCTGGTATGTCCATGTAACCTCAACCTGGCTGCAGGCCTGGGCAGGCCAGGTCATCCCCTTATATACCTGCTGGGATTGACAAGGCATCTGACCCTCACCTGAATCTCATAGCTCTGCTGTAGCTGCCTCTGGTTGGTTATCATTTAACTCTTGGGGGAAATAATTAGCATCACACGTCACGTGCATGGAAGTTGCCAAACCAATTAAATAACTAGAAGGATTACTGTTAATAGCACCAGTTTTCCTATAAGTTGATATTGCTGGATAGTTTTGATGAACTACAAAAGCATTTTTAGTTTGCTTTCTGTTGCCATCCTGGAAATTTTCTTTATTAGTGCCACTTTGTTTTGTACGATTCCTTGCAGATGAAGGAAAACCACTTTTCTGCTGGTATATGTTGATAATATAATTTTGGTTACTGAGGACAAACAAGATTGTACAGAAACAAGATTGGGTGCAGGCCTGGCCAGGACATAGGCATGACGCACCTGTGATAAAGGTGACCTGTGTGCTTGCTTGATTAATAGCTGTTGGGAACTTCAAGGTCCCTCTCTCCCTTCTTATGGTCTTTGTACTGGACCTGGAGACTCCAATAGAGAGCATTCCATGTCAAGGAGGGCAAGTGGGCACTCTATCAAATGACAGGGCAGGAGTTACACAGAGCAGAGCCTTTTCACTGGTGGTGCCCATTGTATGCCTCACTCTTTCCAGACCTTCTCTCTTTTGGCCTGTATTTTGGAGCTTTATAATGTAGGAAGACTTTGGAAGAGCTGGTTGACAAGTCTTATCAGTTGCTGACGTATGAGTGGATTTTATTTGCTGCTATTCTGTGTTTCTAGTGCACCAGCGTATACACCAGCGTAATAGAGTTGGCCAGGATGCCAGAAGGAATACACTTTACGAGCTTTCTCCATTATCTGCACAGCAGGGGGTGTTCAGTCAACAGTGCAAAGGCTGATCTGAAGCATTCCCTGCTGGTTACCTGCTTTCAGCAATAGGGGTCGCTGTTTGGTTGTACCCAATTGGTTAGCTGTCAGATTCTAGAGCTCCCTATTGGTGGCTCTTAGGTAATTCACAAAATACAGAGTCCATTCATAAAACACAGTGTTCATTCATAAAGCAGTAACATAAATCTCCATTGCTACATATTGGGTGTATATTTCAGCGTTTGAACATACAAGTTTATGGCCATGCTGTAGTGTAGTGCTTATGTGACTGTGAATAAGTGACTGCCCCCCCTTTATTTCCATAACAAGTCCTTAAGTCTGTACTCTGAATGGTGACACCAGGGACCTAGAAGGTGCAGGGCGTGTCAGTCCAACCCCTGCACAGACTCATCAGGGCTGACCTTAAATTGGGCCACATTGGGCCCTGCAGGCTGCTCCTAAGG
Source organism: Podarcis vaucheri (assembly GCF_965113315.1). NCBI lineage: Eukaryota > Metazoa > Chordata > Lepidosauria > Squamata > Lacertidae > Podarcis > Podarcis vaucheri. The sequence continues at coordinate 71,780,133 of NC_138761.1, read as the reverse complement.
GGGCCCCTGCACCAGGGCAATTTAGATGGATTTTATTTATATATAAAAGATTTTGCAGACTTTGTGAACTGGGACCCTACCAAAAAAAAAAAAAATTCAAGTTGCACCCCCACTGCTTCAAATTGGGCCCCACTGGCTAGCCTTGGGTCTAATAGTTGCTGGGCCTGAGTTGCCCTGCCTTTGCAATGACATCTGGGGTTTGCAATTTTGGGAGAGGGGAGACTGCATTGCTGTATATATGTTTTATTTTATTTGTTTTTTATCTTATATTTTGGAAATGTACATTGTTTTTCCCCTTTAATTTTTTTTGGGGCCCCCAAGACAGTGGGGCCCTGAGTTATAGCTTGTTTAGCTTATACGTAAATCCGGCACTGCTTATAGGCAACAAACCACCGGGCTGCGAAAGCTTTGACAGAAAGTGTGTAATGACAGATCTGCGCCGAAAGTTCAGCGTCCTGGGCTTCCCCTCGTTTCAGAGGAAGCCCTGCCTTTCGTTGCCCAAGCGTTCCTTGCCAAGTCCTCTTAAAGGTCCCAGAGGAAAAATCATGTTTTCGCTTTTTTAAAGAAAAAGGAATGGACCGAAGAGGACTTCGCTACCCGATCGTCCAGGGTCAGGCACAGGCGCAGCTGCGTGCAGGTGGCCCGGCCGGAGCCGCGCCAAGGAAGGGGCAGGGAGGCGGGCGGAAGCGGCGGGATGCCCCCGGAGCCCCGGCAGCGTGAGTCGGCTCGGTTCCCGCAGGAAGGCGCGGCCGGAGGAGCGCGGCGGGCGGCTTCCCTTCCCGGAGCAGTGGAGGGCAGACGCGGCGGCGGCGGCGGCGGAGGCTGCTGCTTCTCCTCGTGCTTCTCGTGCGCCGCCTCCTCCTCCTCCGCCATGGCGCGGCCCTCCTTCTCCCTGGCCGCCTGCGAAGTGATCGGCTTCGACCTGGACCACACGCTGTGCCGCTACCACCTGGTCGAGAGCGCCCGGGTGAGTGAGGGGCAGCCGAGGGGAGACGGCGAGGCGAGCGCCGGGGCAGCCCGAGCGGCGTCCGCTCTTCCCCCGCTGCGCCGCCGCTCCCTCCGCCCGCGTCGCAGCCTCGGCCGGGCGCTCCGCCACCGCCGGCCGAGAGCGGCGCTGCGACGCGGGCGGAGGAGGCGAGGCGGGCCTCCTCGGTCCGCGGCCCTTCTGGCGGGCCTGCTGGCGAAGCAGGGAAACTCCTCCCCCCCGGAGTCCTTTGGCGCCGCATTTCTGCCCAGGGGCAGAGTCAGCCCCTTGAAGTCAGTGGAGCCTCCTTCCGAGCAGACGCGCGCAGGAGTCTTTCCGCGCAGTGCTGCTCATTATTACTCGGAAGGAAGGGCTACGGGGCTCCGTAGAGCTTACTCCCGAGTAGGCAAGCGTTGGGTGGGGAGAGGGCTCGGGAGCTGCTTCACATAGGCATCTGGCTGGCCGCTGTCAGTGCAGGATGCGGGGCTAGAGATGCCCGGATCCAGCGGGGGAATCACTCTTGTGTTTCTTCCAGCCCATGTCCCTGAGGCTGAATACGTCGGGTGCCTTACATTTCTGTGTTTCCAAGTTTTATTCATGTAAGAAATGTATGCACTACGCTTTGAAAATATTTATGACAAAGCCCTTAAACAGATAGGTGTTGGTCTGCCATAGTCAAAATAAAAAAATTCCTTCCAGTAGCACCTTAAAGACCAACTAAGTTAGTTCTTGGTATGAGCTTTCGTGTGCATGCACACTTCTTCAGAGCCCTTAAAGTTGGTTACAGAACAGACTGAAACATTAATCATAATATAACCAGTGCAAGGAAATACATTTGTTTCTTGCTTGGGGAAAACACATTGGTTTTTGTTTTTGTTTTTGTTTCAAAAAACAAGGTAATTTACAAAGCTGCAGACAAAGCTGAACCTCCTCTCCTACTGTGCTTGCTATCCATTATTATTACTATTTTTATGTCCCTCCTTGCTCAAGGTGGCCTACATTGTTTTCCCCACCCCACTACATCCTGTCAGGTAGGTTAGGCAGAGAAACAGTGACTGGTCCAGGATCACCTAGGGAATCAGTGGGGATTTGAACTTCGAAGTCCTAGTCCATTATTCTAACCACTACACCACACACCTCAATCTTCAAATGTCTGTTCCTCCCCTCTTTCCCTTTATCCTCAAGTATTTATATGAAGGTTTGAAACTCTCCCCTGGGAATTTCTGTTGTGGAAGTGCAACTCATTTGACTGGCAAGTATTCAAGAGCACATGTGATATTGGAGCACCTGTGATAAAAGTTGGTGTGGGAAGAACTCTGGTTTCTCCTCATGGGTCCAGCGCAATTACAACAAGCATGAGATCTAGCATTTTTTTATACAACCAGAGCAAAACTTCACCTTCAACTTTTATCCTGGTGTAAAATCTATGGGCATCTTTAATTTATGAAATTGTAACTGGTTTTATGGCAGTTTAATAGCTTCTTCCAGGAGAGTCCTGAGAAGTGAAGTTTGAAGATAGAGAACCCTACCCTCACACTTCTAGATTCCTAGGGCAGGCTTTCTCAACAGGATTGTTCCCAATGGAAGAGAAAGAGAGTGCACATTAGTGACAGAGAGACTGCACGTTTATTGTTCAAACACAAGTTGCAGTATTTACTGAAAATTTTTGCACCTCACTTTTCTAAGAGTTTGCCAAGGTACAAACCATGTAAACATTGCAACTAGTGATGAAGACCATTTCAAGCTCTTTCCATGCACATATTTCAACTACAGTGGTACCTTGGGTTACATACACTTCAGGTTACACACGCTTCAGGTTACACACTCCACTAAGCCAGAAATAGTGCTTCAGGTTAAGAACTTTGCTTCAGGATGAGAACACAAATCGTGCTTCGGCGGTGCGGCGGCAGCAGGAGGCCCCATTAGCTAAAGTGGTGCTTCAGGTTAAGAACAGTTTCAGGTTAAGAACGGACCTCCGGAATGAATTAAGTACTTAACCCGAGGTACCACTGTAGTTTTCTATGGGTGCATTGCTCACATTAAAGAAGTAACTATGAGGCATAAGGAGGGGAAAAAACCTTGAGGTGAGGCTGGATTACATTTCAGAACATTTCACCCTTCATTCTCAAAATGTCACCTTGAGGGTAAAGAAATGTGAGTGTTAAGAATTAATCTAAATGTTAGCCTTTTTATGTGCAGAACATTCTTCTGCAGCTAATAAGGTAAACTTTAAAGTGTGAAGTGACGGAATCTTGGAGTGTCTCAGTATATTTAATTTTATGTAGTGTTACATCTTCCTTTCTCTCTTAATTTGCAGCTTATATATGATAGTTTTGCTCAGTACATGGTAAAAGAGAAAGGTTATGATAAAGAACTGCTGAACGTATCCCATGAAAGCTGGGATTTCTGGTAAGTGATTCTGTTTAAAAATAATAACTATTTCCAGACTTCTTGTCAGCTCATTAATTGCATGCATTAAAAGCACACACAGTGTTGGGAAACCCGTAGATCAGGATCTGAGGAATCCATCATATTCAATCATTGGCAATGCCGGTTGGGGTTTATGAGAGTTAGATTCCAACGATTTCCGGAGGGCCCCACCCCTGCCCTGGGTCCTGGCCTGGCAAGAAGACTTTTCAACATACCCAATTTCTCTTAGGTTGTTTGGAATGATGATAGATTTGCCCATACTTCAGCATGTAATTAATTACTTTGCCAATTTCAGTGCATTTTGATGGAAGCCAAAAACAATGTAGAAAATAATGCAATTGTTTACATAATGTTTGCGGACTGCAAAACAAAAAACCCTGAACAGTTCCTGACTTATGAACATGTGTATTGTGGCAGTTTATGCTCCCATTTCTGACCAAATTCTCCAACTTTTCTACCCATCTCCCTCCATTGCCCTGAGTATCTCTTACTGCCATAAGTTTATTAAGGCTGCTGTCTGTACTCGGTACCATATGTATATATTTGGAATATAAGGTTAAATGTATGCAAGCTTAAATGTATCATCTTTCTCACTCTGCTCCCCACCTCTACCTTATCGGTGATACAAATGTAGCTTTAAAGGCTTGGTGTTGGATATGGAAGATGGCAACTTCCTTAAACTTGCAGAGGATGGAACTGTTTTGAGGTAATATATTGTATTTTATTTTATAAAAACGCTGCACTTAAGCACCTATAATTGTGGATTTTTGTGTGGGGTGGGGAGGAATCTGTTTTCAAAGCACTATCATACTATTCTGTGAACTGATCATAATAATTCTACAATATGAATTGCTTTTACTCATCTAAATCCTACACTTGTTTCCAATAGCCTTCACCTGTCAGAGGAATGTAGCAAAGCAACTCTTCCAGTTAGTTAAGTAAAAATCCAATCAAAATACAGATAAAAGTTAATTAATTCCTTAACGATGTCAAAATTATTGAAGTTGAAAGCAATGTGTAAAATAAAACTATACTATTTATTATTTACACCAGAGGAAGAATTCAGTACCTAGATTTTCAGCTTTTCTTCCCATTCCCTCTTCTTTTGTCAAGTCTCTAAAAATATTAGCAATTTTTGACAGGAACTGACAAATGGAATGATCTGCCTGTCTAATCCAGGTCCAATGAAATCCAAAGATTAGACAAGAGCAAGAAAAATGTCTAAAGAACATAATTTTGTGGCTCAAATTTGGTGTTATAATGTCTATATATATTGCCAAATTTGAGTCCAAAAATTATTAATCTGCTAGTGACTAGTAGACCTCATTGCAGATTTTTTTAGAATCTCCTGTTTGGAAAGAAGAAGAAATATTTCATACAATTAATGCAATGATGTTCCACTAAGTCATACTCAGAGTAGACCTATTGATGTCGGTGAACTTCTGAGCTGTTGAAGTCCAGTGAATTCAGTGGGTCTGCTCTCAGTAAAATTAATGTTGGGTATAACTCCATGCCTTTAATTCTTGGTACATATATATGTTAAACAGGGCAAGCCATGGCACAAAACAAATGACCTCTGAAGAGATCTTAGATACATATGGAAGGAAGGAATGGCGACACTTCAAGACAATGAGTGGAATGGTTTCTCGTTCAGGTACCAGAGAAATATATATTTAACGATGCTTGGGCCTCACTGGCTAATGTATGCAAATTTATGAAGGAATCTGTGACTGGATTTCTTGGTATCTTTAGCCACTGTTCTGCGTTTCTTTCACATCGAGGGAATCCATACGATTAAAGGGTAGCAGGGCTTCTTCACTGGCAGCACCCCCAATGTTGTGGCCTTTTGCCTGGCTCTGCCTTCTTATGTCTTCAACATTGAAAGAAGGTGTGAGGGGCCAGCTTTCATGTGTTTTATGTCAGAAATTTTAATTATATATTATTTTGCTTGCTGTTATTTTGCTGGACTATTGTTGCTGTTTTAAATAATACTGCAAACTGCCCTGGAACCATTGGATGAAGGGTGGGTTTAAAATCCTTTTACTAAACAATACACAAATAAAATTCTTTTATTTTTCTCTGCAGCTAAATATTATGCCTATGACAATTACTTTGATCTGCCTGGGGCACTTCTTTGTGCACGGATTATTGATGGTTTAAACAAAGTAAGTGTTAACAGTGGTGTTTTTTCACCGGACTGTAGACCAGGTTAGCTTAAATGAGAGCATTTTCTCCCTTGTGTTCCTCCTTTTTCTGTTCCTCACCTTGCTTAGGTATTATGTAGTGGGCTTGCTTAACAATTATGCTGCAAGAGGAACTTAATTTCTGTGATGGAATTTTATATACCTGTTCCATTGCAATGAATAAGTTGGACCATGGCAGTCATAGGAGTCACTTCTGTAGATGGCCAAGTAGTGGTCTTGGGGCTAAATTAGACATGATGTTCAACATTCACATATTTAAAATGCAAATAACAGCCTTAGAGATTGGGATTGCAGAAGCTGGAGATGGGAAATCAAACCCTCTTCTTCCCCTGTTGCAGTTCTGATGAAGCACCCACTCCCCCTGCTTTACCCTGCCCCTTACCTATGACAGACAACACTGCTTCCAGGTGGTGAATTGTATAAACCCTCAAATACCATCTTCCTACATGCATTCCAAATTCACACCTGTTTTCTCTGATGGATGACAAATGAATCTTTTGGTTTTCAGTCCTGAGTCTTGAGGCTAGGTTAACCTGTTCTAAGAGCTTTACAGAACGAACAGGCAAACTGCCTTTCATTATCTGCAATGTACATTGTGGTTACTCTCCTTTATTTTACTGAAGGGCATAGGCAAACCACAAGAACCTCTCTCACCCCATGTGCAAACACGCTGACAGAACTCGCCTGAGTTTGTAACTTTAGGGGTTTGCGGCCTAGGAGAGGCCATTCTCTATGGCAACACCTAAGTGGGTTAATTTCCTCCCCCCAGAGGTACATCTGGCATTGTTATTATAAATTACATTTGTCAGTTCCTTTCATCACAGAAGTGAACCAAAGCGAGTTACATTAGAATCAGTTAAAGCGAATACAACCGATAAAAGCCTAAAAGCAAAATCCACAAGAAGAAATTCAATACAAAAGAAACAGTGCAGATTGGGCCCAGAAGGATAGGGCAAGTGAACAGGCAGCAGTTCTTTGGAGAGGAGGAGGGAGGCCTACAGAGAAAGGGGGACCACTGAGGGCACCTTGCCTAAGGGTTCCTCCCCCCCCCAAATTGGAGCCAATACTGGGTGCCCCAACCCCCTGCATCTGTCCCTTGCATCTGTCACTCTGCTCAGTGAAAGGGCACGTCCTGTGCTTTGAAAGCTGGGGTGGAAAAAGTAGGCCTAAGAAGTGGGAAAAGGTGTTCTCTCTTTTACATGCAAGGGTCATGGGGAGAGGGAACCTCAGCCTAGATTTGGCCGGGTTCCTGGTGTTTGGGGCACATGCGGACAGGGATGTGTTTGTTTGTTTGTTTGTTTACTGAGCACTCCAAACCTTGTGACTCTACCTCTGTGTTTAGAAATGTGTTTGTATTACTTTTGGTTGGCATGCAAAGTTTGCTGCCTCCGCAGGCCCATGTTGAAGCACTACTGTATAGCAAAGCTTTTAAGTAATTTTAGGCATGTCACTAAGGAGAACAATTTACTACAACAGCTGAACTGCAAAGAGACAGATTTGTTAAAATGAAGAGCAGAAACCGAAACACTTTCATGCCCCTGTGATGCCTGTGATTAATCTGTTTTGTAAATAACATCAGTCTGCCAGTTTAGTTTCAGATTTTGTGGTAGAAGATTCCCCCCACCCACCCAAAATAGCAACACAGTAAGTGATGCAGAATGATCTGTATATTTCAGTATCGCAAGATTAATTATTGCATTTTTATTCATGATAGGTTGTTAACAGATAAGGAAACAAGACATTGCCTTTCAGTGTGAGTTAAAACCTGAGCTGTGTTGTAACTCCTATCTAAATCCCCATCCATTTCCCTTTCTCAGGCATGGCCTATACACACACAGCAGAATGAGGTGACAGAATAGACTATACAAGTGGTTCTCAAAAATTTCACCCCAAGGCAGATGGAGGCAAAGTTTGGAAGAATCAGCTGGCAGTTACAGAAATAATGTTCTACTGGTGCCTCATCCATCTTTGGAAATTGCTAAATTATTTGCCACCATGTTTTCCTTGTGACAAGGAGTTCCAAAGTTCAGAGGCCCTCAGGCAAAGTACAGCCATTTGCTTTGGAGGTATTGTAACTCAACCAGGGGTGAGGGAATGAAGCAAAAAATCATAGAAGAGAGCATTGCTGCCTGGCCTTTGAACATGGTCTTGTCAAGCTACATTTTTGCTGTTGCTGCAGGTTCCCATTCAAATCACTAATTTATGAAACTCACAGTGATTGTTCTGTTAAAATTTGGAGTGACTTTTAATTGAGGAAGCTCAAAGGATTTCTTGGGTTTTTTTCTTGCTTACAGCATAGTCCTAGGCGAAAGTATGACTTTTGGAAGGATATGGTTGCTGCCATACAGCATAACTATAAGACTTCAGCTTTTAAAGGTAAGCAAATTCATTGTCATGTGATGGGTATTTTTACTACTACTACAACAACTACAACAACAATGCTATTCTTTGTGTATCTGACAGTTCATGGCAGTTAGTAGTCTGAGTGTTGAATATGCCCATTCAGTACCATATATATGGTTAGCTTGACCGAACTATAACCATTACATAGAAGTGCACTAAAAGTCACTTCTGTACTGATAAAAGTCTTCCAAGTTATCAATTCATAGTTAAGTGATGTTAAGTTAGGGTTATACTTGTACTTAGAAGATTTGCATCTAAGAATGGAACAAGATGCTTGGCGACAAAAATGTGTTTCCCAGTTCTGTGTTTGCCTGACATCAATCGGTCAATTCCTTTTTCTCTCTTGCAAATGCCCACCTCATGCCCTCACACAGCACTGGAAATTTCTGTTTCCCTCTGAATGTCTGTTTCCAGCTTAAAACCCAACCAGGGTCAAGCTCACTGCAGAGCAATATATGCAGCAATGTTGTTAAGGGGCTGGAAACACCCAGTGTTTTTAATGCCAGGCCTGTTTGTCAGGTCTGAGTGATGTCTGTTCCAGGAGGCCCTGCAAGAGTTCTTCACCCATGATATTGCATGGAGGCGGGAATGGCTCTTCAAGCATATCATGGTGTAAGATGTACATAATCTGACTGGATGTGTGTGTGAAAAATTTGCCAGAGGTAACTGTCATATATAGCTTCTTCCAGACTTTTAAGTGGACTGTGAACAGGGAGAACAGACATCCCTAGACTACCTGCTTTCTATTTATTACAGGTGTCTCCCACCCCACCCTCATTTCAGAATTCACTTCTCAGGGCAGGTTCCAAAAAAATGTAACAATATTATAAATTATATTCAGAGATTGATGCTGAAGCTTTGCACAGTGCTGACAGGGAGTTGTATCTATATTTCTATACTTAAAACCTGTACGTAGCCTTGTACCTGCGGGCTTATATCTCCACGGCAGATTTTCCTCCTTCCTTTGAAGTTCTGTGGATCTAGGTGATGCCTTAAAAGACTTAGGCCGCATGGTACTGGGATAGTAGTACCTTTGACTTCAAGATTCCCCTTACAGCACTTGCATCCATTGAGATAGCTTGTTTTGCTTTCAGTGCAGCCATGTAGCTGGTAGCTAAAAGCCCCACTCATATTTTTTTAATAGAACAAATTCTCAGGTAAGATTTTTATTTTTTTAAAAAATGTATTTCATGTATAAGTTTTTGTCAGTATAGTCATTTGGGAAAATAACAATGACTTTGCCACAACACCATGATTCCAAGAAACAATTTTAAAAGTACTAAATAATGGCAAGCAAAACAGAAATAGGTTTCACTTTTTTATTAATACAGCTTTTAAAAATCACGTTTGACAAACACAACTAGACATTTTTAGAACAAAGTGTAAAATGCTGGTGTCAAATGAATATAATAAAGACCATTTATTTTTATTTCACACAGACAAAAAAAAACACGTAATCAAGAACTTAGTGTGGGTGAAATATTAACATTAAAAAATGTAACTGGTCTCATGATGGTACAATAAGTGAATAATTATACAAGCACCATAGTGTAAAACTAATACACATAAATAATACTTCCCTATCCACCATCATTTATCATTCTCTCAATGCCATTATGTCTTTAAGGGACAGGAGACTATTTAAAAGCATTTGAATGTATATTTTCTTTTGGAAGAGACTTTTGACACAACCTAACCATGCTTAACTAATTTTATTCAGAATATTCCAGTTAGTCTGTAGCACCTTATATTTAATTTTATCTTATAGAACTTAACACATTGTTAACTAATTAACCAATGCGACAATCTTTATCGTTCCTAATGACTAATTATAGTAGTTTCACATTAGATTTGTGAGTGATAACCGCAGGACTCACATTCATATGAACTTTGTATATGAGCTTGCTGGTGAACTCCTACCCGCAATACACTTCTGTGATAAGCTAGCCTCTGTGATTTCAAAAGAAATAACTTTGTTGCCATAGTGTCTTTCACCTAGGAGTTCAGCCTCTTTTAACTCTTTTAATTATTTTTGAATCTACTTCAAGGGAAAAATAAACTCATTTAAACCAGTATCATTAATCAGATTATTAAAGAGTAAGTAGTGTCAGGATAGAAGCATTAGATCTTTAGAAATGCTTCTTTTCTACACTTCTGTGGATGATAAGACCCCATAGCCTTACAATTTTAAAGATCTACCGTAATCCCGGCAATTACAATTGGGATTTCTCAGTGTTTCGGCAGGTTAAATACATTGTTGAGTATTGCACTGAAATATAATTATAGTTTGTGAACATCACCCTTTAAAATAGGAGTGAGGAACATATGGCCCTCCAAATGTTGTTGGACTACATCTCCTATCATCCCTAACAATTAGCTGGAGTTAATGGGAGTTGGAATCCAGCAACATTCTGGAGAGCCACAGACTCCCAACCCCTTCTTTAAAATGTCTTTTAAAAACAGCACCTAAGATAAACATAAAGTAGCATTTGCCTTTGAAATTTAATTTTGAGTTCACACTTTCTTCAGCTAGTCTCCTCTGGACATCTACAAGTAGAAACACAAATACTAAGACACTATATGTTGGGGGTGGCAGAATGTTATATTTGTGCAAATAAGAAACCTGAGAAGGAGGAGTGAACGTACTCTGAAGAGAACAGGCCGTTCGATTCATTGTTGGGCAGCTGCAACCAGACTTGGTCATTTTCCATGAGCTCAATAACAGCACTACCAGAAGCCTGATCGAGGTAGCCTTTCTTGTACTCATCAAAGGTGTACATGATGGGCGAGCCATTTTTGTACAGGCCTACCCAAACATGTGACCCTTTCACATGCACATGGTAAGCAAAGTAGTAAAGTCCTGGTATCCTGCAAGTGAAGATCCCTGACCTGGGGTCGTAGTGCTGTTGTCTATTGTACAAGATCTTATCAAATCTGATAGGGGCAGCTGATGCAGGGTAAGCTTTGGAAAGAGTGGCAGTGAAAGCTGACACCGGGATGCCAGTTAGACCTTGCACTTCACCAGCTTTCATAACAGGTATTCCGGCCAGGGCCTGGCCTCCTGGGATTACTGCTTCTCCAGGAGGCCCAGGTGGACCTGGAGGACCTGGCAAACCAGGCTGTCCATTGTGGCCTTTGGGGCCTGGTGGTCCTGGGGGTCCCATAGGCCCATCTAAACCCTTTGCAGCAATACCAGCTGGGCCCGGTAATCCTGGTGCACCCGTTTCCCCTTTACTGCCAGGGAATCCTGGAATACCTGGAGGACCAATTGGTCCTTTTGTACCAGGTATTCCTGGCGGTCCTCTAGGGCCTGGTTCACCATTGAATCCTGCCACTCCCTTAGGTCCTGGTGATCCCATTGGGCCAGGTAGGCCAGGTTGCCCAGCAAGCCCTGCATCCCCTTTTGGACCTGGCAAACCTGGTTGTCCTTTTGGGCCAGTAAGTCCTGGCTCCCCTGGGTATCCTGATTTCCCCTGCAGTCCTGGTAGACCCCTCTCCCCTTTAACACCTGGGAATCCTGCTGGACCTGCAGGGCCTCTCTCACCCTTGAGTCCAGGGAGGCCATTTTCACCTGCTGCACCTCTGAGCCCTTGAGGGCCTACATTCCCAGGTGGTCCGAGTGGTCCTGGTTCACCTGGAGCACCAGCTGGTCCTTGTTCTCCCTTTTCTCCTGGGGCACCAGGGAGACCTTCAGGTCCTCTCTGTCCCTTCATCCCGGGCAACCCTGGTTTTCCAAATCCTGGGAGACCAGAAGGCCCAGGAAGGCCAGAGGGACCTGGAAGTCCTTTTGCTCCAGGGATTCCTGGTGTTCCTGGTGGTCCACTTGGTCCAGGTTTTCCTACTCCTGGTTCTCCAGGTTCCCCACGAGAGCCTTGTGGGCCTGGGGTGCCAATTGGGCCTGGGGTGCCTGGAAAACCCCGCTCCCCTTTAATACCTGGCTCACCTGGAAATCCTCTTTGCCCAGGCCTTCCTACCCCTGCTGGTCCTGGAGAACCTGAAGGTCCCTGTGGCCCCGGCAGACCTCTTTCACCTGGGCGACCTGGAGCCCCATACCCGCTCTCACCCTTCTGTCCATTGATACCAGGAATGCCTGGCTCACCTTTTTCTCCTGGGGCACCCCTTAGCCCTTGTGGCCCTGGCAGCCCTTGTTTTCCAGCAACAGATATCCCAGCTGGGCCAGGAATCCCAGGGGCCCCTGGGGGACCTCTTGGCCCTGGGAGACCGGCGGGGCCCATATCTCCTTTTTCACCAGTTAGTCCTCTTTCCCCTGGCCTTCCTTGCAAACCTGGAAGACCTGGCTTTCCAGTAGTTGAAAGTCCTGGGGGTCCTGGGGGTCCCGGTGGCCCTTGAGGTCCTGGGCTTCCATATCCTGGTTTTCCTGGAGCCCCTGCAGGGCCGGGGAGTCCTCTTGGACCGGGAGGGCCTGCCGGACCAGAAGGACCTTGATCGCCCCTTGCCTGGACAACTAAAGCAATAAGAAAAATAATACATTAGTAAGTTCCAGGAATTAAGTGACTCAAGAAATAGCAGTCAGGATAAAAAAAAAAGTATTTAAAAACCTGTAATCACTAATTCAGATTGAATCAGAGATGGTGTTCCTCATAATAACTAGTTTTACCCTCACTGACCTACAATTCCCAGAACCCTTGACAAACTACAGTTCCCAAGATTCTTAGGGGGAAGTCATGTCCATTGAATGTGCTTTAAATGTATGATATGCATCTGCCGGAACCTCACTTTCTACTTCCTCAAGGTCCAGGGTTCATGTTTAGCTGGTGGAGTTGCTACAGGAGTACTGCTTTCCCATATCACCAGAGCAATTTGGGAAGCCCTCAACTGCATGCCACAGGTTGTGTCCATACCAACATTTGGGAAATTGTCTAATGCTAGGTATGGGGAGGACGATAGCATGGAAATCATACTGTATCATTTTCCAGTCTGACAGAATAATGTGAATACTGGGGATGAAGTCTATGGTCATCTTTCAGTTCTGCTTGCTGTCATCTCTCTGACTTGCTGTTCTTTAACACCATTTCCCCCTACAATTTCTGGTTAATATTCCTAGGATTAGTCCAGCCTTCCTCATCCTGGTGCCTTCCAGGAATTATACTTTTAAATGCTTTGTTTTGGCAAATGTGGGTATGCCTAGGTTTGCCACCTGTTCATCATTTTTATGGACTATTCATATTTTGGAAAGTTCTCCCATAATATGTGAAATATGTATTGTGGATGAAGCTTGTTAATAGTTTTTCCCAAGAAACAAAATCTAGAGCAACAAAAGTACATTCGCAGTTTTTAAATAATCCATGTTCCTTTGTTGCCTGATAGGGATGTTTTTGCCCAGAGAAATGTGAGGACAAATGTGAAGAGGAGGGAATGTGTTTTCTAGGAAGAAAGAATTCAGGAAATTAAATGTGTATTTTCTAAGAGACCTTATCCGGTGTAAAGAAAGAAGGCAGGTCCTATACGCCCCATAATGTCAGATTTCTCATGTCCTGCTGAACGGAAAAAACAATAATTTGTAAGGTTATAGGGTGGGAGCCATATCCAATCCAGAACAAATGAATCAAGTAACATGCAAAACAATTCTATGCATGTTTACTCAGACGTAAATCCCAATGTGTTCTATGTAGCTTACTCACAGAAGAAGGAGGCAGAGGATTTAATGTCTATTCATGAAAACTTCAAATATGAAATCTAGCTTTTATAACCTCACAGTTGTGTTTATAGGGTTGCTGCCTACACTGCAGAAAATTGCTTCTAATAATAGATTGAAACTATAGTATTACAAAGGAAAACCTGAGCTTGGCTGACTTTAGTGGGACTATTCCTTAGTAGTTTCAGAACTGCAGCTGCAAAAGCTATGTTTAAGCAACTAGATCAGGACTCCCAAACTGTGGTTCATGAATCGCCAGTGGTCCATGAGCTTTATTCTGGTAGTCTGTTGCATCTGGGGATTTGTGGTTCAAGAAATAGTCATATTTGTATATTACTGTAAATATCTTACTGTATTGCAATTCAATCTGTAATGACAACGTATGCGAAACAAAAGCGGCAATAAAAATAAAATTAAGAATATAACATCTAGCACAGTGCATTACAACGAGAGACAGAAAAGTCATTAAGTGGTTAGCAGTTTCCAAGCGGTCTGTGCGGGGACGGGGGAGGTTTGTGAAACACTGAACTAGATGATTGCATGGTGTTCTAGAAACCAGCAGATGGAGCCAATCAACCATATGTTAACCATAGCAAATCATGTAAAGGGATTTAATTTCTTGCGTAATAACCCTTTTCTATTTCTTCCTCTGGGAGCAGGCAGAATTTTGTGCAGCCATAGGAGATACTCATTAAAACAAAGTATTGTAACGTAAGCACTGTTGTTGTTTTTTTAAAAATAATAAAATAAAACGGATTAAAATAAAATAAAATAAAATGGATTAGAAGTTTTAATTTTTCCATTGCCATAACTTGCATAGTTGCAGATAATAGCAGAGGGTATGGAGCTTAAAACCGAAAACAAATCTTGATTAGCTAATGAAGGTGTCAATTGAAATACTGTGGAACAGGAGAGACCTCCAATCACAAAGTCCAGTACTATGGTGATCACTGGGACCATTAGAAATGCAAATAAGTCTAAGTTTGCAAAAGTTTGTCAGATTAGTTTGTATGAATTATATCAGCTATTATTTATTTGCTGGGAAAGGGGGACAACCTCACAATTAAGATATTGCATTCTCCATGGATAAAAGTGACAAACAAATATGCCCAGGGATATAAATTTGATCAGCTTTGCAAAACTTTGGTGGTTCAGTATTAGGAAGGACAATTTAACCATCAGCATGCATTAGCTATGTAGGATAATGTAGGATTTCCCCCCATACATTTTACATTATTTGGTCACTTCCATGTCAACCCACATCTGAAAACACCCTGTGACATGGGTTTATCTGATAGTTCAAAACACAGAGAGAGTTGAGAATAACCAAGTGTAAGAAAGAAGCATGGCAATGAAGGCAGAAGTAAGCAAGTAAGGAGCCAAGCAGCTCTGTTGGCAAGAGTGAACCTCAAAGAGGCTGTTTGGGATTAAGTAGGTAGGAAGCCAGAAAGCCTGTAAATAGTTTCCCTCTGCAAAGTGCTGAAGTGCATGTGAGGTACCATTAAGGCTAAAATGTTCATTTAATGCTTTCTGGTTTGTGTACAGCAGGGAGCATTGTGGAACAGGTTTAGGATCTATTCAGTCAATATCTGAATACTTTGAGGAATCCAGATTGCCTAAATCTGATCTGTGTGTTTGTAGTCCTATTCTCACAAATGATGCTTAAATTGATAGATTCTCCTAGGGCAGTAAATTGAATGAAAGAGCTTCATTCACTAGAACATACATTTTATTGAATATCTACCAGACTTAAAAACATTATTGGAGACTGGCCACACATTATAGCCACTGTAACAGAAGCTACCCAGGCTCTGATTGACGCTTGAGAAAAGCTCAGAGGCATTTGGCCTGACGTCATGCTGAGAAGGATGAAGTCGCCACTGGCAGAGAGTCTTTAGTTTCTCATTATCCTGTTCAGCTAATTTCCTCTAGCAAATTAGAAAGGAGGGATTTGCTGAGAAATGTGATGGGTGAAAAAGCCCATGGGCTAGCAGACTCAACTTCTGTCTCAGCATCATGTTGGTAAGCACCTCTGACTTTTCCTTGAGGGTCTGTAGTCTACTCTAGAAGCATCTTAAAAATTCTCAGCAGTCAGAGCCTGGTCATTTTTATCTGGTGAATATAGCTCATCTCTTTTGATGATGTCTCTGTGTAGATCCATTAGCTAGAATGTAAAGAGTCTTTCCATTAACTTCAACTTAATTCTTAAATCCTTTAAATATTCAGAGTGAGTAGCTCTCTGCAAACTCAAGGAGTCTTGATTCAGCTATTTATCATTGTGGTATGAGTCCTTACAGAATCAAAAGCAGGACTGCTATCTTTCATGTGTGATGTTCACTGTTCTATAGGGAAGCATAGTGACCCTGAATACCTAAAATGTCATTAAATCCCCCATATGTATAAATGGGGATATTATTACTGAAGTTTCTTCGGATAACAATATCTGAGTATCAGTTACATTATAAAGCTGTCCAATAATAAAACACTCAGTTCTCAAGTTTTTCAGTGTCCCACTTATTTATTTACTGTTAATTAATGCGATTGCTGCAAAGGGTCGACTTTTCCTCCCACTTACTTAATACATTTTGACTGATTAGCTGTGTAATTAAATAGACTCTTTCCATCACATAGCCACTAATATTGTGTGTGTACACATACACATTTAATGCCACAGATAAGAAAATACTGTGCAAAAATAAGCAATATTTAAAGGAAGATAAGCCTTATAAGTATACTTATAAGGAAGTGAATGTTATTCATTTCAGCTGGATATTTTTCCAAGAAAGTGGCACTTCACACATTATCCCAGCAGCAGTACTGCTTGTATCTGTGTCACCAGGTAAGAAGCAGTCAGTCTGGGAGGAGCCACCTTTGAGGCTCTTCTCCATGCCAGAGTTAATCCAGTTTCCTAAAGGTTGATACTGGAGTGGGAGGAGCCACAGGGTAAATCTCCTTCCCTGCAGCTCAGTGGTTCTCATGTGATCCTGGCAGTATGGGAGAAAGCAGTTTCATAGTGCTTTCCATCCCACAAGGGTAATATGAGTCCCAGGCCTACGTTTCTGACACAGATTGATTATATATCCACTTCCCAATCCATGCATGCATAGCAGAACAAGACACTTGCAAAATAAGACATTTGGACATCAAAGTCCATGTGTTGAAACTCTGATGTTCCCTTAAATAAGGTATGAGGAACCTGTGAGCCATCAGATGCTGCTGGACATTGCCGCTATCTTCCTTGTCCATGGGTCATGCTGGCTGGGGCTGAAGGGAGTCTCAGCAATTTCTGGAGGGCCCCAGGTTCCCCATCCCTGCCTAACATAAAATGACTGCCGTTCTAAGAAGCAGAGCATGCATCTGGTGAAGCAACCATAAGTGAGCTTGGAATTACAGTTCAAGAGTTAAGAAAGCAATATTCTGCATCTGTAAAACCTGCCAAAATATTGCTTGAATTCTTTCTCATTCTTGTCTGCAATTTAAGATCTTGATTATTCGGTGTATTGTAGCCAATAGGATTTTTGAATCAAATAAACAAGATTCCTGGGAAGGTGTAGCTATACACCTATGTCTGTTTACGCTGGTTTTATACCACTTTAATTGCCACTGCACACTGCCCCAGCCTACCCACAGAGCCACTTACATGTATGGGTGTAAGCACAAGCAGATCTCACCAAGAAGAACTGAATGAATGAAACTCACAGCTATAAATTTCTAGAACTTCTGTCAAGGTTTAGTAATGATTGACATGGTTAATATTTTGCATGGTGGGATATATCCTGACAACGTATCTAGTATATTTGATAAGGCTGTTCCTACTGGTAGATCTTTTAATTCTAACACTAAGTTCTGTTATTTTTAATACTTGTGTATTTATTGTGTTCTCCCTTGAATCTCTGAATGGTAGCATATAAATGTTTTAAAATATATAAATTTATTCTGCAATATGTATAATCTAGAGTAGCCCTGTTTACAATCTTGCTTCTGGGTATGAGTTGTAGGTTGTAGGTCTCTTAGTCATTCATACTAGCTTTGTATCCATATTGACCTGTGAATGTAAAGCTCAGAAAAACCACATGGTCCAGTCTTCCTAGGGTGAACCAGTTCAAAATTCAAGTGGAAGGTATTAGGTTTGAACATTTTCCTCTTATAAGATAAATCTCATTTCTCATGGAAAGCTAGTATATCTACATCGGAAATTTCTCTCTCTGACATTCTACTTTTTAGTGTATTGCACTGAAAGCATCTTATGCAGAGAGCTTTCATGCATGCTATCCCCCCTGTGTTCACTGAAGTAGTACAGTTCCCAGGACTCTGCTATGTAGAACAACTCTTAAGTTATAAACCAAGTGAACAGCTGTTGCTGTTCCTTAGGCAGCTAGTGCTACAGAGATAATTTTAGTAAATACCTTAAATAAAATCTGTTTACCTTTATTCACAGAACTAATCCTTTTGTACCTGTAAACAACAGTTACAAAATAATAGCTATCTTAATTTACAATATACTGTAATCAACATGTTGAACAAAACTACAGGCTGTCCATATTTTTTAAAAGGAAGCATTACTTACCTTGGCTTTTCACACCGAAAGGTAGGAAAGCAGGCCCTTTTACTGATTCACTAGACTGCACCTTAAAGCGTTCAGGATAATAGACAGTGCTGTAGACAATGTTCACGGAGAGCAGCAGCAGCAGAAAAGATATTTGTAACTTCATATTCCCAAATCCACTCTGTATTGAAGAAAAAGGTACAATATAATTCTTATAACAGAAAACTGAGTTGTAATAAAAACATACCCACAGCATTCTGCTTCAACACTTTTCCAGGCTTGTGGATTCAACGATACACATGTGTTAAAATGACATCATTTAGTTTAAAAAGTTGAATCAGAAGCCATTCTGGGTGTCAGATCTGGTCACATCTTATTGCATTATCAGCCTTCCCTACAGCATGTGGTGTGATCTATAAAAGTGTTTGTGTGTGTGTGAAAATAACATAGCTTCTAGGTACTGAAATATTACATGCCTACAAGCCTTTTAAAATTCCCAGAAGAAGAAACTAGGTCTTCCTGTTTCAGGAGCTGTAGCCATCAGAAGCTTATGCATATGCAACAAGAAGCCTTCTGCAGTAACTGTAACCAGAATACCCTCAAGTGCCATTAATGAGCACCTCTAAACCTCTGTCCCACTTAAATGTATTTGTAAACCAAGCCAGATGGAATTGCAGCATACCGGCATGTTGTAGGATTACAAATGTGCAATAAAGCAGACTTCAGTCTTGCCTCATGTGTCCTGCTGCCACAGGTGTGCAGAGCAGAAGCTGCTGTTCCAAGCATCATCCTGACTTATTTATACTGTTTGTGCCTTCTGACATGAAGTTGCACTCTGTTGTAGCCCCGCCTTCAAACCAGGAAAGTGCTAATTATGGTGGAAAGTTTTCTTGGCCAGGCATGTTGTGTCAGGTTGGACTTTTTTTATTAATATTATTTTAGATGCCATTCCCTGTTCATGAATTTACTTTTATTGTACTGGGACTCAGACAGGTCATCTTGTAAGAAAACACATGAGTTGAAATAGAAAAGGGTAAACTTTTATTTTTCCTATTGAGATTTTCAAAGAAATGGGTAAGCCATGCTAAGACTAGATTTCTTCACTTGGCTATTTTGACAAGCAATCCTACTAAATACATGAGGGCTTACGCCACGTTAGAGATAAGCCAGAACTGATCAAAGTTTATCTAATTCCTTTCCCTACTTTCAAAAACCCATGTACTGCTTTTGAAAAAAACCACCCTCAAATTTAGACTCTTTGAAAGAGAGAGTAAAAGAAAAAGAAAAGTGAACATTGCAAATAATTAGCGAAGTACTAAGCCAAGTGAAGAGGACTGCATTCAATGTAGCACTTAGTCTCTAATTCCATCAGCACAGGGTTTATTTATTGTAGAACAGAATATTCTCCTCCTCTGCTTCCTCCGCACGTTCCCTGAAAGAGTTCTGGGATTCTCCCCCCCCCCAACCCCCAGGAGTAGATTTGGGGATGACACATGGTGTTAGAGTGGGGAAGAGATGGGGGAAGTCCCGTTGTGCTAACAGTAATCCTTGTACTAGCACTTTTATTTTGTTTAATACCACCCAGAATCTCCTGCCAGATGATTCACTGTCTTGAGGATCTCAGCTTTAAGTTGAATGGAGCCAGTTTCTATCTTACCCGGCTGCAAAAAAAAATAAATAAAAAATGCTTCCATTCCTCCCCTCCTTCTGTGCCTGCCTCTGTTTCCTCCATCAGCTTTTGGTTGCAGAAACAACAGCAACAACTATTCTAAATCATGGAAGCCGGGTAAACCTAATGTTTATGTGTGCAACTGCACATAATTGATAGAACATTTCTTTTGAGCATCAGAACTCTGATGTGTTCTGCTTGGAAGCACTGCACCTTCCATTTCAATGGAGGAAGTAGTTTCATGTATGTATTCCATTCCAGGTATGGATTTCCTTTACTGGATGGAACATGTTGTGTGCCAGGAGTTCCTATGAACTTGAAATATGACCTTATTTTAGTTAATGTTCTTTCAGCACACACACAACCTTGTGCTACATGTTTTGGGGGTATGGATGATCCTATATCTTTGCAGTGGGCCTGCATTAGTAGTTCTGGTTCTCTGTAGTTTATTATGAACATTCTTACCCATCTGAATCAGAGATTTGGTTCCCCACTAAATAGTCTGGATACTATTATTGCTACAGGTGATATTTTCCCCTTAGTGCACCTGGTATGCACTAGCTGCCACTTTTGCAAAAAAGTTTACACGTGTGAGCTCAAACTGTGATTTCAGCCCACCAAATATGTGGTTACAGATGTGCAATTGGGGCTACATGCAATGGGGTCTCTGTAGATAGGCCCATGTGCAAACATGACACTCGGTGGATGGCAGGATGGCAGGGGGTCTGTGCTAAATGCAGCATTCACAGTCTGCCATTCATCTGTTACTTGGCATTGGTGTAATTGCAGCTACTGTAGTTACTGGCATGAAGGGTCAGTATGGCAACAAACTGTATCCTAGATCTGCTACTTGTTGCCTATTTACATTACAAAGAAACTGAAATGTTTGGGCTGTTAGCACCAGTACAGTCGTACCTTGGTTCTCGAGCGTTTTGTGACTCGAATGTTTTAGCTCCCGAATACCGTAAACCCGGAAGTGAGTGTTCCGGTTTCTGAACGTTTTTTGGAAGCCGAACATCCAACGCGAGGTATGCAGCTTCCGATTGATCGGAAGCCACTCCTTGGATTTCAGATGTTTTCGGAAGTCAAATGGACTTCCAGAACGGATTCCGTTCAAGAACCAAAGTACGACTGTAAATTGAAGAGACAAATAATTGGTATTGTATGTTTGTATTTTTGCTTCTTAGTTTCAATAGTGTTTTTTTATAGCTTACTCCTAGCAAAAAGATTGACTAGCCTCTGTGTGGTCACATATGTTTGATGAAGGAAGGAGAAAGTACACAAAACTATGTTGACCATTATCCCACTTCTTTCCTTGGAATGAGTCTTGGTGTCTGACATAAATATATTTCTATTGTAGGCTTGCATATGAATTGTGGGATTATTTGTATGCCTTCACTGCTATTTGTAGTAACACCTGACTTTCAAAAATGCACCTGTTTTTCTTATTTGATTACCTGACCAAAGTCTTGTACTTGTAAATAAGGCTTAACCCCAGCTAGACTTAGCAAGTGAGACAATATCCCACTTTTAGCTCCTCTTTCAGTTTATTATTGACAAGGTTAGCATGATGAGTGCGTGCTAGGTAGGGAGAAACACACTGTATTATATGTCAGGGTTTGGTTTTTTAAATTCTGTCTGTTCATGCAGTGAAGACTGGAGTGCACAGTAAGTTGTGTGACTGAGGAATAAATAGCCAAAAGCTTGTAGGCAAAACCCCACAGTACAGAGCAAGGCAATATTGGCACCCTTACACAATCTAAAGGGAGGAAGATTTCTTTTTGAGCTCAAATATGGGAATCGCTTACACTCAGCCAACTCATTCAACATCAAAAAAAAAATCCAGCCACCAGGCCTCTGATCAAATTTATTGGACCAGAAGCAGGGCTTATTCTGTAGCAGTACCAGCTTTGTAGTATCTCCATCCAAAGCAGGCATGATGGGCCCAGTTCTACTCAGCCTTTCAAGAGCTTGGTAAAAACGTTCAGCTCACATTTTAGGTCAGTTGATCCAGTTAACAGAAAGATGATGCTGTATTTATAACTTTCTCTATTCCCTTCTTCTTTAATTGATCTGCTTTTACATTTGATTTATGCGTTGCATTTTTATGATCATGAGTCATTTTGGAGGGTACGTTTTGAGGATAGGATTGAATATTTAAGTACAACAAAAAAATCCTACACCCTGAGCCTTGTGTCCTAGCAGCAAATTGTAGTGACTGCTGGAAGGGGCTCTGTAGTCCACAGGGTTGTGGCCACACATGGCCCACAGAGGTAAACAGTGGTGACCTGTTCCAGACATATTTCATTGAGAAGCAACGGGTTAGCAAAGGTGTTGGGTATAGATCAGGCAAGGCTATGATTTGAGCAGCCACAAGATAGCAGTGAGAAGGAGGCTCCAAGTGCAAGAGGTCCAGGACTTAGTGCTGCAGGTAAAGAACTATTTTGCTTTTAGTTTTACAAATTTCATACCTTCTGGGAACTTTTGCATATTTGCTTGCCTTCTGAAGACTCTATGGCTATCTGCCATAGGGAATGCCTGCATATTGCACAGGAATGTGGGGGCTATTCTGGGACAGAAATCATGGGTAGCACTGACTGGACCAACCAGACCACCCACAAAACACAGGCGGTTATTCTCACACACACACACACACACACACACACACGAAAAGTGTGTTGGTTCCCCTTGCAGGTAAAGCACTAGCTATCCTTTTGAAATTTTACAGGTTTGGTGCCATCAGAAGGGTCAACCTTTCTGCCAATTTCACATAATTAACCCCCCCCCCAATAAAAGTTATAGGCATTTCTAGTAAATAGCAATCAAAATTTAAGGTTTCCCAGCACCAAAGCCCCTGGATCTATTTGCCTGCAACTTGACAGCCTTTATTCTCCCTAGAAGGCCTAGCATGCCTGCAAATTTCATCTACTTCTGTCAAAAGGGGTGGGAGTTACAGTCATAATAAAATAATAATAACACTGAATGGAAGGGAGGGAACAAAGGAGACTTGTATAGACTGTGAGCCAAATTGTGCAGTCTACAGACCTCCTTGGACCAATGTGGACTGTTTTCCAAAGCACCAGATTAGAGTCTGAACTGAAGCTTGTCAACTGATCTGAAGTGAAGCTTGTGGCGCAGCTCTAATACCTAGTTTTATAACCTGAGAAGATCTTCACCCCAACCTTCCCACTTCAAATTAACAACTAAATGATCTTAGACTGTCAGTATCCTCTGTGTATGCATATATAAAACTAAAGTATAAATACTTCCCCGCAGACACTAAAGTTTGCAAAGTGGTTCCTGGTTAAAATTGCTAGAAAGCTTATAAAAATACCCATTACCTTAAGTGTAAGTAGCAGAAATTGATAGATGTTGGTTGTATGAATTTATTGACATGTAATATAAAATACTTGTGGTTCTCTCTCTATATATAGACCAAGTACATTTTAGCATTTCTTTTTTTACTTTGAATTTGTAATACCATATAATTTAAAATGCAGTCTAGCCACTTAGAATTAGTTTACATGAGAGGAGATTGTTAATCTACATATTTCAAAATAAAAAGGCTTTTTAAAAATTCATCCTTTTTTTAGACCTCTGACCAATTGACCAGTAATTTTTTTTACAGAACACTTATTTTCTTAAGTACTGTAAAGTCCAATTAAGGCTGGGATATATTTACCTTTTCTGAAAATTGTATGGCACTAAGAGTACAACACTATATGTGAGTTGCACTGACTGGATGAGTGCAGAATTACTGCTACATTCTATACACAAGTGCAACTAAGTTGTGCCAGTCTAGTGATATTATCACAGTGTGCTGACATTGCTATGTCAATTTAACAAGACTGCATAAGTGCTACATGAACTATGACATCTTATGAAGGCATATTGATGAAAGAGGAACAAAGGAATTGCTAGTTTAATCCAGACCCTATATTCCCCATAGCTAGAGCTGTTTTTCCTGCCTGCTCAAACGTACTGTAAGCCAGCAAAATATCTGCTGTAACTAAAGATGCGCTCAAAGGAGTCAATTGAGAACCCTGACACTAACCCATATTCCCTAGCTACATTGGAGAAAAGGAATCTAACCTACTTAGCAGTGAATCACAACAGAAGTATATAAGCCTCACATATAAAGATTCATGGCATGGACCTTCACCACATATTCCCATGCCTAAAAAGCACACAAATGGGAACCTGATGTTTCAATGTGCCCATGTCTACATATGTGTGATCGTTCAGGATGTAGGGTGGTGGAAGCAATTTCCATCCCCTCCTGCATTTGTCACAATCCGCACTATTGCCATTCTGCTACAGTTCAGCTTCTACTAAAAAATAAGCTGTTCATCTCGTTTATACTAGCATAATTAAATTATGTTATTCATTGCATTAAGACCATTCAATGCATTTCAGTGGAAAGGAAACATCAACACCAATACAGAAAATAATGTAATCATCTACACAACATTTGCAGACTAAAAGAACCGTGAAAGTGAATACCACTCTCATTTGCTGGCATGATTTCTATCCCTGACCTCTAACAAACATGAAAATTGCATTACCTGAATGACATGTGCTAGGCTCTTTAATGAAGAGTCATGGTGTGCAAAACTAGGGTTTCTGGTATGGGGAGAATTAGCAGCAAGACAATGAATCAGAATTTAGAGTAATTGGCTATGTGATTATTTACAAAATAGGCAGAAATTAGAGACGTTAGGAATCAATTACACAGGAAGCACCCTAAGAAAAAGCAGTCAGTGTCTTGAGACCCCAAGTAAGACCTGCAGGATTACCACACTTTTTCTTTGTGGGACTTCTTGACTTTGAAAGCTATGTGATGGGCAGAAATGTAACAAGTGCAACAACATGAAGGTACAGTGGTAGGAAAAGCTGCGCCAATTACTTTCCTGTCTGCCTGGAGGCCCCAATTCACCTGTCTTTATCATGGAACACACAATGTGGAGTGAGCACCAAAAAACACTGCCAAGCAGTCAGATGAATGAACTTAAGCATGGCTGACTGGAATTACAAATATCCTGCGGCATAACTGAGTCACTCAGTCATCTTTGGTCCCTATGCCAATCACCGCAGCGCTCCAGGGCCTG
Organism: Podarcis vaucheri; assembly: GCF_965113315.1. Taxonomy (NCBI): domain Eukaryota; kingdom Metazoa; phylum Chordata; class Lepidosauria; order Squamata; family Lacertidae; genus Podarcis; species Podarcis vaucheri. Next base: position 71,755,153 of record NC_138761.1, on the reverse strand, counting down.
GTGATATATATAGACCTTTCTCTAGGGAATGAGTAACTATGATCAAACCTGGAATTTCTTGTACGCTGAAAGGCTGTGCTGTTCTACTGAGATACACATCAACAGAATACACTTTTTGATACTGATCGATGTCTGTTGTTTATTGTAATTTATTACATTTATATCACATTTCTTTATGGCAGGCAACCCTGGATCCATGAATGGATCTGTAGGAAAGGGGAGGGCATGTGTCTTAGGCTGAAACGATGAAGTCCTCCTTTTGTCAACACCTGTGGTTGTGTGGTTATGGTGCTGCTTTCTGGAATGAGATTCTTGGGCTTGCTTCTTTGCCCCCTTTCCGTCCAAATCTTGCTTCTTCACCCTTTTTCCATCCAGAACTAACACTGCAGGCAGGACTTTGCCTTGTGGAGGTTGCCTCAACAACTAATGCTTCTCATGCATGACTTTACATGATACTGCCAGACTCTTGGTCCATTTATTTCAGCATTGTCTACACTGATTGCCTGCAGCTGTCCAGGGTTTCAGAAAGCATCTCTCCCAGTCCTACCTGGAGAAGCCGAAGGTTCAACCTTTTGCATGCAAAGCAGGTGCTTTACTGCTGAGCAATGGCCCTTCCTCCAAAGCTTTGCTTTGCTGTGTGATGATTTGTGTATTACATGCATAGCCAGTGTGGTGTAGTGGTTAAGAGCGGTAGTCACGTAATCTGGGAAGCCGGGTTCGTGTCTCCGCTCCTCCACATGCAGCTGCTGGGTGACTTTGGGCCAGTCACACCTCTGTGAAGTCTCTCAGCCCCACTCACCTCACAGAGTGTTTGTTGTGGGGGAGGAGGGGAAAGGAGAATGTTAGCCGCTTTGAGACTCCTGAAGGGGAGTGAAAGGCGGGATATCAAATCCAAACTCTTCTTCTTCTTCTTCTTCTAATGCGGAGTTGTCCATAATAAGCAATATTGTGAAGATGTAGTGACAAGAAGTTCTGTGAGATACATTACTGTTGCTGTGTTGATCCTTAACCTTTTCCTACTTGCTTTTGATGCTGTTACTGGAGGAGCACAGACCACTAACTGGTTAGATTGATGTAAACACCAGCATAGTTGCAACCTTCTTGGTTAGCCTAAAGAATTGTCCTGCAAGGATGTACTTCTACACAGGCTTACTAGAGTAAAACCAGTGAGTAGTATTGTTAGGATTGTGCTGTAACAGTTCTATTTTGCATTTGTCCTTTTTTAAGGTTCATATCATACAAAGAATCATAGAATTGTAGAGTTGGAAGGGACTACTAGGATCATCTAGTCCAACCCTCTAAAATGCAGGAATCTTTTGCCCAACATGGGGTTTTAACTCACAACCCTGAGATTAAGAGTCTCATGCTCTACCAGCTGAGCTTTCCTATACTGAGGATGAATAGAATAGTGGTATTTTCCTGTAAACCATCCCCTAAATTCATTCTCCAGTGGAAGAGTGACTTGTTTCTTTTGGCATTAGATGCATGATAACTTGAGTGGTCATTTAGGGTGACTCTTGACCAAAGCACCTTATTTAGCACAAGAATATTTTTATTTTACCCAGTTTGGTCCCAATAGCATAGCTGTGTTTCTGCTGTCCGTTTGCCGGCTGTCAATTGTAATGCTTGTGGCTTTAGCTAAAATAATGTACCTGTTATAGTCCTACAAATATGTAATGTGGTATGAGTTTGCTGAGCTCTAAATATGCACAGCGATACCTTGCTGAGATAAATTTGTACAGATACAAGTTATACAGATTTATATAGTATTTAGGAAGCATCTGAAGGCAGCCCTGTATAAGGAAGCTTTTTAAGGTTTAATGTTTTATTATGTTCTTATATATGCTGGAAGCCGCCCAGAGTTGGTGGAGCAACCCAGTCAGATGGGCGGGGTACAAAATAATGATGATGATGATGATGATGATGAAGCTGGTAGGTTTGTGCAGATGGGTAGTCAGGGTTCTTCTGCATGTCTTATTTTGAAATAGAAAGGACCCAGTGCCAGCTCCAGGTTTGAGGATCTGTTGCGCAAAATGACATTAGTGGGTCCCTTCTTTAGTGAGACCACTTCCTCCGGATCACCGTCATTGCAGGCCATTCACTTGCTTTCTCCCTCTGGGCTCAATCCTTTTCCTAGAAGGAGAGTTAAATAAATGCTGCAGTTCCAGTTCCTCACTCTAGTCAGTGTTAGCATACACAGAGAGGGCAGGTGAATGGGCATCTGCAGAAGGGCACAGCAGCAGGACCAGGGGCTTTATGGGGTCAGTAGTTATGGCCATGATGGGTCAGCTTTGACAGATGACTGAGAATGCCAGCCTCTGTTGCAGACCCTGGAAGTACCCAGTAGGAAAAAAACCCCACTGGCTATATGGGAGTTTGGAGCTGTTGTAATTTATTTTGTGTAATCGTTGCTGTCCCAACGAAACGAGAAATAGTCATCATAGGTGATTCACCTCAGTTGACTGTGGACTATGTTGATAACCATTTAATGCCTTTCTTGTGATGAAGAAGAGGGATGGTTATCCTGCCACAACTACAAGAAGTTATTGTTCCCCTTTGATATTTTAACTATAGCACAGTAGCCATACTTTCACTTCACAGGTCATTTGACTGTGACTGATTTCAGTGTAGTTTGAATTCTCTGTGGTACACTCTGGTTTAAATGGAAAGGGTCAGATAAAGTATCACTATAATTATATGTTCTTTTTTGTTTTTTAGTCCCACCTTGTAAAATAGTGTTTTCAACATGGTGTCTATGTTGTGTACGAAAAGCCCTGTGAATATTACTAGATGAGTCGAACTATGTAGGGCAAGTGCACTTGAGATGGCAGGCTTCACATATTGAACATACCTTTTACTTAGAGCCTCTGAGCTTGCAAGCTGTGTGTGCTTAAGCTTCCCCTGCACAATTTGAACCCTGTTTTTGAGACAGATTGGGCTGACAGAGCCCTCTCCTTCCCCATAGGCTTCATGTGCAAGGTATGGTCATAGCATGGATTGTACCTAGATGTTAGTGGTCTGCAAGAAGGCTTGTGTGTATGTATGTGCTTAGACACGCTGCCTTTCCTGAACTGTTTGCACACTGCTAAAATGGTTTATTTATTGATACCCGACCTTTCAGTTACACCTGAAGCAGCTAACAAACCATGAAAGTTAAAAACAAGACCACACCCACCTGCCAAAAGGGGCAATAAAATAAAACAACAGGTGCAAGGTTAACATAGGGGAGCAGTCATTCAGGCTCACATGAACCACAAAATAACACACCATCAGAGAGGATGTGGGATAAGCGTTCTGGGACAAGGACATACATTCACACACAGAAAATCTGTTTCTAGAACTTGATTTATTTATTTTTTTGCATTCCTCCAAGAATGCATGAATGTTATTGCAATATCATTTCTGGTTCTGCCTATCTCACACGTGTTGCTTGAGACTGAAGAGTTCTGCTATAACTCCTTTGTTTTGCCACCAATAAAGGGAGGCAGTGGAGTTGAATGCTTGTCAATATGACCTCCTTCAGCATTAATAATAGTCAGTATGAGAAAGAGGCTGCCCCTTCAGGTTCCTTTGAGTGAGGGAAAGGTAAAAGAAGTAGGCTCCTTTTTATGTGTTGAAGTTCTAACGGGTGGTGAATGTTAACTTTTCCATTCTCTTTAAATATCCACATACTCCTTTCTCACTTTTGTCACTACTGCTGTAATCAAAATCCACTTGCATGTTCCCACATGTCAAAATAAGTGTTAACATTATTTCAGTTTGTAGCTTGTGTGGTCCACAGGAAAACTAGCATTGCACTGGTTTCCCTTCTTTTCTTCAGTCTGTGTTCTCCAGTGAAATCCTGATTGGATGCTGTATGAGGGGTGAAAGCTAAACCCACTTCCACCAGAGGTAAAAAGGTTCCAAGGTGTTGCCTCAAAAACCACATAATTATGGAATCTTCCATAGCCGCTTTCTGGACACTTAGCAGCTATTTTGCAAAGTGTGCTTTCTTCAGCAGGTAGCAAAGTTTATGAATACAAGTATTCATTGGCTTGCTACCTGGTCATGGGTAAACATCTGATTCATGAAGAACTCCACATATGTAAACAGGTGCTCAGGTGAAAAATATTTTGGATCTTTTCTTTTGTATCAGGACAAATAAGTGTCTGAGCGTGTTTTTTAAAGCAGGGTGAATTCTGGTGTTTAGTTTATTTTACTAAAATGGTATGCTAGAACTTCATGGTTGTTTGTGCACTAAATCCATCTTCCGATCTTCTCTGTTCCATGTGCACCAGGAACTCAGTTGTCTTTTGGAAATCAAAACTTCCCTTTATAATCTACTTCTTGTTGTTATATTCCTGGCAACTGTGAAATCCTTGGCTATGAGAACGTAATTGTTTTAAACTCTTTTTAGTGTGCTTTAAATGATACTGTTATAGATGTGTTTGCCACCCCAGTTTCCTTTGGGGTGAAGGGCAGAATATAAGTTGAATAAATAAAACTTATTTATATAGTAAACTTTTTTTAAGGCATGGGTGCAAATGTGGTGATTGCAATGTAAGTAAACAGTTTGACTTTAACAGTAGAAGAACTTCTGTCTGGTGAATGAAAGCATTTATTGTAGTGCTACATTTTCACCTTATGACACAGTACCATTGACTGCATCCTGATAAGCTTCTCTAAGCCAATGATAGGGAATCTTGGGGACTCTGGATTTTGTTGGACACCAGCTCCCATCAGCTGCAGCCAATGGAAGTGTGTGCTTTTGGGGATCAAACCGCTGGAAAGTCAAACCGCTGGAAAGTTACAGCGTCTGCTATGGCTGTAGAGAGTAATACGGCAGAGGCATGCATTGTTGCAGCTGGGCAGATGAAGGCATCTGGTTGTGCTGATGCAGATGTATCATAGCATTTCTTCTTTCTGCACTCCTCCCAGCAGCCATTTGTCCTGCGACTGATTGTCTACAGGCGCTGCAGTCATTTGCACGGGATTCCCATACAATGGGGCTAATGTTGCCAGCCTTCATGTCATGTTTGGTCAATGGTCAGGAAAAATGGAAATTGTAGTTCAACAACATCTGAAGGGATACACATACCCATTGTATACAGCACTGTTCTCGTAGAATGACCGCTTCCCACATTAAATGGGGGGGGCCATTTGCATGGTCGCGCGCAGCCCCCTGGACCCTTTGCAGTTCCCATTAGCACAGGCTTGGCTTCACCTTCCCCGGGTGGGATACCTGGAGGTCTCCGCCTACCTCATCCAGTTGCCCAATCACACCTGGGGAGGTGTTGCCAAGGTGATCAGGCCAGGTAGGGGGAGCAACCACCCTGCCCACACAATAGGGGGAGGATCTTACCTGGGAATCCTCACTTGGCTCCAGAGCTTCTCCTACCCTACCCACCCTCAGTTAAGCCTTCGTTTGCAGGTTAACCTTTTCTCCACAGGTACATGGGTGCCGCTACGTCAGGGTTGCTGTTGAAGGGTCGGAAAGGAATTCCCCTGCATTGGCAGGTTTTGTCTTTCCCGTAGCAAAATGTCACAACTTTGGCAGTTTCAGGCCTTGGGCGGAATCCTTTAGTCTATCTTCCCTAAATAGGGGTAAGCGTGTAGTGTTGACCCACGCCTCCCCCTCCTCTTTGTGGCAGTGATCACAGGGTTCCCCGTTAATGGGGTTGTTTTGAGGGGGGGGCATTGGCCATACGCCTAGAGGTTGTCATTGCTCTCCCCTGCAACAGTGGCATAACGGGGGGCGGGGGGCGGCCTCTCTGCTTGAACATGTTCTCCAGAGCCAGCCCATCCCCCACACTCTCTGAATAACCCTGAAGTTCCCCAGATCCCCAGCGGGGGACTGGGAGGGATAACGCCCAATGCCCGAGCCAAAGTCTACCTACATCTGAAACATAATAAAGTTGTGGCCAATTTTAATCCCATAGCACGTTGTCTTGAGTCGTTATTCCACTTGGGGGCCACCTAGGGTTTGGGGGACTCTGCCTGTCCACGCAAAAATAAAGCTTTAATAAATCATTAATCAGCTGAAAGCGAATGGGTCCTGGCAGCTACAGAGACACTACGGAAAGGCCATGTGATAGGTGCTGGAGGTACACCTGACAACCCTCTATACTAATAAAACTTTAGTGCTGAAGAAATGCTGGAACTAGAGGACTTAGTAATGATGGAACAGGTAACCCAACCAAGGTAGCCCCCCTGGGGAATTCTTCACAGGACGTTATGCAATTATCTTCGTTCAACATGGAGCTCAGGGTGGTGATGTTCACCTCTTTCAGACAGTCTCTTTCTGTCTGGAAAACTGAACTGGGGTGGCTCCCAGCTGTATACAGAGGGTTCTTTGGGGGCTGGTGGCAAAGAAGGCTGCATTCTCAGACTTAGCATCATCAACAGCGAAGGACTAAGGAGCTTTGGCATTTCCACATTCAACATAGGTTCCTTGGTAACAACCTGTCTGTCACCTTGTCAAGCTGCCACATAATACATGCATTCAGAGGAGTAATTCGAAAGGCTGTGTTCTTGTCTTTTCGAATAACTCAGTAAGAGTCTGCAAGAACCTACAGCTATACATGGGGCAAGATGTCAAAACAATGGAGCTCCTCGGTTGCTTTTGTAATGTTATAGGTGGCAAATGCAGAGAGCGATACATAGATAAGTAAGAAAATCATGACATGGAATGTTACTTATTTTGTGTTGGAAAGGTTTAAAACATAAAACACTCTTGGAAGAAAAGGTTAGGCGAAATGTGTGTTTTAAAAGAAAGCACAGATGTAAAATTATTTGGCTGGGGTCCAAAGATCTGCTTCAGTTTTACTGAAGGGGTTGGGAATGCCTTGTGAATATTTGACATTTGAAATGAAATTAATATTGTAGTTGGCCTATAATGGAAAAGCTCGGCAGCTGTTGGAACTTTATAAGGAATGCATGAGAAATGGTGTAAGTAGCACCATTATAAGACTGCCTGTTAATATGTGGTGTGCCATAATATGAATAGACATCCCTTATGCAGATTGCAATTGGTACTTTAGTGCTCTTTTGCAGTTGGACATAGTAATTCAATTATTTTGTTATTTTTTAACCACTTTTACTATTTGTTCAAAGCCAATTTCTAAGAAAGCAAAGCAAAGACACCAATAACAAAAAAGAGGAGTTGAAATCTCAAGGGCTCACAACAATAAATATTTTATTGGCCCAATGTGTTGCAAAATATATTTCTGTTTCAGGAGCACTTAAAATGAGCACCCCTGCTGTATTCTGTAACCAAATTTGGTCGCAAAGCACATTAGAGAACACAGTGGTGTGTTTTTAATAATAGATATACTGTATTCCAAAACACTCTGATCAAATAAACATCTTGATTTTTGTATATTGCTGAGATTTTCGTCTCCCCGTTTCCCCTAAAGCCAGTTTCTGGTTTTCTCACACAGTAAGAAAACAAATTAAGACTCTGCAAGTATGGAAGGTCCCAAAGTTCAGTGATAGTGCATGGGAACCTGTGCTGCACTAAGACAGGCCACTGTTCCATCTAGCTCAGAATTTTCTGTTAATTTCAGACGAGTCATTCCTAGTCCTACCAAGACTCAGACTCAAACATGGGACCTTCTGTTTGCAAAGCAGGTGCTCTGCTAGTATGTTACAACCCTTCTCCTGGAAAAATAAATGCTTTGTGTGCAGAATGTTCCTGGTCAATCCACTGAAAAGAAGATCCATTGTCAAAGACCTTTGGCTGAGTCTTTGCAGAGCCTCTGCTAGTTGAGTAGACTGGTGTAAATGGACCGGTGCCTGACTCAGGGGCAAAGTTCCACTGGCAGTGATTCTTGCTGAGTTACATGGGACACTAAATGAGCTTTAATTTTGGTCACAGATTGGTGGACACTGAGATCAGGTGTTCTCTGTGTCAGTTTACTTTCCCCTTTATAAGTCAATGATTGCAATAAATAAAAATAAATTCGCTTTCCTGTGCAAAAGAGTAAACCTAACATTGCATCTGAGTCAATACCTGCCTGCTGCCTCTGGTACTTTAATTCCAACCAAAAAGGGATCCATGCAGGTGTTAAATACAGGCCACCCTGCTATTCACAACTGACATTTTGCTGGTAATTAAAGCCAGTATGAAACATGTCAAAGATTGATGATGGCCCTATCATATGACCTTATCCCAAATGCACATTTTAACTGATTTCGTTTCAGCACAGCTTAGAACATAAATTTTATGGGTGGGATTCACCTAACGAAGCCTGCCAGTGGTAACCCTGTGTAAGGGCTTCCACTTGTGTCCCTCTTCTTCCCCCCAACACCCCTCAAAATTGGCTTTGGGGGAGTTGGAAGAACCCCCGGAACAGTGCTTGTGCACATGGGACATTTGTAACTGCATGATGTAGAATTCCACCCTATGGAAGGTTTATGAGCTCACCTGGTTTTTCTGCAATGTCCTCATTACACAATCTAAGGGCTCATCCACACTTCCACAGTTTTATTCCAGGAAAGCCCACGTTTACCGCTGAATCGAGGCCAACACCATTCTGGTTTTCTCCAGATTGACGTTTGATCCAATTCAGTGCTAGAGAGCTGGTTTTCAGGTGGGAAGTGGTGGGGGAAAGGAAAAACTTGGGCTAGTGCCTAGAAAGCCCAAGACAAGTGGAAAATGGCTCAGACCTTGCCTTCTAGGCACAGGACAAGAGGAAATGTGGATGAACCATTAGTTGCAGTTCATGTGATTGTTGAGCAGCAAACATGACTTGTTGATTGATTGATTGATTGATTGATTGATTAAATTTATTTGTTAAATTTCTATAGCACCCTTCATCTGAGGATCCCAGGGCAGTTTACAATATAAAAACACAAAATTACATACCATGGTAGCAAACAAAAACAATAACACACACACTCACCCCAGTTTAAAGGCCTTTGGTTGGCTAGTTAGCCCAAGGGTTTGCAAGGAGAGGAATGTTTTTGCTTGGCACCTAAAGATATTTAACAAAGGCGTCAGGTGAGTCTCCCTGGGGATGGAATCCCACAAACAGGGAGCCACCGTGGGAAAGGCCCGTTCTTCTTAAGGTCAGTTTACAAATAGAATGATGAAACATAGCATTACACGTTTGCTTATTATGCGTCATTCACACAATATTTCCAGTTTCCACTTGTATCTGTTCCGTCATCATTAGGTTATTTATCACATTGGCTTTTTTTTTTTACAAGCATATATAAAAATTATATTATTTGTGCTGCTCCTATGTTACAAATAGTTTAAGAGTATTCAAGGAAGTTGTTTTTGGACTAATGTTGTAGCTGAAGCATTTTTCCCACGCTGTATGTTCCACCTTTCAATGTGTTACCAAATGCATTGGTCCAGCTTAGCAACAGCTTCCTTCCAGACTACCTTGTGTTCATTCCTACTTCGTTCCTTTAGAGCTCACCAGTTTTCCTCTCCCCCTTTATTCCTGTGTTGTCCATCCAAAGTGGAAAGAGGATGGTGGATGCGTTGGGCCAAGACCCACTTTCCGTTCAGCCAACTTCAGTGGTTGGCTTGTACACGTCTTATTCAGCTGCCAAGAGTTTCTGGAAGAGCAGCCAAACAGTCAATGCCATATTCTTCTTACCCACATATTACTCATGTATTAACTACTGCAATGCTATGTAAAAAAAAAAACATATGGGAAGCTGTTCACACTATTCTAATTTCCCTGTCTTTTACATCAGCTTGCATTAAGTTTTATTTCTGGAAACACACTTATTTTCTCTGGTTAGACTGGTTTTAAAAATATATATTAAATTGACTCACTAAATATTGCCGTACTACTTAAAAACATTTGTATTTTGCAGTGAATTGAGCTGCCTTTTCAGAGTATCCAAAGTGCTGCTTCAGCATGAAGAGAACTTACCACTTAGCCAAATTTGCCAATTCATAATGGTGTATGTTTGTACATCCTCGTTATTCAATAACTGCTACTGGCTACAATCAAAACAAGTCATCATGGCATACCATCTGCTGGTTTTCAACCCAATCAATCCTTAGCATAACCTATTCTGGTATGTTTCACTCTTGCAAGAGCAGCTTCTCAGGATAAGCTGGCCTGCTACAGCTTCACTTGATAGGGAAATGAAGAAGCCTAAGTGTTGTAGTAAATGGCTGAAGTGGCAGAAATATGATAAATATCCTGAAGCGACTTCAGATAAGACATCAAGAGTAACCATGTTGGTTCGTAAGAGAAAACTCCAAAATCCCTGTTGGGTAATACCTTTGGCTCAATCAAAAAGTCACAAAACTGTGGCAGACTTTAGGTCCTTGGAGTTTACCCCGTCACCCCAATAAATGCTTAATGGAAGTTTATGTTTCTGTCTCCACTTTCACACTCTGTGAAAAAGATGTCAGGGAGCTCATCCAAAACTTGTACAGCAATAAACAGACTAGTTCTACTAATAGGAATAAATAATAGTTGTATTCAGCTAATGTTTTCCCTGCAAGGACCAAAACATCCTGCAGTTGATGCCAGATTCCATGGGAAGGTGGGGAAAGCAGTGGAATAGTCTGTGTCAAAGGCACAAAGTGGCTTCTGAGCTGAACTTAATTTTAATATTATCATTAAGTGTTTGCCAGTCTTATGTACAACAGACCAGTTTCAAATTCTGTTAATGGGAAAAAATATTTGCAGTATTAGTTGGTGTTCCATAAAAATATGGAAGATGCTAACAGACTTGCTTCTTGAGTTTTAATTATTAGCCATGGGTGCTGCTGAGTAATTGAGCATGACATCTCATTGCCATTAATAGCTGCATTATATAGTTGGGACTTCTCCTGATAAGAGATCCCAACATTTTCTCCCACTGGATAGTCCCATGTTGTGACCATAGTGATCCCGTGACTAAAAGGCACAGCTTTTGCAATGAGCTTTCATTCCCTGCCTGCAGATCACCCCTGGCTGTCATTTCAGCTACAAGCTTACTAGATTTCCTAAGTCAAGGCAGGCTTATGATGTAGCAACCATGTTGAATCTAAGCAGATCCTGGCTAGGGCTGGCCTGGATGGAGACTACTTGGAAGCCCCATGTACGCTGCCTTGTGCAAGGAACGGTGGGATATTGATAAATATAAATAATAGTTTCAAACTCCACTCTGCAGTATGGGAAGAATGATGTTGATGTGTTTAAAAGGCACTTGTAGTTGTTACCTAGATCATGGTTGATGCAACTTTAAAAAAATGCATATCAAGGAATAAAACTACCATGTGTATTGAGTGTGTTGAGGTAAGCAAATATGGATTAAAATAGCGAGGGAAGAGATTTGAAAGTCCCTTGGCACTATTTCCAATGAAGTATGTGATAAACTCTTGTCTTTATAAAGCGCATTATCCTGGAATCAGAGACATATGAAATACGCATATTTACACATATTTGCAATTTGCAAATGTATTGCTATGGCTTCAAACTAGTTTTAATGTTACACAGAAGCAGAGAGAGTTAAATTTCTGCTCTTCCTACTTCTCATGTAACATCTTAAGGATAAATTCATAGATCTCATTGTGTTCATATAATAGGTGGAATAACAGGGAAAGAATTGTGTTATGTGGCATAAAATTTAATTGCTGAACTGCTAAAAGTGGAATAAAGTACGGTATGAATTTTTGGAAAGCGTGATTTATTTAATTTAATTTAATGTGGTGAAAAAAATGGGAGCTGGCTCCATATATTTTCAAAGAGACAATGTCTTTTGTTCTGTACCTTTCCTGATAAGAAATACATTGGATTCTTTTGGATTTTGGTTTTTGAAATACGGTATTTCATAGGGTTTCCTTTTGCCTCTATCTTTAAAAGGTGGGCAAGTAATATCTGATAGTAAGCACAGCTGAACAAGCCCAAAAAGTGTTCCCTAAACACATATACCCTGGCAGCACATATTGTGTTAATTATGCATTAGGTTTTGTGTTTGAAAGCAGAAGAGAAAACAGTTCTTAGAGAATTCAACATGTTCTAAAAAATACCACTGGCTTTTTGAAATATGTGAGTTAATATAATCATTTAAACTCACTTAATTAATCACATGAACCCTTTTTAAAAAGGTCTCAAGATTTCCAGTGCAATAAAGAAATAAGTCATGTTCTTACAAGCAGCAGGAAATAATGTGCTCTCCACCACTGGTGTCTAGACTGACCTCTGTTTTTAAGAGAAAAGTCAGCGCAACCATTCCTTGGCTTTCTCTATATTGACACAAAGCCCTCCCATAATCAAAGGCTTCTCATTGGAGTAAATAAGCTGGGCTCTGAATTGTAGCCTTCAGGGTAGACAACAAATCCAAATAGTAAAGTCTATGGTAGAAATCTGACTGTGGTGATGGACTGAGTCATTAAAGAGGTGCCCTGAGAAACAGTAAGCCTAAAATTTGACCTACATTAAACGTCACACAGAGCTCCCATTCATAGTGTTAACAACTCCCAACTGAAAAAAAACCCTTCTAAAACCAGCAACAACAAAATAGCGCTTCAAAAATGGAAAACAAAATACCTGCTGTGAAACCTACCAGCCAAGAACAGAAACAAACTCAGGATGCAAGATCTATTTGTAAATGCAAACACACCCATCCCTGCATGCACCTCCACATAACCTCATTCACCTTTTCAGAAATATTCCAGAAGCCTTCAAGCGCAAATATTAGATTATTATTTTTTAGCATGAGAAGATTTCATTACAGCAGCCTAAAAGGCGGAAGGGATTACAGCACTAATGCATAGTCATTTGGCAGGCTTGGTGTAGCTTGTGTTCTTCAGAGAGCTGCACGATCTGATCCTCATTTTAGTTGCAGCCTCCTGAAGTGAACATGAAGCCAATAATCATTCAGATTTCAGTTCTTTCTTTCTTTTTACCATCCCGTCAGTAGGTTTTCCATTTTGAGATTTGCAGTTTGTTCCATCTTTTAACTTTGGTGGGCAGCACCCAGCCCAGAGTCCAGATATGGTCCCCACCTGCTGTCAGTCAGTTTTGAATAAATAGCTGAAAGTGGAAAGGGCTTGGACCAATTTTCTTAGGGCATTTTCCCACCTTGCAGTTGCTGGATATTATGTGTGGAAGGTATTGACAAATGACAGGGGACTTGTAAGTACATAAACAGCTGGATAGGATGAGGAAGTTAAAGTAAATGTGTCAGGAAGAGAGAAGTCATGCTAGATGTTGGGGAATATTTCTTTTAGTTTTTAATATGTACTTAAACAGCAGTTATTGCGCGTAGATCATGGGTTGGGTAGAAGGATCAATCCACATACAGAGAGCTGTCATCTAACTTATTTCAAGGAGACCCACTGAAATCAATAGACTTAAGTTAGTCACATCTATTGAATCATAGAATCATAGAGTTGGAATAGACCACAAGGGCCATCAAGTCCAACCCCCTGCCAAGCAGGAAACACCCTCAGAGCACTCCTGACATATGGTTGTCAAGCCTCTGCTTAAAGACCTCCAAAGAAGGAGACTCCACCACACTCCTTGGCAGCAAATTCCACTGTCGAACAGCTCTTACTGTCAGGATGTTTAGGTGGAATCTTCTTTCTTGTAGTTTGGATCGATTGCTCCGTGTCGGCTTCTCTGGAGCAGCAGAAAACAACCTTTCTCCCTCCTCTATATGACATCCTTTTATATATTTGAACATGGCTATCATATCCCCCCTTAACCTCCTCTTCTCCAGGCTAAACATGCCCAGCTCCCTTAGCCGTTCCTCATAAGGCATCGTTTCCAGGCCTTTGACCATTTTGGTTGCCCTCCTCTGGACACGTTCCAGTTTGTCAGTGTCCTTCTTGAACTGTGGTGCCCAGAACTGGACACAGTACTCCAGGTGTGGTCTGACCAGAGCAGAATACAGTGGCACTATTACTTCCCTTGATCTAGATGCTACACTCCTATTGATTTCATTTACTCACAGTAAGGCATAGTAGTTTGCTAAGGGTTGTTGGGAGTTGTAACTCTGTGAAAGGTAAATGACAGTGTTTTAAAGGTATAGTGGATGTGCAGCCTCAGTTGGATTCAACCTAGTGTCCTGGGATCATATAATCTTCTTGGCGCTCTTTGTGAGCCCTGACAGGAAGGACCAGAGTTGGTTTCTGTCTCCTGAAAATTTATCTACATTTGCATATATGCATATAAATTAGCACATGCAGATTTTAGGAAAAAATATTCCAGAGGCCTGTGCCCCAAGTTTTTTAAATGCTTGGCAGCATTCTTGTCAAAGGGTATCTTTCTTAGGGACAGGGACATTTCCATTATGAATAAAAGAGAGGATAATGACATACCAGTGGCTGAATTGTTCCACTCCTGACTCCTCCCACCCACTGGGTGAAAGGGGGTGTATATGGGTGCAGGGGAGAAGGTGTATATGAGAAAGGAAGTGGGTGGCTCTGTGTTTATGGAGTGGTGATTGGTCCTGTTAAACGCACCCCTCACTTATATCTTTTCCCCTTTGTAGATCATTACTACCCCATTCCCATGTTGGTTTAATCACGCTGTAATACCTTAATATTAGAATGCATTTCATGTTGTGCTTTACAATCTTAGGGCACATGCTTACAAAGTGTCCAAAACCAGATATTGAATTGACAGCATAATCCTATGGATGGTTGTTCAGAAGTCCTACTGAGTTCAATTAGACTTCCTCCCAGGTAGAGGTTATAGAATTTGCATCTAAATGTGGTGTTTTATAAATATAAATCCCAGTCTGTGTCAATATTCACAAGGCAAAAGGGAGCAATAGTTAGCAGAAAAACTAACTTAGCTGAAATATTGTGGAGAGAAGGCCATTATTTTAATTTCTTATTTTTATTCATTCTAATAATTGTTAATCATACAAAATCCTTACACCACATTTTCCCCAGATTCTAAAAGTAGCTTTTAGTTTAAAAGTAGGCACAACCCTACAGCTTATGAATAATGAGGTATTATAAATATGTTCCCATTACTAATATAGTAACTTTTTTATTTACATTTAATAAACGTGGGGTTCTTTTTTAGTTTCAACTGACCTTTGCTTATGAAATATAGCATGTTTATTTTGCTTCAACTAATTCATAAAGGCTTGATATTTTACAGGGTTAAGCTCTAAATACCTTTGAGTAAAACACTGTACCTATTTTTGACAGAAAATCAACTTTGTGTCTTTTTTTCACTCCATTCGGTTTTAAAACAGAGCTAGTTGTGTTTCATGTTTTATCCTTAAAAGATTTATGCAGACGAGGGTGGGTCCGTTCAATACACAGTACTTGTGGCAATCCACATTTTTGCCACATGGCATCAGTGGATGATATTATGATACATGAAAAAGGAAATGTCAGGCACCACCTAAAATCTCATGTATGCAGCTATTTTCTTGTCACTTCAGTCTTTGAGTGGGATGTTTGGTCACCCACAGTCTAGCTCACACTAGTACTTATTTCTTTTCTCTCTTTTTTGCCCAGTTAATACCATAACACTGTGAAAAAGAATCATTTTGAGATCGCCTGAATTTACTTTAAATTATTTACTTCTGTCTTGTTCTGTTAATGGTATAGTATTTCTAAATATTATCCTTTATGTCAGTAGTTCTTCTCATACATGTGAAATTGCACATATGTACAGAAGCTTAAAAGGTGCTGTGGGTTAAACCACAGAGCCCAGGACTTGCCGATCAGAAGGTCAGTGGTTCGAATCCCCACAACGGAGTGAGCTCCTGTTGCTCGGTCCCTGCTCCTGCCAACCTAGCAGTTCAAAGCACGTCAAAGTGCAAGTAGATAAATAGGTACTGCTCCGGCGGGAAGGTAAACGGCGTTTCCGTGTGCTGCTCTGGTTCTCCAGAAGTGGCTAGTCATGCTGGCCACATGACCTGGAAGCTGTACGCCGGCTCCCTCGGCCAATAAAGCGAGATGAGCTCCGCAACCCCAGAGTCGGCCACAACTGGACCTAATGGTCAGGGGTCCCTTTACCTTTACCTTTTACAGAAGCTTAAAGAATAGCCTCCTTTCACCTGATCATATTGAAATATCACCAAAATACTACAGTGCAAGTCAGTATATTCCCAGAGCAGCATCCTTTGCTTGGCTAGTCTGTCTTGCTCTGCTGCTCATCTGATTTTATCTGATTCACAAAGGTGACTAACAGTTCCTGCAGTCCAATATTAGACTCTTCTTAGTCCTGACCTGTAATGTTTGGGTTATGTAGTAACATGGTCTGGTGTTTCATGGTTCCACTCACACTTAACAGAGTGGTTTCCGGTAGTGACGATGAAGTACTTTCCCACGTGGGAATGAAAATGCTGAAAGTCTGCAGGCACAAATCATCAAACTGGATCCTCAGTTCCCATCTTGTTTAGAAAGGGAATGAGCAGTGGAACTGCATGCTCCTTCCTTGTCCTATCCAGCTTTAATTAACCCACTTTTAGCTGCTCCTTTGGAAACAGAGACCTGTGGTTTTAATGTCATATCCTAATACTGGCATAGTTTAAATTGATAAGAACATAAAAGGAACCTGCTGGCCTATTTAGTCCAGCACCCTGTTCTCAATGCATAAGGGGAGCAAGCCCACACTCTAACCAGCATCACACTCTAACCAGCATCACACTCTAACCAGCATCACACTCTAACCAACTGAGCTCACTGGCAGGTTGCCTTTTGCAATACAACTTTTAATAGTAGCTTGAACTTTATGTGTTGTAATTTCCTCCCTTAACATTTGACTTCCTACTTTCTCTTCCTTTGCCAAGAGAAATGCAGTGGCAAAGCGCACACGAGAATATTAGGAAGCCGTTTTGTAGAAAGCAGCTAGCATTTTAATGTCAGGAATATGCAGGTGGGCACCCAAAGACGCCTGCAACTAGTTTCACATGCTCAAGGGGGGCCCATGGCACACATGAAACTGGCAGGACAAAATACAGTAAGTGTTTTGGTATATCGTATAAGGGCCTGCTCTTTCATTTTTCGAATGTCAATATTCACAAGGCATTCCCAACCCCTTCAATAAAATTAAAGCAGCTCTTTGGACCAAATAATTTTTACATCTGTGCTTTATTTTAAAGCACACATGTTTCGCCTAACCTTTTCTTCAAGAGGGTTTTATGTTTTAAACCTTTCCAACACAAAATAAGTAACATTCCATGTAATGATTGTCTTTTCTTTCTCTTGCTGCTGTAATGCTTGTCCCCCCCCCCAACATTCATTTTATTCAAATGTATATGGCTTTGTACACTCTTGTTTGCAGATGCCTGAGATTGCTGACTCACACATTCCTTAGTAGGAGACTTCTAATTGGTAAAGGGATGCCATCCAACCTGAAAGTGTTCCTGTTTCTAGGGGTGGTTTTACCATGTGCTTAAAGACAGGAATCTCTTCTTCCACAATGATGGTGTTCACTTCAAGAACATGCAATGGAAATCTTTGCCTGTGAGTTAACACAGCCAGTTCTGCTTCTAAGGCAGGCAGGGTCCAGGCAATAGGTTTGAGGAAATAAGTATTGCTGGTAAATTTGCAATACTTCCTGGAAGTTGTTGAATGAAGAGAAGGCTCTGATTTCCTGTACAGAGCCTCAGGGCTCTGAACTATCATTATTTTCAGGTGGGAATCAATCACTTCCACCAAATTCAGGTTGTGTTGATTTACGGTAATTTAAATTCTTCTCATGCCATGTAAGAACAGTTTATCTAAATATAAATATAAAAAACCAGGTGCCTAAACAATTTGCCAAGAGATTTTATTCACACTTTTCAAAAAAGTGCATCTGTATTAGGTGGAGAAAACATTCTACTGAAAATAGTGAGGAGTAAATATTGGGGAGCAGGAGAATGGCAAACAGGCAATTTGATCAGTTCCATAGCCATGTTGTCTTGAACTAAGAGAATAGGAACTTGAACCACAGCAGCTTATTCTCAGTAGTATAGGGAGTGCAGGGATTGGATAAACAGGGAAATACCACATTTCCTTGTATGTTTAAAGGTGATGTTTAATATTTTGGGATGATGACAAATGCTGTTAATATGAAAAGTCAGATGGAAAAAACAACATGCTCTTCTGTTTAAAGCTGGTGAATTTAAAGAAATGCCACTAGGGTATATCACCAGGTTTTACAGTATGTGAGCTTGGAAATAGTTATGTATCTACATGTGAATATAAGTGTTGCCAATATTTTCATAGTAGATGAAAATAACACAGGTGACTTTCTCATGACCCACATTTTTTCCATAACTGTTTAACACAAAACTGTGCACAATTTTCACTGATAGTTAAGAATGATGTGAACAAAATGCTGTCACAAGGGAAACAGTTAGGGATATATATAAAAATCTACAACATATAAGCTCTGCCTGCAAAATTAGTTTCCCTAATAAGAAGAGGTTTTCTTGTTTAGCTTTGAGGGGAGTGACCTTTCAAAAATAAATTACCAAAACTGTTACAGAAATATGCGTAGGCCTGTATTGTATATTATTTTCCTGGCCAGCTAGACTTTGAAAGTAACAACTGTAAAATATTATTGGGTTAATAAGTCGTGATTCTGGTTTATTAACCCTTTCCCTTGTTCTTTGTAATTATTCCATACAACTTCCTTTGAATGCCAATCTAAGCCTTCCTCTCAGACATCCAAATCAGAACAAATAAAGACCCATAGTAATTCATGAAGGGAACAAGCTATTATCGTCTCAAAGATAAACAAAGATACATGCCAGATGCCAAAAGTGGGTGTACAATGGCCACCACTTTTCTTGGGCAGAGCTTCAGAGGCTCCTATTTCTCGCAGCCTGTGTGTTTCCAGAATTCTTGACTCAACCCTGGCTGCTGAGTCAGGTTAGGAAGCAGCCCTGGCCATCCACAGCTCACAGCATTTCATCAACTGCCACCTCCCTGCCATTATCACCAAGGCAGAGTACTGTCCCTTTCCTTGAGATGAGACATTCCCTGCCTCTGCCCCTGAGGTCCCTTAAAGTATGAAGCCCACCCACAACTCCCTCACAGTTAAGGATCCTGGCTAATGCCATAGCAGACTGATGGATATGTCAAAGTTGTGGCAAAAGGAAAGCAGGCAACTACACCTGTTGGGCATCAATAATAGATACCCTATAGGAATGCTTAGAGGAATGGGGGGGGGGCAAGACCAGTTTTGGCCCAAGGCAGAATTCCTGGGAGAATCTGGGTGATATCTGAGTAAGTTACTCAGAGGCTGAATCTACACACAGGGAAAACATCCTATAAATAAGTCATAAATTAAGTCATTATAACAAAAGCGGGGGCGGGGCGGGGGAGAGAGACTGTAAAATCACAAAGTTTTGTGCTCTACAGTGCCATCTGGTGTTGCATGTTTATAACACAGTTATAGCATTGTAACATGGCCAATGTAGCTGAGTCCTCTAACTTAAGTCCATTGATTCCAGTGGATCTGCTCTGAGTGTGATTTAGATAGCATTCTATGTTTTAAAGTCACTGATAAGATCCATTTTTTAAAAAAATTAGCTTACATTGTGTCCCTTGGAAATGTTATGGGTTGTTGTTATTATAGCTCATAATAAAAGGCTTGTTTGTAATGTTAATAAGGTAGTCCTGGGATCTTATTTTGTCTGCTCAAGAGGCAATTCTAAGTTTTTAAAAAGTCATTGTATGGTTGGATACAAGGATAAGCACCCAAGATAAAAGTCTGAGACTCAAAGGCAGCCCAGGCTTCAATCCAAAGTGATTAGCTGTGCATAAAATTAATTTTGGGGAAGTGAGCTGTTTTCACTACTAGACCACGACCAAAAGGGAAAAAAGGTAAAGGAAAGAAAAAGCCTTGAAGCCACAAATAGTTCCTTTCCAGCCCCTTTGTTTTGGCTACATTCTAACACAAAATAGACAAGACGGATTTAAGAAATGTTGAAAAGAGAAAAAGATTAAACAGTAGCTTTTACTTCAAAGCAGATAGTTTGCCTTTAATGGAGAATTAAAAGTCTGGTATATTGTACTAGGAAGCTTATAATAAACATGCTGAACCAGCCTATTTATTTTTTTCATGTTCGCGACTAGTGGCAGCAGAATCGCTTTAAAAGCGCTTCCGTTGTATACATTTAGAATGTTGGCATTGCCAAGTATTTAAATATATTGAGTTGACACTGTTTAAAGGGTTTTAGTTTTACTTTGTTTGTTTAGAACATTGGGCAGTGGCATTGTATGTGATGTTGCTATCCCTGAATAGTGTGTTGTCCTTCCAGTGCCTTTAATACCAGTCATTAACCTAAATAAAGAGATGGAATAGTGCCTTTTTGTGGAAGTGCAGGTTGTTTACCAAATAACACAGGTCATTTGGAGGAACAGAAATGGGATTTAGAACTGAAGTTGTAACTGAGACAGCCCATTCTTACCTGAAATGCATTCCAGTGCATCACCAGCATATGTGAATAAGAACAGAGATTTTCTTCCCCATCATTTTTTTTTAAAGAAGTACATTACATGAAGTATGAAAGCTTTACTGTGCAGCTATTAAATTTCAAACAAAGTGAACAGACTTAAGTATGTTTGTGAGCAGACCTTCTGGGATATTATTTTTGTTTAAGGAATGGAATGTACTTTTTCCTACTTACAGCAGCAATGCGCTTTTTCGAATTTGGTGCTTGGCTTTTTAAAAACCATAAAGCAGCATATCTCAGTCATGGCTTGTAGTATGTTGCAGTGGCGTAGCGTGGGGGGTGCCAGGGGTGCCGGCCGCACCGGGCGCAACATTTTGGGGGGCGCGTTTGGCCGGCCCCCCTCGAGGAAGCGGGAACCTCTCCAAGGCGCAGCGCGCCGTCGGTGGAGGAAAAGAGCCGCGCAGCAGCAGCAGCAAAGCCGGGAGCTGCTTGCAGGGCTTTGCACGGCTCTAGCTTTGCTTGCTTTACAGCCAGGAGGAGGGGGTGGAGCTGAGGAGGAGGGAGGGAAGGAGAGCCATGCCAGCAAAGCGGGCAGCAGCCGCTTACACGCGAGGAGGGACAGACGGGAGCCATAGCGAGCCGGGAAAAGCGCTGCGTAGCCAGCAACAGCTGCTGCAGCCTCAGCTAGCAAAGGTCCGTGCGCTCTCTAAACGGGAGCAATGAGGCTGCAGAGGGACGGCAGGGCACAGGAGGGCTCTGAGCCACGAGCGCAGTGAAAACCTGTAAAAAAGTTTTTTTTAAAGGCTGCTGGAGACAGGAGGGCACGGGATGAGGGAGAGGGGGAAATTACAATTCTCCCAGCGTCTCAGCTGATCCGCTGAGCAGGACTTGGGTTGCAGGGGATTCGCCATTAGCTGTGTAAAGCAGCAAAGAGGGAGAGAAGGAGCAAAGCGGGAGAGGAAAGGAGCTGCTTACACTGCTGTAAGTGGCTGCTGTCCGGTTGGCTCCTTTAAAGCAACAGTGCTCTTTCCCTCCCCCCTCCCCGCTCAGCTCTCCGAAAAGCTCCTTCTCCACCCACCCCATGCGAGCTCCTTTCCCCCTTATTAGCCACATCCTTCTCCACCCACCCCACGCGTGTTCCTTGTCCCCTTAGCAGTGGCGTAGCATGGGGGGTGCAGGGGGGGCCGGGCGCAACATCTGGGGGTTAGGGTTAGGGGGCGCAAATCCACGGGTTAGGGGGCGCAAATTACTTGCCTTGCCCCGGGTGCTGACAACCCACGCTACGCCACTGGTATGTTGTTATAGATAATTCCCTCTGTCCTAGGGATGGTTTTCTCAAAACAATCTATTTTACCTTAATTTTGTAAATAAAAATTTTAAAAGAAGAAGAGGTTACTCTTAATGATAGACTGTGCACTGTAAGCATATGCCTTCATGCATTTTGCCTTGTCCTACCTTTAAGTTGTGTGGAAGATGTCCACTATTAGAGGGAGAAACACTTCCTAACAATTCCCACTTTTCTCCTTTCAAAGCTAGTCTTTCAATAGTCTCGATTCACAAAGGCATTCAAGAGGCATATCAGGAAGGCTAAAATGAACCAGTTCTTCGTTTTCTCCAAAGGACCTTTTTTCCGTAAGGTTTCAGATCCCCCCCCCCCCACAAAGCTAAGTTGAATCATATGCTGGCTACTGAATGATGGGTCTGCCTTCTTAGTCAATTCCAGAAGGGAATATTTTTTTGTTGCTGCTGCTTCTAAGCAGCCAGTGGCTCTGTAAGAGGAGTGGCAAGGGAATGGGAATTCTTCTGCATCTGATCCCTTGTCTTCACTTAAAGAAGGATATGCCATTTATTTTGCCATCCCTATTTACAATGGAACAGGAATACCATGGCTAAGAAACCTCTTTCTTCTCTAACTAGTAAATCCCATCTATATATGTAGATGGGGTGGCGGTAAAAGTGTCCCATGTTTAAGCTTTGTGCCCAGCCACAGAGTCCCCTGCCCCAGTGTGCCTGAAACTGAAAGAGGAGTAAATGAATGGACACAACGACTGTCTGGGATTTAAAATGGACACAGCTTTATTGATTTTCAGGTGTAGGTTAGCCTTGGCATAGGCATTGGGCGTATATCCCTCTTAGCCCCCAGCAGGGGGGTTGAGGCATGACAGGGTCTATTTGGGAAGGCAAGTCCATAGCAAAACTCTGGTTTACACAGATGGTTCCCCCAAACGCTGAGAGAAGCTCTATGACCCACTGGCCCCATGCAACTGGCTCTTTGGACAGAGACTTCCCTCCAGACCCCTCTAACAGGGTATCCTGTTATCGCTGCTGCAGAGAAAGGGGGTGAGGGGTGAGTCACCACTTCACCAGCACCCGAATTGAATGAAAGACTATAGGATTCCGTCCAAGTCCTAAAGTGCCATAGTTGTGACTACTGGTTTGGGGAAGGCGAAACCTGCAGCGCAGGGGAAATTCCTTCCTGCTCCAAATTTGGCAACCATCAAAGATCACAGCAAAGCCCATTACAGTGGTACCTCAGGATAAGAACTTAATTCGTTCTGGAGGTCCGTTCTTAACGTGAAACTTCAGTATACCTGAAGGAGCATCTCCACCCTCATCTCTGCCCAGACGCTGAGATCCAGCGGTGACGGCCTTCTGGCGGTTCCCTCATTGTGAGAAGCAAAGCTACAGGGAACCAGGCAGAGGGCCTTCTCAGTAGTGGCGCCCGCCCTGTGGAACGCCCTCCCATCAGATGTCAAAGAGATAAATAACTACCTGACATTCAGAAGACATCTTAACTTTGGGGAAGTTTTTAATGTGTGACATCTTAGTGTATTTTTGGTCTTTGTGGAAGCCACCCAGAGTGGCTGGGGAAACCCAGCCAGATGGGCAGGGTACAAATAATACATTATTATTATTCTTAACCTGAAGCACCACTTTAGCTAATGAGGCCTCCCACTGCTGCCACGCCGCTTCAGCACGATTTCTGTTCTTATCCTGATATTTCTGGGTTAGCGGAGTCTGTAACCTGAAGCGTCTGTAACCTGTAACTTCTATTGCCGAAACCTGAAACTCTGACTCCTATTCTTACTTTCAAAATATATAGCTCAAATTGCTTGCATTCCAGGAAAACGAGTTTTAAGATTTATTTATTTTTTAAATGTTCCTATAGAAGATTATTTCCTGTAGTCAGTTCTTTCAAATTAAATACACTCCTTTTCCAGTGTAATATACTTACTTAACACTGGTAACACAAGATTTCTCTTAACCTTCAGTCAAAATATATTTTCCTCATGTGGTCTCTTCTACACCTTCTACCATGTTGAAACCAAAACAATACTTTTACTGAATATAGGCCTAAATGTTTGGTTTAGAACAAGATTCCTTGCTGTATTATGCTCTGAAATAGCACATGGATTAAATGTACTTTGCTGTTCTGTAGATCAGCAGTTCAGTATAGAACATTTTTATGCCTACCTCTCTATTCTTAGGGCGATTTCCCAAATGACAATTACAGTGGCTACAGATATTACTAAGGAAGCATCACCAGCTCAGTGATTGCAGTCACTTCTTCATTTGTTCAAGCCATAAATGCAGGTGTCACTGGAAAAGTTCATCCATCAACATTAAAAGAAGCACCACAATCTTAATGCATTAATCTGTATCTTGGCTGGCAATATGTTTTCAGTGAAGACTCAGAGGATCCTAGAGTCGCCCTACCTCATTCTCAAAGCCTAGTTAGTGTTTTCCCAGCTTTGGGAAGGAGATGGGAAGTCTCTAGGACCCCGTCAGAGCCTTCTGTCTCCTTCCCAAAGCCTGGATCCTCACTTAGCTGGCTTTGGGAAGACAGTGGAAGGGTTGGGGGTGGCATCATTTTTTCACTCCCCCCCCACACACACAACAAGGCAGTGTGCAGCCCACAGGTTCTGTGTCAGAGTACTCTTGTGGTACGAAAAGTTAGACCACCCTGCTCTAGGGTGAGGGCAACCATTGCTCTTATTCTGATTGCCTCATAGCTGGGCATGCAGTATCATTGCATTGTCGTGAAGTGACATTAGCATGTGGGCCATTCTTCCTTTCTTTGCTATGGATCCTTGAAAGCTCTCATGAAAATTCACCAGCATATTAGCGCAAATTTCTTTTAATGTACACATCAGTTATACAAATTTGCTTTACATACACATTTTTTGCAACCAATTCTCTGTAGCATAATAATGTTTTGTAAGCTATTTTTTTTAAAAAAATGTATGTTTTTATGCACATTTTACCCTAGTAAACACATTTTTGTGCATGTTACTCGGCTGAAGAAATGTACTGCAAAATTAAGAGAAGTCAAGCGCTAATTTTGAAGTTCACATATTGTTTCAGGAAGTACAAATTAAGTAAGTTCGCCTTTAAATGTGAACCGAACTGAATTTCTCCCGCATCCCTGCTGAAAACAGCTTGAATCTAAGCCTTATTATATGCAGCTGAACTGACTACATATGCTTCCATTTTTATACTCCCTCTGTCTTCCTCCCTTTCCGCCCTAGCTGACTCATTTGTGTCTTTACCAAAAACAGACACCATGTTTCTACCTTCTCAAATCCCCTTCATTATTTATTTCCCTCTTATGTGGCTAACCATTAGCACACACCATCATATACTCCCACAATTTAAATTTACTTTATTGGTGAGCAGCCTTGCCCTGCCGGCCAGGGACATTCCTAAACGGCCAGGCACACATGTGTGCTGTTCCTGCCGGGGATGGCGGCCGAAAGCTAAGGGCTGGGGAAAGGGGTAATCACCCATTATAATCTGGCTCCCCAAGGTTGAAGAAGGCTGCGCTACTGCACGGTGCACCTCCCCAAACCACAGCTTGCAATCACAAACTTGTCTCAGTTCAGCGGTCCTGCCATTCAACATTTATTTTGGCACCAGAGTTCCACAATCAATTAAAAAAACCTCTGGAAACATGAATGACATGAGATACAAAATGCTATTATAATTCTACATGGTTTATACTGAATTTGTACTAATGAGACCAGATGTCCTACTGAGAGTAATTAAATGCCCTCATTATTCATAACCAGGAATTTTTCAGTGATGTAAGAAAGTATTTAAATTGGACATGGCACATAAAAACCTGGCTTCTGCATTAGGTTATTTGAGACTCGAGGGTTTAATCTTGGCTTGAAACTCACTTTTTCTCCAAATCTAAATAAGGACAACACCAATAAAAAGAATGCGTGTGATGCCAGCTTTATTCTTTCATATTAAATTACAACAAAATATAGGGTAGGATTCACCTAATGAGTCCCTAAGCCCTGTGCTTTCTCTTGCACAACAGGGCTTACTCTTCTCCCCCTGCCACCCCCCCCCCCGTTATCTCTGGAGGGTTAGGAGAATCCCCAGAACAGCACATGGTGAGCATTGTTCGATCTGACAAGCTACAATGCTTGTGCCCATGTTAAGCATAGTGTGACCCTGAATTCCACCCTAGTTCACTGAACCATAATTTATGTGTGTTCCAGTAGCCTTTTGAGCCTTCTGTATTTCTGCAGTGGTATAAAAGTGTCTGGCAGTGTGACTACGTCCTTCTTTTTCAACAATGGGAGAGAGTCCACTGGAAAATGTTGATTACACTTTTTCATTTATTTAAAAAATCATTTCTAGACTCAGAATAAGGAATAAAGGACAATTTGATTTTACAGACTAGGCATCCCACACCTGTTGCCATGTGCAGTGAAGGGAACTGATTGTGCTCATGCTTCATATGATCAATATATCACCACATCCCATAACTTTTTCTTGGTTACGTGTTCTCATAAACAGTATGCAAGATTGCACAGTTGATGAGATAAAAACCTTCCTCTGTAAAAAGCAGAAAGGAAGTTCCAGTACCGTCTCAAGTGAATAGCAGTAGAAGATTGCAGGAAAAGTTATCAATGCTGTACTCATGCTTAATTTTGTACGTATTGGTCTTTGAGGCTGGATGTGCAATGCAGCTTGCTCCCCCTGGTGGTTCTTTTTAGGCTTTTAAGCAGACTGCAAGTCATTTACAATCACCTTAAAAAAGGGTTGTTAAATGAATATATCTTACCTGGAAATGAAGCACAACCTGAGCTGAAAACAATTCTGTGGTTAGGCGATGCATCTGGTTCTGTGGTTGTGTCAAAATGTTAAAATTGCACAGCTTCTAAAACAAATCAAGACAAGTAAAATATAGGCTTGATAATTTATAGATATCTTCTAGCCTAGACAAAATCAGTCTAAAATAAGGTATGTGTGAGTTACTAAAAGCTATTGTCGTTAGCCACAACTTCAGATTATAGTCACTAATACCCAACAAGGTTCATGAATAATAACTCCAGTGCATGAATTTAGGACCCCTCCCTGACCACAGAGCATGGTTTGTTTCAAACATGTAACAAGCAGTAAGTCGGAAATAAACCAAGCAAGAGGTGCGTTAATGGTTAAACCATGGTTTAAGACAATCTGTGTACAGATGAGGCCTATGCATATTAGGGTTATTATTGGGGGGGGGGGTCTTCATTTGCGCCAAAACTGCTATTCCACTTTACTAAGCTAAAGCCAACAATCCAAAATACAATAGAACAAAACTATTTAAAAATAGTTACAGTGGTGGGGGGGGCAAAGAGAAGATATGTAAAACAACAACAACAATACTTGACCAAGCTCAAGCTTCAATTCACACTTTAAAATGTGGGCAATGAGGGGACCAAAATCTCCTGTCAGAGCACTGAACACCATGATCGAAAAGTCCCTCTTCCCTTTCAGCTATATATCCGACTGCAAGGAGGGCCTCTTATGGGGATTGGATAAACTCACTGAATTAGTTTTAAAATATCTGAGCTACATTTAAAAGTGGTCTCCATAACTGCTGGGTGAACTAAACGTGAATTGTTGAGGGTAGAACTTTGAATGATTTCTAGCTCACCTTTAAGTTCTTTCTCTTCCATGTGTGTTCCTACTCTTGAGGAGTCATCTGGTAGGGGCATGAGAGCATTCCACTGCTCAGCTGCCCTCAGTATCACTGAGCCTAGGCCCATGTCAGGCAAATTTTAGGGAGGCCTGAGGCAAAAGGGAACAGGGCTTCTGAATCTTTAATGGTTATGACCATTATATGACAAGCTAAACATGCTGAAATTCCCTCTTCTACACAGTGATAAAAGATTCAGGAACCGTGTCCTCTTTTGCACTTTGCTGCCCTACAGCCATTTTGCAATTGTTTTTCTTCTTTTTTTTTTAAAAAAAAATATTACTTTAATTTACAAACTAATATGCTTCTTTGTATTCAAGCATGTTAAAAATAACCCACTAACTTGTTTTTGGTTGGCCCGTTTTGCTTTGGAAACAAAAAGCATGGAGCCACACAAAATTGCTAGTACTGTAGAGTGAATGGAGATGATTAATCTCAAGAAATACATGCAATGTAATCCTATACAATACATACCAGAGCTGGGAAGCTGTGACCTCCCATCTCTCAGCAGCTGCAGCCAATAGGTAGAGATTATTCATCTAACAACATCTGAAGAGCCACAAGTTGCATATCCCTGCTATATATGTTTACTCAGATGTAATTTCCATTTGAGTTCAGTTGGATTTACTCCTCAGTAAATGTGCATCCCCCTTGAATTCAGAGGTCTAACACATACAACTAATTATTCTTGGTAGTATGTTTACATGTTGTTTGCTTGAAGGTACATTGAAAAGGGAGCAATTACAGCTATGTGGAGCAGGGTTTTTATCCTGCCTGGGTTAGTTATACATAAAGATGTATAATAGTATGGCTTGCATTAGGAGTGTAACGTTTTGAGCATTACATCTGTTTTCTGTGTTTCTGAAAAGGGTTCCTGCCAAAGTTTATATTCCCTTTCTTATTAATACGAATTTCAGATACTTTTTTACGTTATTTTGACAAGTTGTAAAAAATAATACGGAAAATCAGGTTCATGTTGTGTAGTACAGCCCTGCTTCTGCACTGCCATTCCTTTCTGGCCACATTGCTACATAATTTAAAACATCATTATTTTTTAAAAGGTAGAATTGAAGGTAGAAATAAAGTCCTGCGTAAATGGAATCCAGTCTGTTTTCCTATGGCTTCTGGATGGGGTACCAGAACTTCAAAAGTAGCCCCATCCCTGAAGGGCAGACAGGGCCAATCAATAGGATAATATCCAGAGTGAGGCTATAGCAGGCATCCCCAACCTTCGGCCCTCCAGATGTTTTGTACTACAATTCCCATCATCCCTGACCACTGGTCCTGTTAGCTAGGGATCATGGGAGTTGTAGGCCAAAACATCTGGAGGGTCGCAGGTTGGGGATGCCTGGGCTATAGCAACCTCCCAGACCAGCCTTGTGTGCTGGCAGTCCCACAGGGCTTTTCGCTGAACTCTTCAAACTCATGACTTTTGCTTTGAGAGATGTATACTGCAGAGATAATACACACTGATCAGATCCTGGCCCAGCTTGGGATGATACTGTTTTTTTTTTGTATTCTGGTGTCCTGGAACACCCTCCAGAAACCACTGGAGAAAGGAGGATTTATTACCATGAATACCTGTTCTCTATATCTCCTGGAGGGCATTCCACCCATTCTCTGGGTTTCTGCTGAACACAGTATTTTCCTTAGACTTCTGCCTTGCCCCATGTGTGGTGCAGGAAGGAGGGCAGTGATTGCTGGGATTGTTCCCTCCTGCCCTATTTTCACCACTGCTGCCTGTTTCTGTGCAGAAAACTGGAAAACTGCCATTCATTTTCCCTTTTCTTTTTTGATACAGCAGCCATTGCACTAGTTTTGTGTTTTCAAAGAGGATGGCTGTCTGCGTGGCTTTGGGACAGAAGGGTTGCCTTTGCTTTTCCAGTCTGGTCCTGGGGGGCAGGGTAGCCCCTCCTGCTGGAGAGAATCTTCCTGAGTGGTCCTGGCTGCTATCCAGTGGGAAGGACTATTTCCAAAGGTCTGGAATGGCTTCTAAGCAGCACAGAGTGCAGGAATTTACAAGGGGAATTCCTTTTTCTTGAAGCTTATTTGCTCAAATTTGGATTATAGGTTTTTGTTTGTGGTCTAAGAAAGATCGAGAGAAGACAACAAACTTTCAGGTTTTTTTATAAAGGTCACTCAAATCAAGCAAAACAAAAAATTTAAGGTGGAAACCTCTGAGATATGATTTAAGTTAAAAACAACAAAGTACTGAAGCTCTATTCCAGATTGCTGCTGTTTTCCATCCAGATTGGCTCTTAGCAGTATTTGGTCCTCTTCCAAAGTGAACTTTCCAGTCAACAGTTGTTATTATTGAAAATGCATATTAAGAAAACAGTTCTCAGGGAGGGAAAGTTACTTTAGATAAGCATCTATATTTAGCACAAGATCTTGTAAAAGCGGTAACAGTGACGTCTCAGTTTTACATTGCTGTTTTGTCAAATAATTAATAATTATTAATTTTGTGAAATAAGAATATATTTCCTCCATGATAAAGACATATTGAGCACATCATTCCTGGGCTATTGCATAAAAGAAATATAGAGACTTTAGACATGCTAGTAATCTAGGCCCTACTTAGCTAAGGAGAGTCTCATATCATATAGTTATTTTGTCACAAGTGGGGGGAAAACCACCTTTTAGTACCTCTAGACCTGCATATTTGTTTTCCCAAATCAAACTTGTTAATTTTCTTTTATTTGTTCAAAATATTTCTATGCTACTTTTAATACGGGAAATCCTCCCAAGATGGCATGCAAGTAAAATGAAATACAGTTCAACTGCAAAGACTAAAATAAACCAACGAAAGCATTAGCAGAATGCAGGAAAAAGAGACTAAAGGAAGTGGGTCTTCAGGGATTTCCTGAACACCTGAAACAGAAATACATACATTGCTGATAAAAGCATACACCTCTTATTTATCAGATTGCAAAAGCAGTCTGTTTTCAGTTGACATCTGAAGCCCTGCAATGCAAGGGACAAACACTCCTCCAAGGTCAGATCATTCCACAGTCAGAGCCCTACAGTTTGTGTCCCCTCACTTCAAATCCTGGCAGGGAATGCAGACAGATTGCTGCCCATCTTAAGGATAGAGTTGGCTGGTATTGGATGAGGCAGCCCTTCTGCAGATATTTGGGCCCCAGGCTGCGTGGCAAGGTGAACATATTGAAAAAGTGCAGTGTTCCCAGTAGTATGGAAATTCAGCTGCAATTCTGCTTATAGCCTTCAGTGATGATTTATTGGTGCTATTAGCCACCTGTCTGAAGTATGTGACAAAATATTTGGTGAATTTAGTGCAGTGTCACTAGGTGGCAGTGACAACATAGTTTAGTAAAAGGGTTATGACTTTGAAAGTAATTTACTGGTTTTCTGAGGATTCTTAGCTATTCCTTTCTCCCACCTCCAAATTAGGTTGCCAGTTTACTTCTTGGCAGGGCCCCATGTCATAAACAGATGCACAATAGGCAAAAAATCAAAAGGTGGAGTCCGTTTCATCACCACTTGTCCAAGTCTGAAAGAAAAGTTCAGTTGTTGAAACCTACAATGTAGCTTTTAAAGGCCAGAAGACCTGGCAGGGAAAGAAAGTGGTAGCAATCTGAAAACGTGACCAAAATGAGGTAAATGTAAAAGGTATTTTAAAGTTTTTATGGCACATACTATGTTTTGCTAAGGAGGTTACATTTCCACTCAGAGCTCTTATACAAGTACTGTATAATTAACATGAATATAAATGCAGGTTAGTTCAGTTGCTAATCATCATATGTTGTTGTTGTTGTTGTTAATATGGTTGTTGTTTTGTTCTTTGTTTCTTTTCCCACAGAGTGATGCACAGTGATTTACATTAAAACATTTTAAACATTGTGTCTATTGCAAGAACATTGTGTCTAGCAACTTGCTACACTTTTACCCAAGAATAGCTAAGTGTAGCAAGACTTGCTACACTTTTACCCAATAACAGACTCAAAAACCACATCAAAGTCAACAGTGATAAGCATTTCATATCATTTCCTTCCCTTTGTAAAAAATAACTTTGCATTTTCAATATCTCTAGTTAGTTTTTCAATGCTCTGGAATTGGGTGAGTTGTACTGCTTTTATCACAACTTTTTTTTTTAATCAACTGCTTTTCTCTAAGGCTCCCACAGCTCATTCTCAAATGTTTCAGCAGAATGCAGAAGCTTCATATCCACAGTTGCTTTCCTGATGAAAAGAATATCATGGAAATTGTGGTCACAGTTTCTCATTTAGATATGTAATTGTTCTTGCCAAGAGTGCAGCAAGTGTATTATTGGTGAAAGATGCTCAGGATCTTTTAATACTGAAAACTTAGTTTTAAGTTGTTGCTTACCAATCAGGAATTATATCAGCTAGGGCAATTTGGATAATATTAGATGGATCTGAAAATGTTGTCTGATGATAGGAAAGCAAGTAAACTCCACTGGCTCGACATTATTTGATATGTCTCTTTGCTTGAGACTTAACCATTTCATATCCACAAACTTCTTGGTTCAGATGTCCTTGACTCCCCTTTTATTCAACCTATTGTCTCTAGAACTAATCATAGAAGCATTTAAGGTCCAACTAGATGCAACTAGATGCCTGCTCTGGTTCATGGGGTCACGAAGAGTCGGACACGACTAAACAACAACAGATGCTACCTCTGTTGTTGAAGCTCTGGTGCCTTTTTCTTTCTCAAAAACCATCCACCATTTGGGGGAAGGTTGGATTGGAGCATTCTTTGCCCTAGCTACTCTTCCCTCTGACCCTGCCCAACGCTGGCATGAAGCCACCCAAAGAAAATGCGGCCCTTGGGCTGAAATAAGTTCCTTAGCCCTTTTTGTTCAAACTGGAAGAGGAAACGTCTGCATGTGTTTTAACCTATGGTCTTACTATCAATGTTTGGGAGCTCCAACCAACGAGCTCCCTTAAAACAGTCTTAAAATCAAAGAACTAAAATTAATAATAAAAATAAAAATAATTTTTTTCAGGAGTAAGGGGCCAAACCATCACTTTCATACATATCCAGCAGAAGATAGATGCCTACAGTAAAGTTCTGGGATTTAAAATTAATTATGTTGCACCAGTGAATATTCTCTCTTAACTCAAAACACTTATTTAAAGCAGCTGTTCAATTATTCATGGCTAACCTCCCATGGGAACCGTTTGGGACTCAAAATTACTGCAAAATATAGCAGAACCTGTTAAAATGGATGGATGGCATTAGGAAAGACATGGAATTGTGGCATTCTCTGAATTGGTCATGGATAAAATAAAGGATTATGGCAGTTGAATAATAATCCTTTCTGAATTGTTACATCTGTTTCAGGCTCATCCTATTGATACACACCCAAAAATGTTCAAATCATATTTGACCATTCATTTTGTACTGCCTAAAAAATAGCAAGATTTGTCTTGTCTTGTCTTAGGAGACCACCCATCTTAAAATGATACCATGCAGCTTTTTTAAAATATCCTGCAGATTGAAAATCTGCATTCAGACAACACATGGTTTGTTGGTAGGAGAACATGCCGTGGCAGACCTTTTGCTCAGGTACTACCCCTTCCCATTCCCTCATCTGCATGCAAAAATAGGAAAATTTGAAGCAGTCTGAAACAAATAGATTCAAATTTTGTCTGAATGCAAACTCTGTTTAATTAACAATATCAACCCCACAATGTGATCCTTGTTTGGTGCCAATTGGTGGTTTGATTCTGGTTTGATGCTCAGGTTTGTTAGCAAAGTAGAGCTTACACACACCATGGTTTGCCATATTGTGACAAAATAAACCGTAAACTAATACGGAGGAGGAGCATGAAACCCCAAATCTTACTACATCACAGTTGTTAAGGTCTTATTTAATGTAAGGCAGGGTTACATCTTAAAGCAGCCCAAATGCCTGGAAATGGAAAAGGAATCTGCAGAAGGTAAATAATAATGTGATAGCCTAGATTCACAATAACACAGATCTCATTTTAAAAGTTAATAGCCTGTGTATAAAACCTGTGTTATGTATATAGATAATACCTTTAGCACTAGAAATTTAACCAGTCTTTCCACTTAGGCTGTATCCTGCCACTCCACATCAAGTGTTCTAAAATCTGGGGAAGTTTCAAATGATCAAAATCGGCAAAATTAAGTGGAAGAGTAATAATAATAACAATGATGACAAGCTGTGGCAGAAGTTAATTGTAACATGCATATGTTTCCCTTAGACAGCTCTGTTTAGATAAGTGGACAGAAATTTAAATTATTTTCAGGGAATAAGAATGTGATTATATATATAATTACACAGAGGTAAAACTGCACTTAATTTCCAAGTATGACTAGGAGGTCAGGTTGTAACTGATCAAGGCGGTTACTGGCTTTAGAATAAATCTTTAACAAAATTCTGCATTTCAACTGTTGTAATAAGGAATACAACGTATACAGCTGTAGGAACAAAGCTTAGGTACCGTATTAGTATGTGTGTGTGTGTACAGTCTCAAAAGTAACTAAACACTGGCTGTAAAATTTCAGCTATTTGTGGAATTTGCATAACATCTGTCTGAATTCTTCATTTTAATTCCTTTTCCTCAGCCAAACCGTACAAGCAGTTAGTGCATTCCTTGATATATAATCAAACAGCTAATTCTTGCTGAAGGCGCATTAGCACTGCAGACTTCTGTGCTCTGCGACATAGCTTAATGATATTTACTTTAGGCAAAGCTATCAATTTATTAGAACTATTGATGTTGCTAACAAATATAGCCACGCTATAAGTGTGTGGAATGGATAAGGAACAGCAGACCTGGGGGCTGGATGCGGCCCTCCAGACCTCTTTCTCTGGCCCTAAGGGCTCTCACCAGGCCAGGCTCCCTTGCCAGGCTACATCTCACCTCCCCAAACCACACCCTTCACTAGCCCTGCTCCAAACCCTCTTTGAATGCTTTTGCCTGTACAGTGACAATGCCTTATGTTGACCTGCATCAGGGATCAGCAACCTGCAGCCCATGGGCCACAAGTGACCCACGGGGGTTGTTTAAATGGCCCATGAGCTGCCCCGCTCGGCAAGTCCCCGTGCGCTGCGCTAAACTGGCACAGCGCGGAGTGGGGACTCGCTTCTGCGGTGCCGGAAATCACGTCTGCGCAGAGGCAAGAAGACGCCAAAAATTGCATCTGCACAGATGCGATCCAGCCCACGGAGCGACCTCCGAGGGAGTGAACCAGCCCAGGCAAGGTAAACCTTACTGGCCCAGGCAAGGTAAACCTTGCTGACCCTGACCTGGATGAAAGGGGTATGTGTGTTGACATCTCTGACCTTTGCAGGGCCTACTTTACAAAGGAAATACCCTATCCATTCATCCATCCCCTTTTTTTGCTTTCCAAGGCCCACCATTGGCAAGAGGCTCCTGGAAGGTTTTCAAAAGGAAATGCAGCCCTTGGAGCAAAAAAGGTTTAATCCTCCTTGATTGTGATAGACAAGATAGATTAAAACAAAGATCATGTAGTTTTAAGTCATCTGTTTGGGAGCTGAGGTCGGTTATGATTTGGACTGAGATGTTTTATGTAAAGGTAAAGGTAAAGGTACCCCTGCCCCAACGGGCCAGTCTTGACAGACTCTGGGGTTTGTGCGCCCATCTCACATCTATAGGCCGGGGGCCAGCGCTGTCCGGAGACACTTCCGGGTCACGTTGCCAGCGTGACAACGCTGCATCTGGCGAGCCAGCGCAGCACACGGAACGCCGTTTACCTTCCCGCTGGTAAGCGGTACCTATTTATCTACTTGCACCCGGGGGTGCTTTCGAACTGCTAGGTTGGCAGGCGCTGGGACCGAGCAGCGGGAGCGCACCCCGCCGCGGGGATTCGAACCACCGACCTTTCGATCGGCAAGCCCTAGGCGCTGAGGCTTTTACCCACAGCGCCACCCACGTCCCTGTTTTATGTAGCAATACATTAAACACATAAGACATGATAAGTGCCCAGATGTTTATGCACAGGAGAGCTATGTGATATGCATTTCTTCAAGAAAACTGGGACAGCCTACTTGTGTTTTCTTGTTATTTTCTGACAGATTAACCAATTCGTTACTGGCAAAGGATTCTGTTGTGTTAGGCTGGGATGGGAGACCTTTTTCAGCTTGAGGGACCCATTCCCTCATGGAGAACCTTTCATGAACCAGAGGCAGACATGGTTAAAGGCAAAAGTAGGTGGAGCAGTTTCAGATATCTGAAGAAGTGTGCATGCACATGAAAGCTTATACCAAGAACAAACTTAGTTGGTATATAAGGTGCTACTGGACATACATATATATGTTTCGACTGCTTCAGACCAACATGCCTACCTACCTGAATCTAGTATTTTTACAACTTGTTTTTGTCAGTTGTGAAGTGTCAACATGGCCCTTTTTTCTTCATTTCACACAACTTAACTACTAGAAACTATAAAAAGCAGAGATATTGACCTAGTGAAATGAATACACAGAGATTTTTTTGTATTTCTTTTGAAAGGTTTTATGACTAGAATGCATAGAATACCAGTTCGTACGAGCTATAAATATAAAAAATAAAACAGCAGTGGGATGCCAGAGATGTAGGAAACCTTTGCGACACCTCTGTACCCAGCAGCTCTAGCGGTTTCAAGTGCTTACTCATTCCTGCCACAATTGTTACAGTGCCCAGTTTTGAAGCCAGATGGTCCATATTTCCTGTGGCAGAGCTCTTGGCAATGGTAATGGCTGTTGCAGCCAATGCCGCCTAGAGCTCTCAGCTTTTTATTGTGTATTGCTGCTGCCTCCTTCTGTGGGTATGGCCAGGCTCTTGGGATGCATGAATGCTGATGCCTTCAGACATGAGGCAAACATTTCCAAAGGGATTTGAGTGATACAAGAAAGAATCCTGCTTTAGTAAATGGGAATCATCTGTGGGCTTCATGGGAATCAGATTTACAGCATAATCATCACAATAATGTGCTAAAAACTTTTTATAAAGACGTAATATGAGGAGAAAGGGAGGAAATGAGTTACACGTAACATGAAGTGGCCACGCAGCACCTCTTGACAGTGGTTGTCAACATATCGGTTGGTCTTAAGATCATTGTGTTATAGCCAACAAAGTTCCAGTGTGAGTAGACCTGTTGAATTTAATGGATGTGACTAGTTTCAATAGGTCTGCTCTGAGAGATTTATTTTAAAAATTAATAAATCACTTCATAGACTGAAACCTTCAAGTGTGCATGCGGAAGTCCTGAATGAGTGGGTCTTTCTCTGAAGAAGACAGCTTCTTTTTTCCCTTTCACACACAAAGCAGTTTAATCACTTGAAGTTTATGAGGAAGTGATCTGCAAGGGAAACTCAGTGCTCAGACCAGATTCTGCTGCCAGCCAGGCCACATGCAACTAATTACCCACATCAGCTTAGCCTTCTCATTTACAAATCACTGCTTGTTTGCTCTTTCTTTTTATTTTTACTGTATTTATTGCACACTTATACCCCACTGTTTCTATGAAGAGATCAGAGTAGGGTTCCGAGCCGTTTGCCAGGCCAAGCCTGCTTAGCTGGAACAATAGAATCATTATTGTATGCCTATGTTCATTTTCTAGGCTTTAGTGCATTGAGTTTTAAGAAGAGCAATTAAGGAAAGATGAAAAAATACAATCTCAGCAAAACTGTGTTACTTCATCTTCTGAGTCTGCTGGAAAAAACAAACCCCAAACCCAAATATGTTGATCCTAAGAGGAGTTAAAAACCATAGGGGCATTCTCTGGTAAATATAGATTCTGGCAGTTTCTCAAAATAAACCCTGGAGAGATTTATAACACAGATCGCTCCAATGTAATCGCATTCCCAGATAACAGTGTCTTATGCTTTCTGTAGTAGCAGAAACAATGAGGGTTACACAGGATTCTCTCAAACTATAGATGAAGTGGAAAGCCTGTGTCTCTCCATTTCAAACTGCAGGGGGGGGCGGGGTTGACTGATGAAAGCTTATACCCCTTACAGAAAAAAATATTTTTTACACTCAGAAAAATGTCATGTCAGGGAGAAGACTAGACAAGTATGGCTAGGACATTTATGCATGGCATCAATTTTTCTATGTGAGATGGGAATTGTGAATGTCTTCATAATCTGGTGTGGTACAGTCCAGATGCATATTTACCATTTCATTGCTATTTTTTATCATTGATCTCTCTCTCTCTCTCTCTCTCTCTCTCTCTCTCTCTCTCACACACACACACACACACACACACACACACACTCCATCTCAGTAATTTATTAACAAGAAAGTTTTCAAACTCTACAGAAAGGACAAGCCCAAAGGACTTTGCTGGTGTCCAAGACCTGCTAATTTTCTATTTTATCATATATACCTTGGTTTTAAACAGCTTAGTTCTCAAACGTTTTAGCTCCTGAACACCACATACCCAGAAGTGACTGTTCCGGGTTGCGAACTATTTTCGGAAGCTAAACGTCTGACAGGGCTTCCACGGCTTCCAATTGGCTGCAGGAGCTTACTTCAGCCAATCAGAAGCCACGCTTTGGTTTCCAAATGTTTTGGAAGTCGAATGGACATCCGGAATGGATTCCGTTTGACTTCCAAGGTATGACTGTACCAACTTAACAGAAACTACTCTTGTTTAAACTAGAATGATTTACCTTTGCGTATAGACATCTATTCCTGTATGCTACAATATCACAATTCTACCCCCTCTTTCATTGCAGTTGTTATAGAAAACCATTTGCTGTGCAGCATTTAGAACATATTCTACTTATTGCTTTCGAAGCTGGATCCTTAAGCTGGTGAAAACCTGGAGCACTTTGAGTTTAAGCTGTTTTATCCTATTGAAATCAGTGGTTATACACTGGCTCCTTTCCAAGTCCTCTTTTGTAGCAACTGGATTTGAACCAACTCCGGAGACTATTTCATTCCCTACAGATATTGCCATTTCAAATATACCCTGCTCCTCCTCATGAAATAGCTGAAGGCCAAGGGGTTTAAATTTTTGTTTGTGTTTTGATCTGAGGAAGGCGCTGTGCACATTCCACAAGGAGAAGTAATGTCTAGGATTCATTAAACCATTCAGTGAAGCTGACCAACGGTATTGAGCAAGAGAGGGAAATGATATAGAAATGTTACCAAATCCAGCTTGCATGCTATTAGCAGAGGTGCATGTGCCGGGCAGCCACTGGGAATTCTGCCAGAGTCTGATGCAAGTATATAATGGGGCCAGTGGAACTCCCACAGTCCAACATTCCACCCTGCTTGTGGTTTTGCTTCCTGTATGCTGAAGTGCTGGCTTCTGTTGCAGCCTGAAGTTCATTTCCCAATTTTGGCTTTTAAGTGTGTAAACATTCCCAATTTCAGATTTCTCTGGCAATTAGTGTGCCTTGGTTCAGCTTTCTGGTGGTGTGGAACAGTCTCTTTCAACATGCCCCCCCCCCCAGATGCTGCTGGATTCCAATTCCCATCTTTCCCAGCCAGCGTAGCCAATGGTTAGGGATGTTGGGAGTTGTAGTCCATAATATCTGGAAGGTTACCAGGTCAGGGAAGACTGCTGCAGAACTACCTTAACCACAGTGAATACACTTGGTGTTCTCTCTTTCGAGGAAGAGGTAGGCAATGGTTCCCTTTTGTTAATTTTGTATGTGTCATGGTGGGTAGTAGTCATGCTGTTCAGCTTTGTGGGGCTGTGGCAATCATTTGTGACACATTCAGAGTTTCTGTTATGAAGAAGCATTGCATTGCACATTTTCTCAGTAATTGAGGTTCCTTGAAGTATATACCTAATGCAATTTTCTAAGAAATGTGGAAATCTGCTAAGAATTTTGATGGCATTATGAATGCGTTCTTGAAGATCCAGCATGTTTAGATATAATAGTTTTTCTGTCTGGTGGTTATTATTATTACCAAAGTAAACCATACATTGACATTTCTCTTTCCTCCTTATTTCATAACATTTCTTTTCATAGATCAAAATCCACATGAGTGCTTAAATACGGGATCCCATGTGCCCAGCAATAAATTTGTACACCTCCCTCTTATCATCTGCCCTGATGAAATCGCACAACTTATTTTTTAAAAGCAGTTGTGGGGGCAGAGAAGAGCTGTTGAGCATGGTCTTAAAAACTGTGTGCAAGTGGGCACACAGATGACACATGGGTGTTCAATACGCTGCATAATCTTATCCTCTACTTTTCAGAAAATGGGGGGACGTACTTTCCAGAAGTAAAACGCAATCCAGGAAAATACATACAATGTTGTCCTGATGCTGTTAAAAAGTGGCTGAGAAGACTCAAGGACAGTGGAAAGATTTTGCTATTGATTACCAGTTCTCACAGTGACTACTGCAGGCTTTTATGTGAACACGCCTTAGGGTAAGTAGAATGCTTCCATCATTTGTTGTTTTCATTTAGACTTTATCTTGCAGATAGCAGGAAAAAAAGTAATGAAAAAAGTAAGAAATGGGCATCTGATGATTTAATGCTGAGTACATTTGTATCTTGGGACGCGGGTGGCGCTGTGGGTAAAAGCCTCAGCGCCTAGGGCTTGCCGATCGAAAGGTCGGCGGTTCGAATCCCCGCGGCGGGGTGCGCTCCCGCTGCTCGGTCCCAGCGCCTGCCAACCTAGCAGTTCGAAAGCACCCCCGGGTGCAAGTAGATAAATAGGTACCGCTTACCAGCGGGAAGGTAAACGGCGTTCCGTGTGCTGCGCTGGCTCGCCAGATGCAGCTTTGTCACGCTGGCCACGTGACCCGGAAGTGTCTCCGGACAGCGCTGGCCCCCGGCCTATAGATGTGAGATGGGCGCACAAACCCCAGAGTCTGTCAAGACTGGCCTGTTCGGGCAGGGGTACCTTTTCCTTTACCTTTACCTTTACATTTGTATCTTAAATTGTGACCAAAAATCATAGGGGGCCGGTTCACCCATTGCACTTTTAATGACGGCCAAAATTATTGAGATGGAGGCGATAGAGGAGCAACCTCCCACTATCTGTTTTTATTTTACTTGCTGAAATGCAGCCATAAGTGCCATGGAGTGGAGGAAGAGGGAGATATTTCACCCATGCCCCATGGGCCATTTATGATGTTGTTGTTCAAAATCTGGTGTTTTTCTTCACACAGAGGAAAATATACAGATACACCAACCCCTCCACATACATTTATTTTAGCCGATTTCTAGTGTCTGACAGATGTAGTTTGGGGTGAGGTGGGGGACTCCTGAGCTTCCCTTGGATTCCTTTTCCTTCCTGACTATCAAAAGCAGCCAGTTCTGGATTATCAATCTGGATCTCCATGGTGCTTGGTGCCATACTGAGGGAAGGTGTGGTTCCAGCCACCCTAAAGGAGAGGCAGTTTTTCAACCCCTTTTAAAGAAACTAATCTGGATCCAGCATATTGAATAATTACTATCCAGTGTCAAAGTAGCCATTCTTGTGAAGGGTGCTGGAGCAGGAAGTGGTGTTCCAGCTCCAGGCAGTTTTGGATAGCGCTGATTATTTGGAGCCAGCCCACTCCAAACTTCAGCTTGCTTTTGGGATTGGAATTGCCATAGCCATCCTGGCAAACCACCTTCTCCAGGAAAGGACACAGGAGAGCAGCCCTGTTGATTATTTTGGACATTCCAGTGGCTTTTGATACCATCAGCTATTCATGTGTTTTATTTATATTAAACAAATAAACATACGGCTTTATAACCCAGTCCTATATGCAAGTAAGCACAATTTAATCCAATTAGTTGTACATTGAGTAGTGGGCAGGAGATTGCAGCCTAAGTGAACAACAGCATGCTAAATCTAGATGTGTTGAACTGGTTTGCTAGCTTCCATTGCAACTTCCAATTAAATTCATGAGTAGATTCAACTGGAAAATATTAAACTGGAAAGGTGAAGGGTGGGGGAAAGTCAGCATTTTCCTTGCTTTTCCTTTTAATACAGTAAATGGATTCACACAGAACTTATTTCTTTTCTCCTCTAGTTTTGAATTTTTGCACTCAGAATACTGTATTCTTTAAATCTTTTCCAGATGCTTCCTTTCTTCAGTCCTCTGCAGACATTCATTGTGCATATACAATGTGGGGGAATGAACAGGGTCATGGTGTCAGATATCGTCCTGACCTATGTGCATACTAATTATCTGATTATGAATATTATATATCATAATAAGATTGTGCTACATTGTCATGCTGACCATGAACAAATCTAGAAAATAGAACAGACACCAAGTTGAACCTCAGAACAAGGACATTACTGCACTTTTTGCAGTTAGTTTAGACATACTTTCCTTAGCCAACAAACACATCTCTCTGTTTTAAACCATATTTCCAGTGTCGCTGGAATGAAAGTTTAATTTGTTGACCCTTGGACAGGATATTTTGCATATCTCTGTAAAGAATATGTAAAGTTTTTGTGTGTGTGTCAACGTTTCTTCATTAATAATAGGACCTAAGGAATAATAGGACTCTACACTGGAGTTTAGCTGTTGAATGCAATCCATAAAATCTGAGAGAGATGTATGTTCAGTTTAAATAAAGCGCATAACTGTCATTGATTTCAGTGTGGGGTTTAAGTGAGTATAACTTTCCCTGGATTGTGCCCAAGGTATATAAACGCTACCATTTGCTTATATCTCATATTATTAAAATGTATTGTCAAGTATTTGCCTACTTCAGCACTCAATATTTTTCAGATTTGATTACCTGACTAAAAGTATTATATATCATAAGCATTTCACATATGGAGTTAATTTTAGGGATTAAATTATTTATTTTTAGTCAGAATAAGAACTTTAGTCATTTCTGATGCTTGTAAAACTCATTTGTCTGCTTGTTCTTATATTACCTTCACATTTGATTAGCAATCAAAACTCATGGGGATTTTTTTCAGGAGTATGGCAAACACGATCTAGTGTTGCAATGAAGGTGTATTTCATAAATTTCTTATGTAAATTATATTCTCATGCATATAGAAAACAGAAATTATTCC
The DNA here is from genome assembly GCF_965113315.1 of Podarcis vaucheri. NCBI lineage: Eukaryota > Metazoa > Chordata > Lepidosauria > Squamata > Lacertidae > Podarcis > Podarcis vaucheri. Next base: position 71,712,919 of record NC_138761.1, on the reverse strand, counting down.
TAAAGAAATAATTATGAAACCCTAACCACAAAAACCCACCCCTAATTCAGGTGTCGGCATGTCTTAATTAGTTGAGCTTCTTTATACTAGGGCAAATATCTATTTAATGCCTTAAAATGCATTTTTATTGTTTTGTTTTTTATCATTGTCATAGGAATGATTTTGAAGACCTTTTTGACATTGTAATCACAAACGCCCTCAAACCAGGTTTCTTCTCTCAGCCACCAGATCAAAGACCTTTCCGAACACTTGGTAAGCTTGAATAATATTTAAACTTTTAAGCCACTTTGATAAACAAGAACACATTGAGCAGATTGCAAATAACATACAGTTACATACATAATCCGTTCCGGAAGACCGTTTGACTTCTGAAACATTCAAAAACCGAGGCGCAAAGGGCTGGAGAAAATTGAAAAACACGCAGCGGAAGCCATTTGACTTCTGAGGCATGTTCAGAAATGGAAGCATCTACTTCCGGGCTTTTGGCGTTCGGCTTCCAAAACATTTGGCTTCCAAGACGCTCGAAAACCGAGGTAGCACTGTATTTAATTGCATAAAAATAAACAAATTCAAGCCTGACAGGCAGAATATTCCAAATCAGGCTTCCTCAACCTCGGCCCTCCAGATGTTTTGAGACTACAATTCCCAGCACCCCTGACCACTGGTCCTGCTAGCTAGGGATCATGGGAGTTGTAGGCCAAAAACATCTGGAGGGCCGAGGTTGAGGAAGCCTGTTCCAAATCATAGGCACCATCACTAAAAGGACTCTGTGTCAGGTATGTTGTGGTGTTATGAACAGAATGGTGTTGGTATACTCTGGTGACTACAAGCCATTTCACACAACACACAAAAACAAACTCTGGTGAGTGTGCTTTAAAGAGGGAAATGCAGCCCATCACTGTTCTATGATGAGTGTCATTATATGATATATGTGTTTGCAAATGCATTCTTGTTGCCATAAGCAGTTTTTTTCCTGTAAATCTTTATATACACCTCCAAAAATGGAATGTATGAAGAGCCCCTGGAAATATAAATAATTGCCCTAACCCTAACCCCACTTATCTTGGAATAAGCCCCATTGAATTCAGTAGCACTGAGATACGGTTACGATTGCACTGTATTTTGAAAAAGATGACTGGCATTTTAAAGGAAAGTAGGATCAGTGCTCCCCAATGAAGCATTTTCCCCCTAATTTTGTTGAAATTAGCTGAGTACGCAATCAGAGTTGGAAACCAACTCTCATAGCAAGCTGTCCACTTCATCTTGCTTCACTATGCGTTTCTAAATCAGGTGCACTGCTCTACCTTTCTACTAAGCCAGGGGTAGGCAACATGGCACCCTCCATGGTTGCACTACAACTCCAGTCAGCCCTGTGAATAGTCAAGAACAATGGCATTTGTAGTCCAACATCACCTGGAGAACACCCCTGCACAAAGAAATATTTATTGGGGTTTCTTTACATGGGTTTAAGTGGCCATTCTCTGAAACACCTTCAACAAATGACATGCCACTTTTGCAGAGAAAGTTTTCATTTCACATGCTTTCCCTCTTAGACTCTCTATCTTTTAATAAGCTTTTAACAGTTGTCATAAAACAATAGATAAATGGAAAACAATTGGCAAGTGGAAAACCACATAAATATTAGGTAGATGGAAAACCAAGAAATAAGATACTAAAATAAATGTCTCAAGTTTGGAATCTGATATGCCCCGTGGCTGTTAAAAGCTGCTATTTACTAGGACTGTGTACAAAGGACAGGGATCTAGTTTCTGTGAGATTTAGCAACAAGTGAAGGAGCTATTGTCATGCACAAATCTGTGCTTAATATCATCCTGACATTGTGACTGGTATAGGGACAGACATGTCAATTTCAGTTTCTCTTTTCCCCATTTTTTTCCTATCGTAAATTCAGTTCTCCATACTTCTGCAGCAATTTGCTAATGTTTTTATATTATGTTCACAATGTATGTGTTTTCGTGTGCATTGATTGGAGAAATGAGAAGAGCTGATTTCAAAGGATAGCTAGCTGTGTTTTTGGTTCACATATTGGTTTGACATAAGTGTGAATTAGGTAGCTTCTTACTAAAAGGCAAGCAAAATCTTATTTCTCCCCACATCCCTATACTAAAGGTAACGGTACCCCGACTGTTGGTCCAGTCACGGACGACTCTGGGGTTGTGGAATTCATCTCACTCTATAGGCCGAGGGAGCCGGTGTTCATCCACAGACAGCTTCCGGGTCATGTGGCCAGCATGACTAAGCCGCTTCTAGCGAACCAGAGCAGCGCACAGAAATGCCGTTTACCTTCCCACCGGAGCGGTACCTATTTATCTACTTGCACTTTGACGTGCTTTCAAACTGCTAGGTGGACAGGAGCTGGGATTGAGCAACGGGAGCTCACCCCATCACAGGGATTCAAACCGCGGACCTCCCGATTGGCAAGCCCTAGGATCTGTGGTTTAGACCACAGCGCCACCTGCGTCTCTCCTATACTGGTATGACATAATTTCATATAGCCTGTATGGAGTTCAAGCTTGATAGGATTCTAGGAATCTAGAAATAAATAGTCCTGAATTTAATTTACATACAGCCCCTTCAAGGTGGGGATTTATTGTGGGACAAGAATGCAGACATGATACAGGCTCCTTTTCTCAGAGACAATACATTTCCTTCTCTAAGAGACACAGATGGGAGGGTTAAATACCATCAGCCTAAGCACAATTTTCCCAATCAAATTGGAAGCACCTCTCCTGGAAGCCGCATTAAAGGATTGGGCTTTTTAATCATCATATCAATCACAGATTTCCCAGAGTGACATGTAGTTTTTGCTGTTATAAACAGATGGTAATAAGCATTTCAATCAGCCATTTGTATTTGCTTTAGGTTTTTCCCCATAGAGGAAACAGTATCTGGAATATGCGTGTAATTTTAGATCAGGAAAATTGTAGAGTTAAATGCCTCCAGGTTCTCTGTGCTTCCCTGGACAAATGATTATCCTCTCGCTGGTGTGCATTTAATGAAGAAAAAATCAGAAAAATCACAGATTTCCAGGCTTAGTATGTAGTATGACCCTAATTTTCTACTAGAGAGAGATTACTCTAGGGCAGGGAAGTAAGTTTATCATGTGTATAAGAAGAAATCAGCATCTTTCCTCTCTCCCTGTCTTGGCCACATGCACACCACGGTGCACTGATCATTATGCAGAATGGGTTTCCTATGTGTGCCTTTCACAGATGCAACTGATTGTGCTCCTGGGGAAAATTTATTCTTAAGTTTCTTGTTGGCCAAGATCCCTAGGAAGAGAGCAGCAGCTAGATGAGGGCATGGAAGGCGCACAAACAGCCACAGTGCTGTGGTGTCCACAGGAGGAGGGGAGGATAGGAAAGTATGAGAGTGACATTGAGAGTCATTCCTTTGTGCAAGGGCTCACCACATGGAAGGTGGGGAAGATCAAGTAGGGATCTTGTCTTGGGTATTTACCTTATTATTAGCCATTTATTTTTGTATGTCTCTGTGTGTGTGGGCGCGTGGCCACAGGAAATTGGGGAAATGAAAACCCTTGATAGAGAGTACTAGTCTGAACTGAAGTTCACTGACGGTTGTTAATCTAACTCCAAATATCCCATAATGAACCAGAGGGGGGAAAATGCTGTCATAAGCAGACAGCCTGTGTTCCGCCAAGCAGGAAATCAGAGAGTTGCCCATTGCCTTCTTTATGCAAAATTATTTTTACAACATTTCTCATTGAAAGATGAAGTCCTGCAAGTAGGAAACAGGGGTAAGCAAGATGTTGCAGATGGCTGCAAATGAAATAAACAAACCGTATGTTATGGGAGGGAGGGTGTGTACATACAGGAGAACACACAGTAACTGGGTTAACTGTGAGACAAACTGCCTCCCAACTTCAAATATGGTGATCAATCAGGTTCGGAGCATAGGCAAAACAATACATTGCATAAAAAAATACCTATACCCAGAGTTGTTTTATGGGCTATAAGTCCACCCTACACAACATTCTAAATATCTAGACTTCCCATTTCTGTAGACCCTAGCAGGCAGCTACATCAGGTTTATTGAGTCTCTGGAAAGGTGCCATACATACTGTGTGGGCCACATTTGGTTTAGAGGGTTATGGTTGTACAAAATTCCTATCAAGTAAAAAGCAGTGCAAAAAAAATAAGTAGATCACTGTGCGCAGAGTTCCCTTTTTTCTTTTTTTGAATTCCCCTAGCATTCCTCCTCATACCCTAGGGGATTACTTCTGAATCGGGAAGTGAATCTGAGAGGAAGTAAACACTATATCTGGTGTGTTTTTTCTGCCTTTCAAAGACTGAAAAATTACCAAAGAGCAACAGCAGAACAGCCAGAGTAATTTCTTTTAGCCAAGAACAGAGTTTCCTTTGTTTGTTGAAAATGAGTAGAGAAATTGGTCACAAACTATTGTTAGCTGTATAATAGCAGATTTCTTCTGTAAACTTTAGAACTACAGACAGTGTGTGTTCCCCCATTTACATGCATTCCACTCATGCGTGATCACATTTACACGTGTCACTGTGAAATATGTAAATAAATGATTTGAACCAGGAAACGGAGACAAAACAGCACAAAGAGAACTGGAGAGTGGGGGAAACAGCTTGCACCACCACTCCAAGTGCAGTGGTACCTTGGGTTACAGACGCTTTAGGTTACAGACTCCACTAAACCAGAAATAGTACCTCGGGTTAAGAACTTTGCTTCAGGATGAGAACAGAAATTGTGCAGCGACAGCAGGAGGCCCCATTAGCTAAAGTGGTACCTCAGGTTAAGAACAGTTTCAGGTTAAGAACGGACCTCTGGAATGAATTAAGTTCTTAACCCGAGGTACCACTGTATATCATTGCCCCAACTCCCTAACCCTCCTTGTCTTTCTTCTTCCTGGCCAGCGGAGCTGTTGCATGGAGGGTGCTCCATTCCTCTGGCCGTCCCTCCCTTCCTTGCTCATTCATATCAGTTTTGTTCCTTGGGCAGGATCCGAGAGTCCATCCACCCTCCTATCAGCCTTGCCCTCTCTCTCATCGCCCCACAAGCAGGCAGCAACATTATTTACTCGGGGGGGGGGGACTAGAGAAAAGGAAACAGTCTCCAGCATCTTCCAAGATGATCAGGGTGAGAGCCTAGAGGCCCTGCTGCGACACTGGGCGCAAGGAGCCACCTGGCCACCAACACCCTAACCCCAGGCTCAACTTTCCAGTCACCAGAGGCAGACAGGTTACATACGAAGAAGAGTGCATTGTCACCCAGGAAAGGCAGGCAGATGGGTGAGATCTGTCAAGAGAGATCTGCTTCCCAGCCTCTCTCAACAACGCCCTCCCTATATATGTGATTTCTCCTATATGCGTGAAGTCTGGGAATGTAAACCTCGCATAAGTGGGGGAACACCTGAACAAATACGGGATACTGTCTTTTGATTCCTAGTGGCTGACAGAGGTTTAGTCCAGAAGTGAAAACTTTGTGATGATTAGGGTTGTAGTTCAGCAACATCTGAAGGGCCAGAGTTTAGCAACCCCTGATATAAAGCAATACAAATGTATTTAAATTAACTTGCAATCCAACATCAAGTTGGTATAGAAATAAGCTGCACTACTTCCCTTTTCTGTGGGGTGAGAAGATTAGCTTGTTTACCTCTCAATCCAACACAAGCAATGGGGAGTTCATTCATCATTCCCAACAAATATTTTGGTTAAATGCACAGGATGATTTAAAGAGTTTGGGAAATGATGGCTGTAATGCATAAACCATTTCAAGTGTTGGATAACTAGACGTCAGAATTGGAACTGTTGCTGAAATTCATTAAGTTGGACACTGGACTCAATGCTTCCAAAAGACGCCTCAGATTTCTTCTTTTACTTTTGTTTAGATTCAGGCAGCAAATGCTAAAGGTCAAAAACCTCAGAATGCATGACAGTTCATTTTCATGTTTGACACTTGTTTCATCAGTTTTTCCTTGTAGAGTTTTTCACCAGTATAGCATTAGTGTAAATTCTGATGCACTTGGCCTTGTGCTTTTCCCCTCAAAGTACCAATATTTCTCTCTCTCTAAGTTGATTCTTCATAATATTTAACTGATTATTCGAAAGTAGGATAGGGCCATCATAATTTACAGAGTCTTCCATGTGGTATTATAGCTCCTTCACACTTCTTACATGGATATCATTGCTATGTAGGAAATTGTATCTGTATTTTGCACACACTTGTATACAATGAAATCAGGCATGTTTATTTCTGACTGATTGACTGATGAGTAATTTCTGTGATTCATTTTTCTATAAAGTACCAGAAGTGGTGTACAAATATGAAATATAGCATAATGGTGAACACTCAATTAGATAAAATTAAAACCAGAAGACAATGAAGTTAAGAAGCCATTGGAAAAGGCTCTCCACTTAGTCATTCCAGGAATTACATTAGAAAATTAGTTCTCTTCCAGAAGGTTAAATATTGAATTTAAAGAGCATTATACAAAACTTAGCAGTATTATACATATCTAAGGCTAACTAATATGTTTAGAATACAGTGGTACCTCGGGTTAAGTACTTAATTCGTTCCGGAGGTCCGTTCTTAACCTGAAACTGTTCTTAACCTGAAGCACCACTTTAGCTAATGGGGCCTCCTGCTGCCGCCGTGCCACCGGAGCATGATTTCTGTTCTCATCCTGAAGCAAAGTTCTTAATCCGAGATACAATTTCTGGGTTAGCGGAGTCTGTAACCTGAAACGTATGTAACCCGAGGTACCACTGTAGTATGTATTGGAGCACTATGGTAGAAGCTGATTTTTTTCTGCATATTTTGGTGGAACTGTTGTACTATAGAGACATTCTGAACAAATATAAATATGAAACTTATTCAGTTAATTTGTATCATTACAGACACATGGAGCGTTGTAATCTATAGTATGTTAATGGCTGAAAAAATAATGGCTTCTATGAAGTGGGAAAAACAAAAACTACCATTGATAGCATTATGTAATGCTCATGAATAAAAGCACAGCTACTGTTCATAAACATTTAGGAAAGGAAAATGCTATGCAATTATTTATAGCTCTTAGATCTCCCATTCCAGCATACCTGCTTGCCTGTCAACTTTTCAGCATGGTTGGAAACCTCAGTTGGCTGTGGGTTTCCACAGAAAAAAGGATATATGCACATATGATAAGGGACGTAAAGCATACTTGCAAATGTCATACATGGCAATATCTGTGAAGGAATTCATTTTGTGTGTAGCATTCCTGAATGACTACTTTGTCCAATCCAAAATTGTATTCAGGAGAGTGATTGATGTGGGTGAGTAAATATCCTTAGGAGCAAACCATTACAATAGTTGTTAAAGAACCATCCACAACCCATAGACCCTAGATCAAAGGAGAGCAGCAGTAGCTTATCAATGTCTTGTCTTGATATTGAAAATAAGCTTTGCTGCAGCACTTGAGCTCTTAGTGTCAATGCATTAAATATATAAATCATTCTGTCAGGGACTTGAATTCACTTAGTTAGATTAATGCAAAGATTGGTTAGGTTTCACTAGAAAAAAGTTACTGTTTATTTATTGAAAACCTTTAAGGCAGTTGAGTAAGGTCATTCTCAGGAATTTTATTGGCATGCTTTAAGTAATCTGAACAGATAGAAAATGCTGGGAATTTGGAGCAGTCATTCCAGGCCTGATCCTCTGCACTGTAGTGGTGCAGCCCTATTTTTGCACAATAGCACAGGAAGTGATCGGACCATGACAAGGGAGGAGCTTGCACATGTTGCTGCATGGTGAATTTCTGTCTGTCGGAATTACCAGATGACTCCAACAACCTTGTAGGATGATAGTCATGAGTAGCCTCTGACCATTTGCCTAGGGCTACTCCTCTGCAGCATTAGGGACACGGGTGGTGCTGTGGGTTAAACCACAGAGCCTAGGACTTGCTGATCAGAAGGTCGGCGATTCGAATCCCTGTGATGGGGTGAGCTCCCGTTGCTCAGTCCCAGATCCTGCGAACCTAGCAGTTTGAAAGCACGTCAAGTGCAAGTAGATAAATAGGTACCGCTCTGGCGGGAAGGTAAACAGCGTTTCCGTGCGCTGCTCTGGTTCTCCAGAAGCGGCTTGGTCATGCTGGCCACATGACCCGGAAGCTGTACACCAGCTCCCTCGGCCAATAAAGCGAGATGAGCGCTGCGACCCCAGCGCTCGGTCACGACTGGACTGCAGCAGCGTGCAAATCCATGCAGTATTAACACTGCTGAGGCTGAGGTGCTGCTGTAGAGATGCAGGATTCCTGCATCAGCCACAAGCACTCGCAGGGGTCAGCAACCTATTTCAGCCATGGGCCGGTCCACCGTCCCTCAGACCATGTGGTGGGCCGGACTATATGGGGGGGAAGAGAACGAATTCCTATGCCCCACAAATAACCCAGAGATGCATTTCAAATAAAAGGACACATTCTACTCATGCAAAAACATGCTGATTCCCAGACCGCCCATGGGCTGAATTAAGAAGACGATTGGGCCTCATCTGGCCCAAGGGCCTTAGTTTGCCTACCCCAGCACTAGAGAGTGCCCTGGTCACCTCAGATATCTTGACATGAGAGGGCTGTGAGGGAACCAAGCTGATTGGGGTAAGAGTGGTGGGTGAAAAAATGTGACAGCATTGGGCTTGGACAGGAGTGATGTCACTGTTGAACCTGGCAATGAGGGCAACACTGATAGGCCAGGGAAGAGTGAGAAGCAGCTACAGCATCACAGAAGCAAATGAGTTGCAGGTGCAGGAATCAATGGGTAGAGTCAGGGCTCCGGAGGGAAGTTGGCTCCTCGGCACAACCCACTGAGCCCCCTGGGAATGCTGGGAGAGGGACAAATGAAGGCAATTAGGACATTTCCAGTAGCAGGCTGGGCTTTTTCTAGCCACCAGCATATTCCCAGGATTTGCAAGGCTGAGAAGCATCTGCAAGGGAGTATGTTGTGGAGAAAGTGTAGAGGGTGTGTAGGGAACTGAGCTTGCTGATAAAGCCCCTTTTCCATTTTTCTGGTCTCTGTTCTAGTTCTTTTCTTTTCAGAGGTTGAGGAATTTACTCTCATCATTTGCCAGCCTTCCATATTCTATTGCACAATGGACTCTTTTTAGCTTCATTTTTGTTCCAGCTTATTTTTATTTTGCTATTTATTTAGTTATTAATTTTTTATACTGCCCTTCATCCGAGGATCACAGGGCTGTTTAAAATACGAAAACACAAACATACATAACATAGTAACAAAAACAATAACCCTTCACACACACACACACACACCATTTGAAAGGCCATAAATTGTTTGATGTTAAAAAGCAATCCTGAAGGTGTAAGTTCCTATGCTTAGTAACAAATAATTGGTTTTTAAAATTAGAAGCCATATAATTCTGGTGGACTATTGTTTGTCAACCTCCAAAGTAATAAGGAAAACTGACCTCTGGGTGGGTCACTGAGTATCCATCTGTAGAACTTGAAAAGGCAGCTGCTTTATATTTTTGTATTATATTCAGGGCCTAAGATCCCCATTCAGAAATCTAAACACCAAAAGTACTGGGCAAAGCTTCCACCGTAAAGACACAGGGAACCTGTCCATCTGCTCTGCTTTGAAATTAAATGCTGCATTTGGCATTAAAGCGATATGGAAGCTATGCAAAATCCATTTCAAAGGAAACCAGTGCTGCTTCCTCCAGAGAGTAGACAGACATAATATTCCTTTTGTTGAGGGTTGAAAAGGTTTTCAGCGCATCCGGCCAAATGCACCTAAAATAAATGTTCCACTGTGGAAATAATGGACTTCCCAGTTGAAGATGCTGCACTATCAAATATCCATTTTAATAAATTTCAGGATTTGTTTAGAAATCAGATTACATTAGTGTTAGTAGCAAAGTGTACTGTGTTAATGAATGAATGTGAACTCTTCAGCAACTCCAATTCTAGTGCCACATACACCTAACACTTTCAAACCTTTTAGTACTCTAGGGCAACCTAATTATATCTATATCTATCTATCTATTTATCTATCATCTATCTATCTCTCTATCTCTATTGAACGGGAAATCAGATCAGGGCTCTGTGGAAAGCAGTTTATTCCTTTCCCCCATGCCATAAGCCCAATTTAAAAAAATTCTTTCCAGAACTGCTATTTGCTATTGAAGGAAATTACTAATAGGGCCATGGGAAATAGCAGGCTTGGGGGATGCAATTTTTGTATGGTCATAAGAACATAGCATGAGGAGAGTTCACCCACCCACCCACCCACCCACCCACTTGCACTGCAGTCTTGATACTTGATTCCCATGCCTGCTGTTTTGCCTTTGTTTTGTTTTCAATACACTTTAAATGTATCCATGCATTTAGCATAATGTATCACTTGCCCCAAATATATACATAGAGCAAACCTAGGTTTGTTGCTCTCTCGTATGTGATACGATCCTTAGCAAATCCTTGGTGTGTGTGTCTGCATGCAGAATAGTTACGTGACTGGGAAGGTAGCTAATGACATCATCTACTTCCTACCAAAGTGGTTGGCAATGGGAATGTTGTGTCAAAATGAACAGATTTAGTAGTATGCTGAAAAATATGCTAAAGATTTGCCAGTCAGACCAAACTGCTTATTATAGAAGTACGGCAGGAAATGAGTATTTATGATGATGTTGTTGTTGTTTTTAAAAACCCTAATGGGTATGGAAAATATTGTATGTGAGGTGATAGTGAGGACACATTCTTTCACTAAAAAAAAATTAAAAATTACGAGGACAAAATTTGATAGGGATAGCATTTGGGAACTCCTTTTTTTGTAAAGAAGCAAGTCTCTCCCCCCCCCCCCCGCTTTCCTTATTGCAGTTTACTGTAAATATTAGATGATGTGTCATAGTTCCTAAAACACAATTACATCATTTTTACAGCTAGTAGTGGGATTTGTGAAACGGGACTTGGAGCAATTAATGAGAGAACTAAAAATGAAGGGTTTTGCGTACTACATTCCTTGCAGATTCAAGCTTGGCAGCAACTGCCAAAAAGCTTCCTTTAGACATAGTTTCCATGCAGCTATGCATGCTGGTTTTCATTAAAAGCTTCACTGTTCATTTGTGTGTTCTTTTTTTAAAAAAAGCTCAGGTTGTTGGGTTTTTTTTTACTAGGGTTAGTCCTTAAAATAAACTGTTTTTCACAGGAAACACATTCTGCTTTTTATTACCATTAATATCAAGTCAGTTATTTTAAGCATGTTATAATTAGTTCTAAGACTTTCTGGTGATTAATGTAACCCATAAGACAGAGAGAGCATCATATTTCGGCAGTGATCTAAGTATAGGGATTAGGAAAGGTTAAACTGTTGCCTATAACTCACAGTGGTTGTCTTCTATACTAGTCTACTGAGGAACAACACCGAACTGATTTTGACTGAACCCACAGTTAACCTGTAGTGTGTAGACTGACTATATACTAAAGGCTAGATCCATGCTCCTGTGTTGGACTGGTTTAGTGTGGTTTGTGAGCTGCTAAAGAATTATTATTATTAATAATAATAATAATAGTTCAGACTAAAATAAATTTGTAAAATGTGAGAAAGAATTCATTCTGCAAAGCAAGGTAGCTAAATTATTAATCTGTTGAGTGATATTCATACCATTGGGTTGGATCCAGGCTTAATAATGCCTAGAGTAGACCCAGTGTACTCATGATTCAACCCTTATTCTAGATCAGGCATCCCCAAACTCAGACCTCCAGCTGTTTTGGGACTACAACTCCCATCATCCCTAGCTAACAGGACTAGTGGTCAGGGATGATGGGAATTGTAGTCCCCAAACATCTGGAGAGCTGAGTTTGGGGTTGCCTGTTCTAGATTCAACTGTCATATTCAATTAGTCATCCAAGCTATGTGAAAGGAGGAAGTTACTCTTAAATCCATTTAGTTTCACATCTTCATTGACAGCCACACTTTGAGCTTCATTTCGGTATGGGATTTGGAACCTGTGGCCCTCCAGATACTGTTTGATTCCCAACTCTTATCAGCCCTATCCAGCACTGCCAATGGTCAGGGATGATGTGAATTGTTGTCTAGTCTGGAAGGCCACAAGGCTCTACAACCCTTGTTTTCACATTCATACATAGTGTTAACCATAGTTAAAGAAGGTAGGCATTGTGTTAAGCATTATGTCTGCACAGGGCCACAAAGTTTACACAAAATAGTTTTCTTTTTCTGCCTTTCTCCCCTGTGGATGTGCCCACGCAAAGTTGTCAGTGCATACATGGGTAGCTTTTTCCAGGTACCAGCTTGTGCTCCTTTGTAGAAACTTGAGCTATTTCAGTTTTATGCCTCTGAAATCTACCTCATGTTTCCTAGCCACTCTAGCAGGTGGTGCTTCATGGCATATATTTGAGCTGTGTGCTGCCCCCGCCCCTCAAATGCTACCGTATTTTTCGCTCTATAACACGCACCCGACCATAACACGCACGTAGTTTTTAGAGGAGGAAAATCCGTAGGCATGCCACCCGCAGGCATTCCCTCCATAACACGCACAGACATTTCCCCTTACTTTTTAGGAGGAAAAAAGTGAGTGTTATGGTTCAAAAAATACGGTACTTCCCTGTGCACCATGAGTTCTGTTAACCAGATGTCTGTTGTGGGCATGTGCATGGGCATTTGTTTACTTGTGGTGAGGAGGAGGAGGAGGAAGAGGAAGAGGAGGAAGAGGAGGAAGAAGAAGAAGAAGAAGAAGAAGAAGAAGAAGAAGAAGAAGAAGAAGAAACTGTTTGCTGTATATTATAGGGCTGAAATATATTGCTGTATTTCTTTGGGCATAAATTTTGTGCTTTTACGTCCTGTTGATTTCACTTGGAAATGTTCCTCTTCCACCAGGTCTTTGGCTGATTAATATTCAACAGCCTTTTAAATGTGTCTGTGGGAAGGGGAGGTTATTGTTTTGCTGTATTGTTTCATTTTATTTATTTTCATGTTTTTCCTGTATTTTATAATGTGAACCACACTGAGATGTTATGATGAAGGGTGGTATATAAATCTAATAAATAAAATAAAAACTAAAAAACTAAGAAATAAATAAATAAATAATTATTTGTACCCCGCCCATCTGGCTGGGCTTCCCCAGCCACTCTGGGCGGCTTCCAACAAAGATTAAAATACATTAAAATGTCACACACTAAAAACTTCCCTGAACAGGGCTGCCTTCAGATGTCTTCTAAATGTCAGGTAGTTCTTTATTTCTTTGACATCTGATGGGAGGGCATTCCACAGGGCAGGTGCCACTACCGAGAAGGCCCTCTGCCTAGTTCCCTGTAGCTTTGCTTCTCGCAGTGAGGGAACCGCCAGAAGGCCCTCAGTGCTGGACCTCAGTGTCCGGGCAGAACGATGCGGGTAGAGGCACTCCTTCAGGTATACTGTCCCGAGGCCATTTAGGGCTTTAAAGGTCAGCACCAACACTTTGAATTGTGCTTGGAAATGTACTGGGAGCCAATGTAGGTCTTTCTGGACCAGTGTTATGTGTTCTCAGCGGCCGCTCCCAGTCACCAGTCTAGCTCCCGCATTCTGGATTAGTTGTAGTTTCCAGGTCACCTTCAAAGGTAGTCCCATGTAGAGCACATTGCAGTAGTCCAAGCAAAAGATAACTAGAGCATGCACCACTCTGGTGAGACAGTCCGAGGGCAGGTAGGGTCTCAGCCTGCATACCAGATTGGAGCTGGTAGACAGCTACCCTGGATACAGAATTGACCTGCGCCTTCATGGACAGCTGTGAGTCCAAAATGACTCCCAGGCTGCACACCTGGTCCTTCAGGGGCACAGTTACCTCATTCAGGACCAGCGAGTCCTCTACACCAGCCCACCCCCTGTCCCCCGCAAGAACAGTACTTCTGTCTTGTAAGGATTCAACCTCAGTCCATTAGCCTCAATCCATTAGCCACCATCCAGAAGAAGAAGAAAAGAAGAAGAAGAAGAAGAAGAAGAAGAAGAAGAAGAAGAAGAAGAAGGAGTAGTAGTAGTAGTAGTAGTAGTAGTAGTAGTATCTGCAGGCCAGAAAACATAAAGGCTGTTATGCGTGTGCATGCAGGTATTAGTTTACCTGTACATGAACATCTTTAATTCTCTTTTTGAAATATAAGTTTTTTGTCTACAAGATTTGCACATAAGATCAGTCAAAAGTTTCTAGTGCCAGTATTCTAAAAGTCCTAGGTTGTATAGAAACTAATGAATATAACTGCGGGCTTTTACAGATGGTCACTGTGATTTGGCATGGGCAGAAGGACAAATCAGCATTTTTAGGAATTGTTTTATTATAAAACCTTTGAAGAAACTGCATATAATAACATTCTGTTTTTAAGGACATGCCATCCTTTTGAAATATGAGGTTTATCTGTCTGCTCTGCTATCTTGAAGCGAGTGTTTGGCAGCCCTTTTCAACAAAATAACAATAGCAAGGCAACAATTGCCTTTCTTATTAACTTTGTTGAACTTTGTTGTTTCCTACAACAAAGTGTTTTAAAATAGAATTATATTAATAGAACAAAGAAGAACCATCAGAAGGAACCAATGCTTTTGAACCAAACTAAGAAATAAACCAAGAAATGATGAGTTAAGAATAACACAACTTTCTTTGTCCGTATTGCTGATGATTTGCTAATGCGAAAAAGCACAAAAGGAAAAGAGTCTTTCTGCATGAATAAAAGACAATAAAGCATCTGTTCTAACTTTGAATTTCCTTTCTTTTTGTCCAAGTTATGAAACATCTCAAATAAATATTTTGTCTACAAGTAATCTTTTATCATTAAAAAAAATGCTACTGTGTAAATGAATTCTTAGTAGAACCACTCTTGTGAAAGCATTAACACAGACCACATGTTGGAAACCTGGCATGCCCCTGAAGGGAATTGAAACCATTTCATTTTTTCTTCCTTGTACACAGTGTAAATGTGTGCATAGCGGAACATGTGAAAGTGCTTGTGAAGCAGATTGTTAAGACAAGAAGGGAGATCATCTACCTATTGCCTGGTGGAATGGATTCTGTGCCAGGGTATGCTTTGTGTGAATAAGAACTTGATAGTGCATTCCTACATATGTACCGTATATGCAGAAATTGCTCCCAGTTAATTCCTTGAAACTTACTTCTAGGCAAGTGTGTATACGATTGCAGCCTGAATTTGTGCTTTTAGTTTAGCCTTTGTATTGCTAAGCCAGAAGCATAGGAAGTAGTCTGACAAAAGCAGAAACACATGATTCCCCACCTAGAGTACAACCGTGCAGTTTATAGAACCTGCACAGATCCCTCATCTGCCAAATAGCTTCAAACCCCTGTTATTCTTGGCTCCATATCTGACACATCTCAGGCCTGTTCTATGGATGTGCTCTTGGGAGAGCATCCACCTACAGACTTATATTGTAAGATACACAATACGAAAATGAGGCTGCCATTCGCAGCAAGTTGCAGCTTGCAGCATTGTTACCTGAAAAAATAAAGTGTTTGGAAGCATTGTTAAGATGAATGGTTTCTAGTCTTGTTTTGTATTCATGTGTATCTGTTAGCTCCACAGAGTGGGCTACCTTATAATTTTGTCATTATAATGAGCAGATAGCATCTGAGTGATAATTCTCTATTAATGCATTGTTTAAACCTGGTCCCTTTGGGGTGAGATGTGTGAAGCTGCAGCATAGAGGAAGAAGGGCCCTTATTGTCCTAGTAGGCTGCTACTTGATTCTTCCCCTCCAGCCAATCTTTTAGTTCCTCCTGACATGGCTCCATGGGTCTCTCTCCATAGCTGTGTCTGCCTGTTAGTCTGCACATCTGCCCTCCAGGCTCTCTGACTGCCCTGCTTCCTTCCCATTCTGCCCTTCTCTTTATCCTCCCCCCCCCCATCTTGTCAGTCCTTTCCCTCTAGTCCATTTTGCCACTGCTTTGACTAACTGGACATGAACCTGCTACGACTTACCGAGTCCTTCCATTGCTCCAACCTGGCAATAGTCCCAGTCGTGCTATTGGCTTTCATCTTTTTCTCTTCACATGTGCACTTGCTGTAACCCAGTACTAACCTCTTACATGATGTTTTGTAAAGGACAAAATACAAATAACTACCATGTAGAGTTTATCCTCTTTCAAGAAAGAAAGAAAGAAAGAAAGAAAGAAAGAAAGAAAGAAAGAAGGAAAGACTGCTGGTTCCTTCACTGGCCAATCTTCATGCAACATCACAAGCTTCTGCATGAGCCATTTACATTTTTGGAAAATACCATCATACAGCAGCCCTTATTTTGTTTTCAATGAAGAATTTTTTAAAAGGCAATGGCTCAAGCAGAATGAAGGGTCTCTCTGAGATAAATTGCACAATCAGTCAAGTTGTTGAGGTTGTTGGCAGTGGCGGGGCTACCTGCTCTGGCCCCAGGAGTGGCGTACATCCAGGGGCGTGGCTGGCACATGCCCCAGGGGGCATGGCGCGTGTCGGAGGGGTGTGCAGCAAGCGGTGCATGTCCCAGGGTGTGAGTGGCGAGTGTCCCAGGGTGTGCGGCAAGTGCCAAGTGTTCCGGGGGGCGAGGGTGGCCGCAGTGTCACCCTCCCGGGATGACACCTGGGGTGGCCCGCTCCCCTTGCCCCCACCTTCATCCGCCAATGGTTGTTGGTGACTCCCAAGAATGGGAAGCAATGAGGAAAGGCATTGTGTTGGTTACGATGTAGAAATCACTCAGTAACAGTCCCAAAGCTATGCCTGGTCAACATTTCTCTGTAGCAGTTCTTCCAGAAGAGTGGTTGGTTTCATTGTGTCTTTGCTAAAACAGGTAAATTTGCTTTGTTCCTTCAGAGAATGACGAGGAACAAGAGGCCCTCTTATCCCTGGACAAACCTGGCTGGTACTCCCAAGGTAATGCGACCCATTTGTATGAGTTGCTGAAGAAGATGACTGGCAAACTAGAACCAAAGGTATTTAGAAAAATGAAGATTAAGTAAAATAACAGGCCATCGTTTTGTGCAGCTGCTTTCTCAACATCAGCCTGAATTCAGTGTATTAGTGCAACTGATCAACTTTTCAGAGGCAGCAGAGTTGATAACTTACAACAGTGGTAGCAGTGTAATATATGAATTGGTCAGGAGCAGGACACAAAAAGAAAATTTTACCATACATCTTGACTCTGCCATAGATTATCAGGCTTTATTATAAATATTAATGCTTACTAGCAATGCATCAATATTTGTGGCCAGGTAAAAAACAACCCAGAGACATGTGTGACATTCAACTTAAATAACCTTTGAAAAAAGCTTGCTTTTTTCCCCCTTATGAGTGAAACTGGGGAATGTTTTATATCAAACCTTTAAACTTTGGTGGGCCAAAGAAAATTGCCTTTCAGACTGCATGCTGACCATCAGCAAGATTAGCTGGTAGCATGATATGATAATTAACAGTGTTTGTTCTTTATTCTGTATTTTTCTTGGATTTTAACTGCATAATCTCTACAAAGCCCACCTGGGCACATAAAGAGGAAAACCTGGGATTGATGTGACTTGTTTTTCCAATAAAAGTTCACATATAAGCTTCCTTTATCCTAATTTAGTGACTAATTTCCCTCTGCCTGATGCTCCAAAAATGCCAGTAGCCATTGCCAAACTCTCCTGTCCCATGTAGAAGCCACCTCATAACAATCTACTGTAGTTTTGGGGTGGGAATGGGAGGAGGGTGGAGAGAAATATCTATTGCACTTCAATGCCTTTTATTTGGCTGTTTTGGAACTCTTCTGTGCTTCATTGTGCCTTTTCACTGCATGCAGAATGCAACTGTCTTGCTGCTTCCCTTTCAGGTTGTTTACTTTGGGGACAGCATGCACTCAGATATTTTCTCAGCCCATCACTATAGTAACTGGGAGACTGTCCTCATCTTAGAGGAGCTTCAAGGGGACCCTGCTATGGTGCCTACAGAGACAGAGTCCGAACCCGTAGAGAAGAAAGGAAAGTATGAGGTAAGGATGCTAAATATCCAGGTTCCATGTAATCCCAGCCCCACCTATTTTAAATTCAAAACATCATAACTTTATGATCTGTGCATGCATTCAGATATAAGTACAGCAGAATTCTGTGACAATACTAAACTTAGGTAGGTAGCTGTGTTGGTCTTACGCAGTCGAAATAATTTTAATTTTTTTTTAAAAAAAATAGCCTAGTAGCACCTTAGAGACCAACTAAGTTTGTTCTACGAGCTTTCGAAAGCTCATACCTAGAACAAACTTAGTTGGTCTCTAAGGTGCTACTAGACTTTTATTTTTTATTTTTTTTAGTGCTAAACTTCTTATCTAGAAATACTTTGAAGGCTAATTCAGCAGGATTAGTTGTGACAGAATGTCAATAGGAATGTGTCTAAAAATGCACATTCCAAAGCACATCCCACTTAAAACAATGCAGTGCATATTGGTGGTGTCTGTGTTCAGTTGTGCTTTCATACGTGTTTGGATATGCATCACGTTTATGCATTTTACATACATATCTCCTTAGCTCCTTTAGCTGAAAACCCATGTTTCAGCTCACAAACATTTATTTGGCCAGAAATGATAACCCCCAGTACAAATTACTACGTTTCCCATTTTCTTTGTTTTTGTTGATCACTGCTACATTTATAGTTGTATTAATCTTCACCAAGAAAAAAATCCCGTTGTTTTTCCTCTTGATCGTTATTAAATCTGTCAATATATTCACCTTCACTGGGTGCACAATCCACCAGGAAATTCTAATAGAGAAGCTGGCAATAACTAGAAACGAAGTACCGTATTTTTCGCTCTATAACACACAGATTTTTTCTCCTAAAAAGGAAGGGGAAATGTCTGTGCGTGTTATGCAGCGAATGTGTGGTCCCTGGAGCCGAAAAATGAGGCAAAAATCAAACCGCGCTTCAGGGAGAAGGGAAGCCTGAAGAGAGGAAGTGGCAGCTTTCCTGCATTCTGCCTCAGGGTCTTACTGCCCGCCCTCTCTGTTTCGTTACTGTGTTTGCTCAAATGGAACAAAGAGCAGGGGAAGCCCCTCCCCTCCAGGCAAGTAGAGGGGAAAGCAGAGCGTCCGTCCTTCTATCCTCTCCCTGCTCCAGAGGAACAATGTTTGTGAAGGGAAGAGAGATTACAGGTTCGGCTTAAAATTCTGATTTGACTTCCTGCTTTTTGTTTTTGGAGACACACAGCATTCAAATATGCTTTCTTCCATTTAAAGAGGGAGAGAGAGAGAGAGAGAGAGCACGCTGGCTGGCTTGTGTGGGTGGGTGGGGGGAAACTTTTGCCTTCCTTTCCTCACGTTATAGCCCTCTCCTGCATTCTTAGCCTTCTGTGTTTTTCCTTCCCTCCCCACTTAAAATGTGGTTACAAAGCATGGATCCACATGGATCCTCAGGATCTTTGCATTGGGTCACCCCAAATTCACCATCAGAGCACACAGCATGTCCATGGCTACAGCCTGCCCCCCCCAAAAAAAAAATCACGCACCCACTGTTGCCTGGGGCTGCAATGGTGCAAAAACATGGTTACAAAGCATGGATCCACATGGATCCTCAGGATCTTTGCATTGGGTCAGCCAAAATTCCCCATCAGAGCACATAGCATGTCCATGACTACAGCCTGTCCCCCCCAAAAAAAATCACGCACCCACTGTTGCCTGGGGCTGCAATGGTGCAAAAACGTGGTTAAAAAGTATGGGTCCACATGGATCCTCAGGATCTTTGCATTGGGTCAGCCAAAATTCACCATCAGAGCACATAGCATGTCCATGGCTACAGCCTGCCCCCCCAAAAAAAATCACGCACCCACTGTTGCCTGGGGCTGCAATGGTGCAAAAACGTGGTTACAAAGCATGGATCCACAGGGATTCTCAGGATTTTTGCATTGGGTCACCCCAAATTCACCATCAGATCACATGTCTGTGGCCACAGCATGAAGCACAAAAATGATACGTCCACTGTTTCATTCAGAATATTTTTTCCCTTGTTTTCCTCCTCTAAAAACGATGTGCGTGTTATGGTCAGGTGCGTGTTATAGAGCGAAAAATACGGTATCTGTGGGGTCCCTTTGGGGACGGAAGGCACTCTGATCCAGGAGAGTGTTCCATCAGCAGAACAGGAGGAGCGGTGATTTTCACCATTCCCCTTCTCCTGACAGGTCAACATGCCTCCCTTCAAATCTGCTCCAGAGGATTGTGGAGTGTGGATAAAAATGAGAAACTGGGGAGGGGAGAGGGGAGAGAACCACCTTCCTTCCATTATGCTGATGGAAGCCTTTTGCCAGCAGAGGGCCACTGCTGGAAAGAACCCTAGACTTTTCATTTCAATGGAATTTGTGCATAACAATTCCCTGGTGGGTCGCCAAGAAGTTGCCATCATTAATTTGAAGTACGAGCAGAAAAACTATGTTCTTCATTAGGAACACAGGAAGCTTCGATCAAGATAGACCCTTAGCCCATCTAGCTCAGTATTGTCCACGCTGACCAGCAGTAGCTCTCCTGGAAGTCAGGAAGGAGTTGCTCCCAGGTGTACCAGGAAACACGGGGGATTAAATTTAGGCCTTTGTGCATGTGTGAAGCTGATGCACTTCCTCTGAGCAACAGTCGTCACCCAGTAAGGAATGTTGCACTGACCGTACTTGCAAGCACAAATAAGCACTAATCAGAATAATAGAATTGTAGATTTGGGACCTCAAGGGTCACCTAGTTCAACCCCCTGCAATGCACGAATCTTTTGCCCAACATGGGGATCGAAACCATGACCCAGTACATATGCCCCTATACAGTGGTATCTCGGGTTAAGTACTTAATTTGTTCCAGAGGTCCGTACTTAACCTGAAACTGTTCTTAACCTGAAGCACCACTTTAGCTAATGGGGACTCCTGCTGCTGCCGTGCCACCGGAGCACAATTTCTGTTCTCATCCTGAAGCAAAGTTCTTAACCCGAGATACTATTTCTGGGCTAGCGGAGTCTGTAACCTGAAGCGTATGTAACCCAAGGTACCACTGTATAGTGACAGTAAAATTCAAAGGAAACCATTTAAAAAGGTTTTTATGTTGTTGACATGTTGCAAGAATTTAATGATTTAAGGTACAGAGGGCATGAATAAGGAGACAATGTGGTTCCTACTCATCCATTAATTTTACTGAATGGCCTTGAGTAAACATCTATTCCCTTGACCTTGGTTCTTCATCTATAAGTTTGGGATAATTACGTATCTCATCTTATGTTAGAATAAACAAAATAAAAGATTATGAAGCTCTTGATACACTGAGAGTGCTACTAAATTGTGATTGATGGTAATAATAGTAATACTATTAATAATAATAACACTATTTGCCTTTTGTGTCATGCAGGTTTTTTTTTTGTTTTTGAATCGCGTAGAATAGCACATCAAAGTCAGAAGAGGGGGGAAATGTGTTCAAACGGCAGTTTCCTTCCTGTGTTTGGCAAAGCCAGGGAAAAAGACAAACACACCCTTTAAGAAAGAAATTTATTCCCCAGCTCTACACTGCAACAGAAACCCCACAAAAATCAAAATAAGAGGCTCTTCATGTAGGTCAGGCTGCTAACACTTTTTAAAAACCGCACGTGTATTCATATTTTCAGAATACTCAGAACAAATGTTACCACCAGGGAGAGGGGTTTTCTCCTGTGCCTTCATGAGGGTGTTGGTAGTTGCTTCTAACCAAACAAAGGGATGGGTGGCAGTTTTAGGAATCCTGCATGTGCTCCAAGGGAATTAGTTTGGTGTCCATTTCCTGGATTTTGCACTCTAATCTCTGTCTTGCATGGTCTGTCCTTAAAGACCTTTAGTTCAGCCGGGCAGCTTCTGTAATTACCCCAGAGGCTTGTGTTGAATTCCTATATCTACCACCAGTGACAGCAAGCAAGCAGAGGAGAAGCCAATTGGGTTGATCAAAGGGTTCTGAGCTGAGTGGGGCTAGGATAGGTCAGGGGTGTTAGTTCATTATACTCCTTTTCACAGGAGAGCAGCCCATAACAGTTACATCCCTGCAACGGAATATACCAATTAGCAAGACCAATTAGCAAAGGGATTTCCTTTTGTCTCCTATACACAGTTTTGGGGTTATTTTAAAATTATCCCAATCAACCTCCCCTGTTTAATCTTAAGTGAGGGAAGTACAAAAATCAGCCAGTGGAAGTGTCAGGCAGAAACAGCTGGCGTCGCATTTGATTATGATGCTCCCAATTTTCATTTACTTAAAATATTAATATCTCGCCTTTCAGAGTAACTTACTTTGAGGCAGCTTCTAATGAAATATAGACATACAACTGAAACTCTAATAACCAGTCATTAATAAAACAAGCAAGCAAAAAAACCGCTAAAATGTAACCAAATGCAACAACAAAAGCAGACCAGTAATTACACACCCACACATATTTTTAGAAGAAAGCCACCCCACCCCCCAAAAGTGAAATTTTGGTCTTTACAGATACATGCAGTGTGATGGTCTGGCAGACTCCAGTTTGCAAATAGCTCCAAAGCTGTGGGGGTTCTGCGGGGGGGACGGGACCCTTTGCCTCATAGCCACCAATGCTGTTCGACTTTATGATATAGCCTGATCTGCCTGAAGCCTAAAATTTTATAACTGCCTCAGTACTCTCACTTTGATGTGTATGACTAGACTCCCTGCACATATTTCTGCACTTTGCTCACAATTAGCTAACCTAGAAAGATGTGGAGTAGATTAACTACTGTCTGGAAGGTCCAGTGAGGGCTGTGGTAAGTTCCATGTGTGCAGGAACTTCTCTTCTACGAAAAAACTCTGACCATGGAACCCTTTCCATTCTAGAAGGGAACAGAAAGCTCTCCTGCATGCCAGGGTGTAGGTGGCGCTAAGCCGTATCAGTAATCATTGTACAGGAACTACTGGTTCAAATACATTCTGCGAGCTTTCAGTTTCCAAGGTGGGGAACCCTGTTCAACTTGAAAGCCGCATTTTCACGGCAACTTTTCAAGAGTCACATGCTGGTGGTGAGCAGAGCCAGAGGCAAAAATGGGTGGAAAAATAGGTGTGAATCTTACCTTTGTCCAAAATGCTACACACTAGCCATGCAAGAGTCAGGGGTTTCTACACACCCACACCTGCAAGCTTGGGGATTTAGACAAAACAAAGTAAATCATCCCCATGGTGATTTCTTTTCTTTTAAATTTCCTTGGGTGTTCGGAGAACCAAAGAATTACTACCATGAGGATTTATTAGTTGCATTGCATTCATTTAGCCCAAGGGCTTTTGCCTTTGTAATTTGTAGCATTTCTCGTAGCTTCTGCACCAAATTTAGCAACCACTTCATTTCAGAACGATTTTATAGAGAAATTCCATGCATGTATGCATTAGAGCACATGTGGGACTTGTATTTATATCCATGTTTGTTTATGTTTCAGGGACACCATCCAAAAGCTCTTCCTTCTGTTTCTAAACAGTGGGGTTCTTTCTTTGTGGATACCATTTCAGGAAAGGAAGATACAGAGGAAACTTTAGTAACTACGTGGTCCTGCAAATGTGTTAGTGCTTACAGCACCATCACAATCCCAAGTATTGAAGCAATAGCAGGTAAGAATGAATAATCTTGAGAGTTATTTCCAATACTTAAAGGTAAAGGTACCCCTGACGATTAAGTCCAGTTGTGGATGACTCTGGAGTTGTGTGCTCATCTCGCTCCACAGGCCGAGGGAGCCGGCGTTTGTCCGCAGACAGTTTCTGGGTCATGTAGCCAGCATGACTAAGCTGCTTCTGGCGAACCATAGCAGTGCACAGAAACACCGCTTACCTTCCTGCCAGAGCGATACCTATTTATCTACTTGCACTTGACGTACTTTCGAACTGCTAGGTTGGCAGGAGCTGGGACCGAGCAATGGGAGCTCACCCCATTGCAGGGATTCAAACCACCGATCTTCTGACTGGCAAGCCCTAGGCTTTGTGGTTTAGGCCACAGCGCCAGTTCCTGCTATAGTATAGAACAACAATGATTCTTTCCCCTTTTGAAGAAGAGCTTATAAAAAAAATAGGGTGTAGATAAGGTCTTTTTCATTTTTTAAAAAAATGTTAAAGTGACTTCCAAAAGGAAGGACCACCAGCAGTAGAAAACAAAAACATTTTATTTTAATTTACCCCACTTCCAACACAAATTAGAGCTGTTTGCATTCATCTCGTGTAGCTTAGATGATATCCCATCTTTTGGGAGTCTTCTTCTTTTTCCTGTGCAATAAAATCAAATCCAGGATAAGACTTCTTAAGTTTAGAAATCAAATTTTGTTCAAACCTAGAAACATAATAAGTCCTGGTTCTCTTCAAGATAACTTACCAAACAATCCTGACCATGCTTACTCAGAAGTAGCACTGCAATCTAAGCCCCCTTTCTGCTGGGCACAACAACATAAGAGTAGCCTTGTTGAATCAGCTGAGTGGCCCATCTAGTCACAGTGGCCACCCAAGGAACTTCTGCCAAGGCCCCAAACTGAACCCCTATGTTGCTGTTCCAGCTTGTAAGAAATAGATTGTAAAGAGATGCTGGTTCGAGAGCTGCCAAAAGAGGAACTGCCCCCAACACACACGAGCTCTTTACCCTGCTAGTTTTATTTGCAAACAACCTCCAAGCTGTTGCTGTTGTTTAACTTAGAGAAATGCGAAAAGCATTTCGATGTTCAGTAAGCACAAGAGGCTGGAGCTGGGCCCCCTTCTATCTACTGACACTGACAAACTTGCAAACCATTAAAACAGATTAATATCGCAAGCTGTTCTGTCAAAATTGAATACCCAGAAACAAAACGGTGGTTAGTCAGACATTCAAGGAAGTAACTCATCAGATAATTATAATCTAATCCAAATGGAAGAGATAACCCAGAAATGTAAATCCTTTATGAGCTGTACTTGGAGCTCCATAGAATATTAAGACCAAGTAATCTCTCTAATCTCCTCAAATAAGAAGGGTTTCTTCGCAAATAATTGTAGCCAAAGACAAAAGCATATTATCCCCAGACAAATGCTGTCTCAGGTTGACCAATGATGACAAAATATATGTTTTCATTCTGATTACCTGGTACTCTGTCTCTTGAGAAATGGAAGATAAAAAGTAAACTAAGAATGCAATTTTCTTTTATTTTCCACATGTAAAATTTTAAAAAGTTTTATATTGTTTATGATTTAAACATCAGTTTCACAGGTAAGATAGAAATTGGGAGAATACTTAAAAGCTGTTTTGAAACAAGCAGTAGTGGCTATAACAGTCTCTGAATCCTGAAGGGAGTCAAAGCTCCTTGCCCTTTTCTGAGCTCCTTGTGCCCTTTCTTCTCCCCACATAGCATTACAGTTGGTGCATCCCAAGTTAGGAACCTCAGCTGCCCTTCCCCAGTGAAATGTCAAGAACTTTAAAGCTTGGTTGATATCCGTGACCAATGGAAGTACTATATAGGTGTTCAGGAGCAGGCAGGTGGCTATTCTCAGGATAGGGAACACCCTTACCTGAGAGACGCTTGCCTGCCAAAAGAGACAGGACATTTTTCCATTTTAATTTCTTTTAATTTAATTTAACTTACTTTTAAAATGCAATTCATTAATTTCTCTTAATTTAATTTGTAATTTAAATCTTTACAGTACAGTGGTACCTCAGGTTAAGTACTTAATTCGTTCCGGAGGTCCGAACTTAACCTGAAACTGTTCTTAGCCTGAAGCACCTCTTTAGCTAATGGGGCCTCCTGCTGCTGCCGCGCCGCTGGAGCCCAATTTCTGTTCTCATCCTGAAGCAAAGTTCTTAACCTGAAGCACTATTTCTGGGTTAGCAGAGTCTGTAACCTGAAGCGTATGTAACCTGAGGTACCACTGTACTTCTTTTCATTATCCGTATCCTGCCATTAAAGATTCTTACAAGACACCTCACAAAAAGAATAACAAACAATAAAGATAGAAAATTAAAACACACCAACATTGTGCTCATCTTATGCTGGATTTTAGCTGCAGGTTGCAACATTCTAAACATTCTAAAACCATGTTTTATTTGTAAGCCACCCTTATAGCCGTGACTAAATGTTTTAAATAAAATAAATATCCAGTGTTACCATGTGGGACTGACTTCCTGGATGGTGGACTCATCCTTGACAACAGTGGCTTGCAGTGGAAGTGTATTCCCCCAAGCCACTTTCCAGAAAAAACAGATCTTAGCTGTGGCATTCAAATTGCCAAATGACTCCCCAAGTTCAGGCAAGTTCTGCCAAATGACTCTCCAAGTTCATTATGATCAGAAAAAAAGACATCAGAAAAATGTTAATTTGATCAGTATTTTCTTTCAGCAGTGAGCTTCTAGTGTTGGGTCTTCCAAAGACAAGATCGGACGTCTTCCCTGTCATAACAAAATTTAAGCGCTAGAATTTGCAATAATAGAACAGCTTTTCTCACCTTTCTCTAAACTAAAAAGCCCAGTTCTGGCCCCTTGATCGTATATGTGAAATCATGATAGTATGCTCTATCATGCAGACTTGCTCACACTGAATTGTTCTTACCATTTACTGCCCATTCTCCCAGTTTGGAGAGGTCCTTTTGGAACCCTTTGCCTTGAAGGTGAGCATACAGTCACCCTTGAAAGTGGTCGAGTGCAGCCCACATGTTGGGGGATCAGTGATTATTTGCAAGCAGCAATCTTCAGTCCAGTGGGGAATAGTAATACTGATTTAAGTGTAACCAGTCAATGAAAGAAAAGGTATATGGGCAAAACACAGGCAACATTAAAAGAGATTGTGCAGGGAAGGGGGTGATAATGAACTATTGGGCCCCATCAGTGGAAGCTCTGTAAAAGGGCTTCCATTTAAACAACAGGGCTTGCACTATCCCACAAAATGCTTTCATGGGCGGAACAAATGCCCTAACATGATGTTGAAATCCTCCCCAAATATTTATCTCCCCATATTGGATAGATTCCTATCCAGAGTACAAAACCTTATGACAGAAGAAGTGAAACCTATTAATGTATGGCATTCAATAAATCATATTCCTATGAAGTTAGCTTGGAATCAGAGAGTGAAATACCTAACTTTATGCAATTAGTGTGATATGTAGCCTTTCTTACAAGAATGCAAGGTACCTTTAATGTGTTGACATTAGTTATCTAAAGGAGAATTTTATGCCACGGTAAGCATCCCTTTAGGTATACAATTACAATAGGGTTTGTATGTAATCACATTTGAAATCTGTCCCTGTCTGACATTCCAGAAGGTGCTCCCTAGACACTGTTTAAGAGCACTTTACAAAAGCACTTAAAAAACTTTCCCACAGTATCAACCTAACTAATAACAGCATTTTTATCTTTGTACATGGTTCCCACCCCCCTATTTCCAGAGTGGTAAGCTTGTTGATCTGTTGCACCAATACCAACAAAGAGTCTAGTGCTCAAAATACTTTGCACATTATTGCTTTTCCATATGGTCATTAAAATAAAGAGATTACAAAGCCACAATTATAAAATGCATCATATTGCTCTTACTTTTATTCACATTAAATGGTGGATTCAAAATAGACTTTTTCTCTCTTTTTTTGCTTTGAAATGCTAGCATGTATAGTTTTTTTTAATTGTTGAACATTTACATGCTTTACAAAGGAGAAAATAGGTTTATTTATACAAGTTTCACACATGAAAAGCTTTTCTTTTAAACAATGTTTGGCATTCCTGGTATAGCCAACTACCATTATCATACTCAAGCATATGAACTCTATGTGCCATATATGTAATCATATGATTAAATTCTTGCAATAATAAGCACACAGATGAAGAGCTTAAAGAAGAAAAATACTGCTCTTCCTAGCTTAAAAGAGATTTCTTAGATGTGATGTAAGCTGCATACCTGATCAAGAAATGGTCTGTTTGTTTCTTGCAGATTTACCACTGGATTATAGATTCACCAGATTTTCTTCAAATACCTCAATAACTGCTGGTTACTATCCTAAACCTCCAAGATCATTATTATCAAGTGGTGAGCTAATGGCAACCAAATAAATACTATGTAAGGAAAAGAAAATCCAGATGCCTTTATATAGTGTTAATGAATATGTCAGATGCTAATTGAGAAGCTTACCAATGGAATCTGAACAATACAGTTTTAAAAAACCCAAACAGATCCAAAAAGAAATTAACTGTTTTCTGTTCACTCAGCAATGAGTGTGGGTCTATAATGTTTTCTAATTTTTCCTGTTGAGAATTTGCTGCCGTCTTTTCAGTTCATGATGCGATAATAAACACTTTGACACTTCCATCCATCACAGTTCTTTTCTTACATACAAATCATATAGGTCCTTTCCCATGGTACAGGAGCATGCACTTGCCCTCAGCCATGCACACACCTTCTGTAGCAATATGAGACACAAGAAAGCTCTGTGCATATACAGACCTTGAATGACGGTCCAACTAGCAGGCTAACTACTCAGAAAAAGAAGGAATGTGTGTGAATAAGGCTGCTATACGTAGGATTCAAGGATCATGGTAGGGAGGGTACACAGCCGCTCCTCCACAATGGGGAGGGACTCTGATTCCTGGTAATAACTGCCCATAATTTCACAATCTAAATAAGCTTCAGTGCTTTAATGTTTGGTCCCATTAATTTAAATCAGAGTTACTTTCTACTTCCACATTTTTGTAAGCCACCAGGACTGGTGTACATCACCTCTTTGTGCGCTTTCCCCCTAGTATGACCACTCGGTCCTTGTCATAGAAAGAAACCAGTATTATTCTTTAGAAGATCTGGTGGTGAATAACAATTCATAACAAAGGGCAGTAGACTGAACGGGGTCCTGAGTTTGTCAAACTGGGCCAGTTTCTAATATTGCAAGCAGACAAAATTCCTAATAGAACTATTCTGTGCCTCATCTATGAAGAAGTCAACCTCACATAAGGTCAGTTGGGCTTACTCCCAGGTCAGTGGGTATAGAATTGACTTATTTGGTAGTAAGCCCATGAGCTCAGTACAGCTGTTATGAGCAAGAATGCATAGGATTGGGCTGTTAGGAATTTTCTTAGAAAATCTGATACTGTGCAAGCAATTGTTTGCCTGTGGGGGTGTCCTTAAATGCCAGGACCGCTTCACTTTTGATCACCTGTTGTTTTCCCCAGCCCGAGGACTGGAAGTAGTTCCATATTGACTCAAAGGACATAGACTCAGATTGCAAGTTTGTTAGTACGCTGTTTTGTCAGCCAAAGAAACCATGATATGCCAGATTGCAAGCAGCCAGTTGTGGACTAGTTCACCTTTAGAAAGGATGATCTGCTGTAATAATCTGTAATAATAAATCCAAGGATCTGGTTGTATAAACTTGAAATAATAACTTCTAAAATCTTCCCATGTGCTTTGGCAATGCTCATCTGTATGAAGTTCAGAATAAAGTTTATTTATTCCTGAGAAGCTCTGGATTCTATTACAAAAATTCTGTAGGAAAAAAGGAAGGTGAAGCACATATTCCTGAAAGCACAATAAAAAAATATTCAGTGATCATTAATCTTGCTGATTCATTACTGATGATTGTCCATTACTCAAAGGATACAAAATAAAGACTAAGATTCATAGCAACGGCTTGATTTCCTCCACTTTGAGATTCTGTTATGCTTAGATAGAAGTGGGTTGAGCCTTGGTGTGTGCTGCAGTCATTGACTTGAAATTGCTTCACTGTGTCCAAGCCCACACTGTTTCTTGCATGCAAGCGTTTTATCAGATGTGCTGCCAGAAAGCCTTGCAAGGACAACAGTGGTCTAGTTAAATGCCTGGTCTTCTGAACTAGGGTTGCTAGGTCACAACCTGAAGAATGTGGGTGTAGCTTTAAATTCCCCCAGCATAGCAGGAGAAGAGGGAGCCACATCATCTGCTGGCCTGGCTCTTGTTCACCCACTCACTCACCTGCCATGTGGCAGGGCCAGATGTTACACCTGCTGCCTCAGCCCCCTGGTATGCTGCAGTTTCGAAGGTCACGGGAGAAATCTCTGGATGGCAGTCTACCAAACCTAATCTGAACATCCATCGCTAGGTGTATGGGAAATGCACCCAGAAGACAAAATGTATCGAGGAGTTAATGATCTGACATGAAGCCCTTCCTGCCTCTGTTCCTTCCCCCTCCCTCGCTCTTGTTAAGTTTTTTGATGTTGTGAGAACAGTCTTAGATGTCTTAGATGTTGTGAGAACGTTGGGAAGAGGTGAAGCCCCCCCTCCCCTGCTGCCTCATCAGTTGTAGAGGATAATGCTGGGTACCTTCTTTGATGTTGGACATTGAAGGTGAGGCATTGGGAGGGGGTGGCTAATGGATGATCCGCAAGTAAGCAGTCTTGAAGGCCCAACAGGCTATCTATAAAATTGGACGGTTTGGGCAGAGTTTCTTTGACGCTCGTGCACGGACTGATCAGCCGCAGGGCCGTGCAAACTGAGGCTACCTGGGAAAGTCGCTTCACCGCTTCTTGAGAGCTTCCAAGTGGCGGATTGAAGTGCTTGCTTGGTATGTATACATTGCTTGCTGTTTTAGAATAAAATCTTTACTCTTCTCACTTACTTGTGTATTTTGTATTGCTTCTGAATCTCATTTTAAAAGAACCGCCTTGCCTTTGGCAAGACAGTAGGTTGCACAACAAATGAAATTAGGTTTGTCACATTTTTGTTGTTTGCTCCATACATGGAAAATGCATCTTGTTGCCAATGTGGAAATGATGTGATAGGGAGGCCTGCACTTGTGCTGCTTGTAGCATCCCTGTTAAAAGTGTAGCACCACTGCCAGGAGAAAATGCAGCAGCAGCTTCGAAAGATAAGGCATGACATGGGAGATCATTAGCCAGATATCCTGATGTCTTTTTCCAAAAAAAAAAAAAAAAAGCCTCAGGTGTTCCAGTTTAGATGGGCGCTGTGGTATGGGGGACCTACATTTATTATGAGAACCTCCTGCTTCAGAGACTGCTTGTGCGTTTCCCTTCCATAACTAAGAGCTCTGGGGAAGAGGGGTTTGCATTAGGAAGCTAGCATAGTATAAAACTCTTCTCTCTCCACGTTGCAGGCCTGATCCCTGTTCGTGTGTGCATACCCACACCAACTCACCTACAACTTATTTTAGGAAAGGGCCCAAAATATGGAGAGTTCCAGACAGGGGTCTGCTGCATCATGTGTAGTTTGTCCTTCATCCCACATCTCAACTCACCCTTCAGCATACTTTCAAGTCACGAAAATTAGTCTAAAGCTGGCACATCAACCTACTGCTTATCACACCAGACAAAAAAGGGCTTACTCCTGAATAGATTTGGTGTAAAGAAATATACATTAGGCCTCTCCTGAGTCAGTAGAATATAAGTAAATGTATAGCCTAATATCTTCCCTGGGTACAGAACCAGAAAGAATTTGCACATCATCATTCTGCTGTCTCTTAGCTCTTAGGTAGCCTTCTAATTACAGCAAAGTGTCATGGGGACACCTGTTTGTATAATTGAAATAAGACCTGAACTACCATCACATGACCAAGGAATTCAGAGGTGAAGTCTTCCATTATAAATTACTCAACCCTTGAGCCATTTACCTGCTGGTAATAAATTGCTCTTGTGAGTCAGTGGAACATCAGAATGCAGATGTCAGATCTTAAGGGGCCACAGAGGTAAGACAGAAAAATCCATTTCAGTGTGGGATTCTGTTTTATGTACTACTTATGGAGAAAAGAGTATACAATAACAAAACAAAATTATTAAAAATGGAATAGGAAAACAAAAATTAACTCCCAGAAGTCCAACAGCCTCTGGTTTCCTCCTTGTGATACAAAACTTTGCTGTTATACAATGGTTAAAATATACCAGTTCCTAAGCAAGCTGTCCTAAGTACTAAAAAAAAGTCTGCTTATGGTATGCCTATAAAGTGGTACAAGTTACATGGAAATCTGGTCAGGATATTATGGGTGCCTCATAGCATTTCTTTAACAAATGCTCCAGTGCAAGACTACCAGGGTGGTTGTGAGACTTTCAAAAACCCGAACAGATGTTATTATGCACAGAGACAATCATCTGAAGCTCTGTCAGGGCTAGAACAAAAGCATTTTCAACAGAATCATGCTGAAGGTCTTCCTGCTGTTTCTAGTTGAAGTTCAAACCTAGGTCTCCCGACAAGTGAATTCCACATATTACATGTTGCTGGAGAGATGAAAACCAGGCTAACCACTTCTAAACATTTTCATGGTTTAGGTTGCCTGGTCAAATGAAAGGGTAGAACACCCAAAATGACCACGGCACAAATGGGATATAAAAGCCCACAATGGTGCTATAATAGATCATCTCATGCTTTTAAGCTGTATTAAGCTAGTCAGCCTTGCACACTTCAGAATTATGGTTTGGGAAAATAAGAAAAAAAAAGACTCCTTGGTCTGTTAGGGGAAAAGAAAAAGGGTTGTCTTCACAGAGATAGTTTGATGTCTTGAATCTGTATGTGAATATGTTTATCTGTATATGTGTATATTAAATATTTAGGCTGTGCAATTATCAAGGCAAAAGTTATCAAGGCAAAAGTTTTGTCTACAACAAAAGGCCAGACTTGAACAGCTCAAAGCATACTCTGCCAATTTTGTCTGCTGGTTAAAGAACAACTTCCATTATTAAGATTTCAATCCTGTACCCACCTCCCTCGGAGTAAGTCCTATTGAACTCAGTGGAATTTACTTCTGAGCAGGGAGAGGGGATAAATTCAAGTCAGTTCTCATTTAAACTCATTATATTACTAAAGATTGCTTGGGGGGGAATGTGTGTATTGGGGAAAGTTGCATACAAAATTGTGTATACTAGGAGAAATTCACACTAAAATTCTAAGGAATGTGTGAGAGGGCTTTTTAAAAACTGCAAACTGATGTGGAAATATGCAGAACAGAACTTAAGACTGGAAATATGAGAAACATAGAAAACTGAAATTGACATTCACTTATCCCTACTTTTGAGTATGCTGTTAATTTAAATATATATATATGTATATATCCGAGACAATTAATTTATTCTTCTCCCTGAGGTTGTTCAGTATATGTTGAATTCAAAGAAGAAGCAAGCGACTCTGCAGACCCCAGACAAAAGGAGATCTTACAGTGATATATCTGAAGTTAAATAAGAGCCCCTAATTATAGTGAGTCTCTTCTCTTTCAAGACACTTCAGCCTTTTGACTGCCAAACAGATCAGGGACCAAAGTGAGTTATGTTATTTCAGAAGATATGTATATAAACAAAGCTCTGTGAGGAGCCGCACCGCGTGTATATCTGTGTTCTAACAGAAGTTGCTGGCATGCCGTTTTGATGAGGAGCTCTTACAAACTAGTGTGCAGCTGCCACAGGAAATGCAATCTCATTGCGTCAAGTGAAGTGCTGATAGACACTGTACTACTTTTTAAAGCTTTCCTGCCCCTCTGGACCATCAACAGATTTCAAAACATTATGGCCAAGAGTTCTATGTCACACCCCATAGTTGTCTTTCTGAAATCTTAGAAAAACCCTTAGGGCCCCTCCAGACATCCTGTTTATGTTGCTTTCATGGTTATTTGTGCTCATGGTGCTATCTATTGGGGCAGTCACATGTGATCTCACTTTCTATACTGTTTGTCCCTGCAGAGGTTTGGGGGCACCTCTCCCATGCAAACCTTCCTGGCTGCCAGGGGCACCAACTTGAATAAAATAATGGGGGGGGCAGGTAAGTCCCACCCCGCATAATCACATGAGGTAGCGCTCACACACCATTTTAATGGCAATGCCCATGGTGACGGACACCAGAATCAGTCTGGTGATGGAGTCCCTCTGAAATTCCTTCAGAGTGCTGGAGTCTCTCTCTGGTCGTCTACAGAATCAGCTAGCCACAGAGTGGGGAGGAACAGCACTTTGGGGGGAAGAATAAAAGGAGCAGTTTCTGAACGCGAGAGTTAGATAGGAGTTTGATTTGAGATGATAGGGCTGAGGTTCAGGTTATGAGATAGGGCTTGATTTAAGATGAGTGATAGGGTGTGCTTCAAATAGGTAAATGGTCTTCTCCTGCAGATTGCTTCCCCTCTTGTGATGCCAGTTCCAAGCTGGAAAGAGGTTTAAACCAATATTCCTGACCTCTTTCTCAGGATCTGTAGGACACAGTTGCTTTGGGAGGATAGGTAAGAAGGTTAAGTGGGAGAACCAGCTTTAGGAACTGTCAGCTCTGTCCTGTCAGCATCTCTCAGCTTTCCAATAGCTAGCAGCCAAAATGAAAGGAGTATAAAAACACTGAATGTGAGATAGCAGGAAGTTGCCTTAGAACGTTTTTCCTATTTAGTACCATAGAATGAGAATCTCAGAGGAAACAATGCTTAAGTACACACTTTTATCCAGACTATCACAGGCCAGCTGTTGAAACGTTATTCTTTCAGAATGGAGTTGGATCTTTTGCCAGAACTCCTTAGCTGTTTTCACCTTCCTCCATTACTGAGCCTGCTGATGTGGCAGTTTACTCCTGCCTGTAAAATGTGCTGTGATATTTCGCTCCAACTGACTGACTGTTGGCCTCGGGCTTCGTTAGACTTTGTCGAGACAGAGCGGGAAAGGGGGTGGGAGAGAGAGAGAGAGCCAAAAAAAGAAAGAAAAAAACCCAGAGGGAAATGTAAAACAGTGGGTTAAATTTCACAAGAAGAGGCCTCAAGGAAAACTTGCGACGGGCTTTCCTTGCACTTAACACTATTTTGGATCTACAGCAAGGCAGAATAAACTAAACTGCAGGGAATAATGAAAGTATGAGGGGTATGCACGTCAGTGAAAAAGTAGGCAGGACTTGGGGGTTTTAGGTCACAATGCAGCTATGAGCTTGAATCACACACAGAGAGAGAGAGAAGACTGAAAAGTATAAGGCAATTTACTTGCATTTACAGCTCTATAAATTGAGGTGATGATTTTATAGGCAACAAATGAAAGGAAAATGTTTAGACATCCAGACTGGATTACTGAAACATGTTGTATTTGGGGGCAGCCCCTGGTAATTATCTGGAAGCTTCAGCTGGTTCAGAAACAGCATCAGGACTAGGTCATGTCATACGAGTCTCGAAAGAGCTCTGCTGGACATCATCTTGTTCCAGGCTCAGTTCAAGGTGCTAGGTCCTAGCCTTTAAATACTTGCATTCGTGCATGAAAAGCAGACAATACAGTAGTGTTTCAACAAAGCACAAGGAAATAACTACAGGACAAATACTGTGGAGAAATAAGAAGTGCATTTAGAATAGGAGATAGGAAGTAAGGGAAATAGGTTTCTCAGAAGAATTTTTTTTCTATTTTCTTCTCATGCAAATTTATAATTAGAAAAGGGGACGCAAACTTCTAAACCACTAAATATAAACACAATTTATTTTACACTGGTATTTGGGGGGTTTTCCCAAGAAAAAGAATAGGTTAGTCATATCTTTCATTTGCTTCTGTGTTGTGCATATAAATGAGAGCCTGAACAAAAAACCAAAGTAGCCTGATTCAGTGAGGGTTCAGATAGTAGATTTTGGAAACTCAAATGGATACTGTACGTGTTTTCATCTTGCACAAGTTTTAAAAGAAAAATGCCAGGCAGCAAAAACAGAGGAAGAAGGCTAACTGAAAACTGATAACTCTAGTTTCTAATAAAAGAAAGACTTTAAAACCACAGTGCTTTTGGGGAGGGATATTACAACAAGATATCAGAAGCTGTTCAGCATTTATTTATTTTTTGCTGATCTTTGCAAACTTATTATCTAAGTAGCAGCAATGCTTAAAAGAGTTTGTGCAGCTGGTGGTTTGGTTTTGCTTGTGTGACCTAAATCTTTTCTTATCCCAGTCTAAACCAATCCTTTCCTAAAATGCCATGCCATGCCTTCCATTTTATTATTTTTATTTACTTTTCCTGTTGTTTTGTCCCTGTCTTTCTTAAGTATAAAATATTACTAGGTCTGACAGCATATAGGCTGCACCATGATAGAGAAGAGAGGCAAGCAAACCGGCCAAACCAACTCCTCTTCCTTAATTTCACAGCTACCACTGTGTGGATATCTTTATTTTTCTCTGGCTGGCTCTGCTAAGCATCCTTTTGACCTTGTGGACTAACCAGCCCATCCTAAACCACTGTATAAAGTGGTTTAACACCTAGGCCTGAGGTGAAGAACAAGACCTCAGACCATTTCCCATCCCTACCCCTAAAAAACAAACAATGCTTTTACTCAAGGGTTTAGTAATAAAACAGTTTGAGAAAATAGGGTAGAGAAAAGTTAATTTCACAGTTAGTTACGCGTAAGTGCAAAAAATAAACAACTAGCTATACCTATTCTAGGCTGTTTCCCTAGCCAAGTCACTTTGTATTCCTGTAGTCTTTTCCAGGCATCTTCTGCCTTTGTAGCTAACCCTCTTCTGTAACACTTAGCAGTATCCTGGTTCTCTTGAAAGTGTGCTCTGTTCTAGCTCTTGGAGTTTCCCTTTTATACTGATAATAATAATCACATTTCTTCTTACTGTGGGTGATGCCTCCCAAATAATAATTATGGACTCTGTCATCCCACATTGCAGTGGCTTTATTGAACAGTGCACAAGGTTAGACCAGATGACTTCCAAGACTGTCCAGAAGCTTCACTTAAGTCAAAATGAAACAGGCTGCATAGCTGTCTAAATTAGTTGATAAGACTGCAGTTCAAACAGCTACACTGGCTCCCAGTTTGTTTTCCTATCCGAACTTGTTTTAACACTTAAAACCAGAAAAAGGCTGGAATAAGAAACTGCAAAGATACTACTACTGAGTAGTAGAAACTGTCTTTGTTTTGTTTTGTTTTTGCGTCTCTAATGACACATTATTTATCAATTTTTTAAATGTATACCCAACTTTCTATATTGAAATATGGTCACGGCAGAGGAGGCGAAGAGGGAAGAGGAAAACAAAGCCCAAATTCATTTTATTCTTTCCCCATCCATGTCCATCTTTTAATCAGGACCTATTGGAGGTCAATATCCTTTCTCCTGTTATTTGTGCCCAGCATCTGGTACTGGGGTACTACCACTGAACTTAGTGTCTTTGACATGTCTTTGTTTTGTTTTAGATATGCATATATATTTTAAAAGCCTTTAAAACTAGGTTTGTATGGGACCTGGAGCAAACAACCGACAGTGGGTCCTCCCTGGTCTATGCAAAGTACCGTCTTTCCACACAGCTAATCTATGCTGCTAAAATGCTTCCACTTTGAAAATTGAGCATGAAACCTAGATCTCACAGCGCCAGTCACCTACTGGTGTCGATGAGCATGAAACAAATTAACTGAAGTTAGCGGGACTTGCTTCTGCATAAACATCCTTAGGATCAGCTTGTCAGCATTCTTTGTTGCAGAGCTGCTCGTGTGGCTTGGAGGTCGGGAGCACCCATGGTATATATATACCTTGCGAGGACATGTCATCAACAGGAAGGCTACGGGCCAAACGGTGGCTATGGAAATGGATGCTTCCCACCCACCGACCCCCTTCCCATTTACCACATTTGGGTGTGGAGGAAGTGACACGTGGGGAAAAGACTTCCCAGCCGACTAGCTTAGCCGTAGGGGCGAATCATTGTCTCTACTACTGGGCAGATGGATGTCAGTTGTGGCAAGGTGTTGGCAGTGTGGAACTGTGTGTGCAGCCAGATAGCCTTCCCTAAGGTAGACTTCTCCCCTCATGTATCTGAAGAAGTGTGCATGCACACGAAAGCTCATACCAAGAACTAACTTAGTTGGTCTTTAAGGTGCTACTGGAAGGATTTTTTTTATTTTGACTATGGCAGACCAACACGGCTACCTGTCTGTAACTGGAACCCCTCAAGTAGCGTGGGACACCTTTTGCCAGCATTGAAGTAAGAGTCAGCTGCCAGTTTGAACTGCTTCTGTGTAGAAAACAGGGAGGGAGATACCATCTTGCCCCTGCGGAGGACGGCAATACTATCAGGGGACGGTTGTTAGCTGTTGACTTCTGAGGGGCGCTTTTCTCCACAGAGGGCGAGTAAAGAAATGGGGGGAGGGAGGTCCTCGAAACATTCAGAAAAGCCTGCGCTTGTGCAGGAAAGCCAGTCCAGAGGAGTTGGGGGACTTTTGCACCAACTGGGCTCTTGTGTTGAGCGCGCGCTTTTAAAAAGTTATCTTATAGGCCTGTGGAAGTGTTAACATCCCCAGCCACCAAAGGGAGGGGAGGAGTTGCTTGTTGGGAGGAAGCTTTTTTTCCTCTCTGCAAGGCAGCGCGGGGTGAGGAGGGGGACAAATCCAGCCGTCCCCTCAGGGGCCGACTAAATGAGGCGCTGCACGGCCTCAGTCACCCAGAGAAGCCTGCTCTTTTGGGGGGGAAACGACTTCAAAGGAGTTGGAAGCGCGCGGGCGACGCCTCAACTGCAAAAGAAGAGCAACAACTGCAGAAGCAGCGGCAGCAGCAGAGAAAGGGCTCCGGGCGGGAGGTGGGACTAAGGGGCTCCTCGCCCCTTTCCCCCTTCTCCGGTGACGTTGCGGTCTCCTCCCTCTGGCGGAGCTGAGGCGCCTGCAAAAGCCCCTTTGCCGCTCGCTCCGCGCGGCCCCGTGCTCTTCCGTCCGTCCCGCCACCCGCCCCAGCGAGCATCCACCGCCACGACTTCGCTTCTTCGCCCGCCCGGAATGAGCGCTTGACTCCGGGAGGAGGCGCGGAGGCGGCCGGGTCCAGAGCGCGGGGGTCGACCTCCTGCCTCCGCCCGCCATGGAGTGAGAGGGTCTACGCAACGGGCAGCTGGGGGAGAGGTAAGCGCTGGAGAAACCCCCACCCCCACCCCCGAGGGCAGAAATGGCCGGCCGGGCATCCTCGGAGCTGGGGAACTTTCCTCGGCCCTGCTCGGGGTTGGGGGGCGCTGCTGGGTTTGGAGGGCGGTGAAATGCGCGGAGGGCAAGGCCAGCGCGCTCTGCAGATGCCCAGAGGCAATTTATTTTGACAGCTGAGGCAAAGCCAGTGGTTCGATGAGCGGGGGGGGGGGCGGAAATGGGGGGGTGGCGCCCTTGGGTGCAACCTTCCCTCCTGAACTTAGGCGCAGACAATGAAGCCCCAGGGAAGGAAAGCGCCAGAACTTCAGGAGCATCCTGGCTTGGGGAGATGAGTTGAAAGGAATCTCCACGAAAGTCATTAGGAGTAAGCATGTCTACAATTAGGCTGGGGGTGGACTTCGATGAGAGGAAGATCCGCTCTACTTGGAGGCTTCTCCCCTCTCATCGAAGGGACCAAATTGCTCATCCCTTTAGGCTTAAAGGACTGGGGCCGGGTCTGGGTGGGTGAGTTTGTGCGTGTTGCGGCTGATGCTGTGGCTGAGGCTCAGAGATGTGTGTTTTGCTGTGCCTCTCCATCAGTATGTAAGCTGAACTCATCTCCCTCTGATCTCCACAAAAGCAAGCCCTCTGCTTCACCCTCAAATGTGAAATGCCAGCAGTCTGAGCAGGATTTACACAGCAGTCGTATAGGCACTTGGGAGTTTTTCCGTTGCTAGTTCACCTTTTCATTCTTCGCTCTCGCCAAGTGTCATGCCAAGAGCAACAGACTCCCAAGAACAAAAAACAAGAGCAAGGGCTTCTTGTGAAGTTGAAGAAGTTCTGAGAAGGCCTAAGGTTTTAGGCCTTGGCCTTGCTCTTGTTTTTGTTCTTGGGAGTCTGTTTGGCAGGCATGACTTTTGAGTGAAGAATCAAAGGGATAACTCCTGCCTGCCCAGCAGTGAAACAGCTACTAAAGGCAGGATTGCTCTGTAATGTTACAGCCAGCCATAGACTTATACAGAACAAACTTGTGCTCAGGAGTAAATCTCACTGAGGTGAATGGGAATTACTCCCTGGTAAGCATGTTTTGTCTCAGACCGTTTCCACCCATCAGATTGCAGCCTTAGACCATTTCCACACATTACGCTGAAATGTGCCTTTGATCTTCTTGCACTTCCACATGCAAATATTGTTAAGGTGGGGCAGAACACAGAAAATGGTTAAATGTCCAGTTTCGATCTAGTCAAGATTATGCACTTGCATTAGACTGAACACCAGTTCAGCCTAATCCTTTCCATGTTTCATTGGGAACAAGTAACCCCAGAGTCAGTCATGACTGGACCTAATGGTCAGGGGTCCCTTTACCTTTATGTATGGAATTGCAGCATCAGTGAGTCAGAGTTTGCTTTATCTGACTATGTAAAGGTGTGAGCCAGTGACCTAGCGGCGTCAGCCGCTTTGGAGATACCCAGCAGGTCTACCCTGCTTAGAGTGCTTACCCTCTGTTATTCTGAACTACATTCTGGAATAAGTGCCATTCTACTTCTATAACTGTTATAATCAAAGCCACAAATACAAAACTGACCACATTATCTTGTATGGAGATGCATACATTGAAAAGTTAACGGGAAGAACCCATAGTCTGGCAGCCTTTAACCATGCTGATTGCATAAACAAAAGGCAGGTGAGACTCTCTGAGGGGTGAAAACTAATATTTGTTAAGTGAATTTGAGCCCACACTCTTTATACTAAATAACCCTTCCATGGCTTCACACCAATCTTCTGTAGTTTCTCTTTGACCCCTTTTTGAAGGTGCCACACTTCAAAAGTTAGAAAAATGTTCCACCGTGTCTCTGACTCTTTAACAATGGATTCCATTGCAACATCTTTGGTTTCCAGAGGTACTGAGGAGGAAAAAGGGACAAGAAGGGAAAGGATGAATACATTGCAAATGGAGCAAAAAATAAAGGAGCGCTGCTGCTGTGCTTTCCTGGTAATAGCTTTGTCTGCCAAAGTACAGTAGTAACTTACATGCATTTAACTTGTTCGCTGTCAGCTTTACGTGCTTGGCAACAATTTTTTTTTTTTAAATGGAAACTGGGTAGGTGTACAGAGAAGAAAGACTTTGGCAATCTCACCTACCATTGCACCCAATGTGTTTTCACTATATGTGATTTTGGCTTTATGTGCTATCCCTGGAACGTAACCCCCACATACGTTTTGGGTCTGATGTATGCATTGTATGTACACATGAAATAAAGGCAAACGTGCATCTCAGTTTCTATCACTAGAGCACTTAATCATATTTTAATAACAAAGGAAACTGACAAAGCAGTGTGAAAGTAATATCATCAAAAATCACTACCTTGTATATGTGGCAATTGCTTTGCTTGCTTAGGGCAAAGATATGGAGGCAAAAAAAACTCCCAGAAATATGGGACTACTCTTTTAAATATTGTTGCAGTAACATGACTTGCAAACTCTTGCTTCCGCTATCTTTCAAAATCAGAGTTGGTTGGTGAGCTCAAAGAATACAAGATGTGGTTAACATTACAAAGTAAAGAAGCAAAGCAGAACTGGCAAAACTAACTGCAGTAATAAGGTATCGATCAAATAAGAAATTAAGACTACAATGGAAATGGTTTGAAGATTATATGTCCAAACACTGCACAAAAAATAATATGTTTGGATTAATGCTTGTAAAGTCGAGTAAGAATAAACGATAGTAAGTTAAGAGAATTAAGAAACAAAGATATACAGTAAATTGCAATGTGAAATACAATAATACTACAAATGTTGGTGGAGGAAAGTCACAAGGGTGTTTTAATGTTTGTAATTGGTGTTAGTATTGTATGTGAAATATTTGTGTTTATCTGTTTGTGTGTGTGTGTGTGTGTATAAGAAGAAGCAAAGCAGAGCTAGAGTTCAATTATCAAAGAAGTTTGTAACATCATAGTGAAACATGCCATTCCTTTGACGGCAGGACTACATAATAGTAGGTGCTGGAGCATTCATATCTTACGGCATCAGTCCTAAATACACTTACTTTGAAGTAAGCCCCATTGACACAGTAGGTCATATTTCCAAGAAAACATGAATAGGATTGTGCAACATATAACATATCGTTCTTTGGAATGTAGGCATCATTGTGTAATGCCCTGAGCTAACTCTGCACTCAAGTCAAAATATTGTCTTCACAGGTTTTCTTATCAGAGCAGTTTGAGGTCATAAGCTCAGCATTACCTTTTACTGCATTTGTTAGCAGATAAAACAAAGAATATGTCTATCAAAAATAGTTATGAAAGAAGTGCAGATAAACGTTTCTTTCCCAGGCACCATTAATATTTTGAGACAGCTAGGCAGAACGAAGCAATTCAGTTCTTCAGATTCTTGCACTGTTTACCATTCTCCAAGTTGGCATGAATACTACAGGAAAAGGCTCAGAGAAGGAGGGAACCCTGGTGATAAAGGCATGCACAAACAGGGCAGCTATTCATCATCTCGGATCTGTTCCTAACAATGTCAAGGTTTGTAGTATCGCCTTTGACAGGTAGATGGAGCTTGATCTCTCCTCTGTTGTTTTAAATAATTGAGTCTTAGATATCTGAACTTATACTTTTCAGGAGTGTGGTCAACTTTCAGCATCTGTATGTGTAAGGAAATTATAAGAGTTATTAGAAACAGTAATGCATAAACGTTTGATTTTGTTTTCTATTTGCCATGGGTGTAGTTAATGTGCAGGACTGCAATCCCAGGCTTGCTAACTGGAAAGAAACGACTCGCTGAAGGTTGTTTTGAGTACGTTTCACAGGGCTGGACTCTTAAGTAATATTTTGGTGCACCTAAGGTTCTCTGGATAGCTCTCATTGTCCCAATACAAAGTTCCACTAGTGTATACTTCGCGAGTGTAGAGAAGTCCCACGTAAAAGAGCACCAAGATTATGCGTGCGTATAAGCTTCATGTACGCCTAAGAGCTTTCACATTCATAAGAAGCCATTATGTCAGCGTGTGCTCACATTCACTAGAGAAACTCTTCACACTGTAAGATGAACTGACAACACACTATATCATATCCCTCCACTGCTTTTTACTGTAAAAGCC
This sequence comes from Podarcis vaucheri, assembly GCF_965113315.1. Taxonomy (NCBI): domain Eukaryota; kingdom Metazoa; phylum Chordata; class Lepidosauria; order Squamata; family Lacertidae; genus Podarcis; species Podarcis vaucheri. Next base: position 71,670,102 of record NC_138761.1, on the reverse strand, counting down.
AAACAACAGTTGGTTTCACTATGAAAGAGAACCTGATCTCAGCATCTTCTCCATTTTTCACAAATGGTTCCCCCCTGCTTTTCTTGCAGTGCATGCTACAGTTCAACTTCTACCTACACGAGTTCAACAGACACTTGTTGGATTCCTGCATTTGGTTCCCCATCTTCTGTGCACATTTGGAACAAACTGTCTTTATTTTTAAGCAATTCAATCTACTAACTCATCCCACAAGCAAATAAATAGGTATGGGCCCATTTATCATTCAGATTTCACACTTTAAAATTTGCAATACAGTTCTCAGCTTTAAAAAAAATACCAAAATGTATACTTAGTGCATATTGAGATAAAGCATGCATTTAATTTGTGATAAAATATATTAAAATATAATATCCCTAATTCACCCTCAAGCAATACCTACTGAAGTCCTTGGAGTACCATATGCCACATTGTCTAAACCACTGAGCCTAGGACTTGCTGATCGGAAGGTCAGCAGTTCGAATCCCCGCAATGGGGTGAGCTCCGATTGCTCAGTCCCAGCTCCTGCCAACCTAGCAGTTTGAAAGCACATCAAAGTGCAAGTATATAAATAGGTACCGCTCTGGTGGGAAGGTAAACAGCATTTCTGTGTGCTGCTCTGGTTTCTCCAGAAGTGGCTTAGTCATGCTGGCCACATGACCCGGAAAAACTGTCTGCAGACAAACGTTGAGTCCCTCGGCCAGTAAAGCGAGATGAGCGCAGCAACCCCAGAGTCCTTCGTGACTGGACTTAACTGTCAGGGGTCCCTTTACCTTTTTTTAAGCCTGGTAGTGATCAGGTGTGAAGTGAAGCAATTAGGCTTCTGAAGGCTTCTGCTACAAATCCTGAGCTGAAGCATCACTTAGTTTAGCCCTGTTCTCAAACCTGCTGCATCAAGAACTGAGGACTACAACTCCTTGACACTCTCATTGATGATAGCTCTTCTCTGCCAACAGTTTAGGAATTCAGAGCAAAGGCAAATCTTTATGTCTGAATATAGCCAGAGGAATTAAAACTTGCTAATGATTTCCAAACTAGAAAAACTATTTTGAGAAATATGTCTCCATTTAAATTCAGCCTCTGTAAATGTTCAAGTAGACAAGCCTTTTGGTTGGGAATATATCTTAGAGTAAGATGACTTTCTCAAGAAATAAACTTCAAATTATGTAACCAAAACTTAGTGTGCTGGATATCTCTTGGGTTAAGTATTGCTGTTTTAGCCATTCCTTTGTTTCTGAGCCATTGTGTAAAAAGCATCAAGTTGACAGAAGTCAAGGATGATTGATTATTTTGGTTTTTTTATACCACCTCTCCTCATTGCATTCATTGGTGCATTGTGGGGGCTTTGGGGAATCAGGGACACCCCTAGTAAATGCTGTATAACCATCCCGGTATCTTCTGTGTGGTAGAAACTTCTACTAGTTCAGAGTTCTTAGTTTAGTGCACAATCTGTGGCCACAAATGCTTACATTCTCTTTCACACACCTGTGTGTGGAGGAGGATAAAGGATGTGCAAGGGTCACACTCTACAGGCAAGTTTTCCTCTACCCTCATGAACCTCTTTCCCTGCAGGAATGTCCTGCCTTTTCCTCCTCAGCTGTAGCAGTGAAGCTGCTGTCACTAGTTACTAGAGTGGGCATAAATGGGTGGGGCATAAATAAATTATTATTATTATTATTATTATTATTATTATTATTATTATTAGTGGTGTTAATGTTCAGGGTTCAGTGGCAGGTTACCTCTAAGACAAGTGTTATTCACCGGCCTTTCATCTACTTTAATTATATTGCTTGATCACAAAAGAATCCCTTTGCACAATCAACAGATTGAGGTTGAATTCTGACAAGACAGACGTATTGCTTTTGGGGAACAGGAGGCGGGCAGGTGTGGAGGACTCCCTAGTTCTGAATGAGGTAACTGTGCCCCTGAATGACCAGGTGCACAGCCTGGGAGTCATTTTGGACTCACAGCTGTCCATGGAGGCGCAGGTCAATTCTGTGTCCAGGGCAGCTGTTTATCAACTCCCATCTGGTACGCCTGCCCGCGGACTGTCTCGCCAGAGTGGTGCATGCTCTAGTTATCTCTCGCTTGGACTACTGCAATGTGCTCTATGTGGGGCTACCTTTGAAGGTGACCAGGAAACTACAACTAATCCAGAATGCGGCAGCTAGACTGGTGACTGGGAGCAGCCACCGAGACCACATAACACCAGTCTTGAAAGACCTACATTGGCTCCCAGTACGGTTCCAAGCACAATTCAAAGTGTTGGTGCTGACCTTTAAAGCCCTAAACGGCCTCGGTCCAGTATACCTGAAGGAGCGTCTCCACCCCCATTGTTCTGCCCAGACACTGAGGTTCAGTGCCAAGGGCCTTCTGGCGGTTCCCTTGCTACGAGAAGCCAAGTTACAGGGAACTAGGCAGAGGACCTTCTTGGTAGTGGCACCCACCCTGTGGAACGCCCTCTCATCAGATGTCAAAGAGAAAAACAACTACTAGACTTTTAGAAGACATCTGAAGGCAGTCCTGTTTAGGGAAGCTTTTAATGTTTAATAGACTACTGTATTTTAATATTCTGTTGGAAGCAGCCCAGAATGGCTGAGGAAACCCAGCCAGATGGGCGGGGTATAAATAATAATAATTATTTATTATTATTATTATTATTATTATTATTATTATTATTATTAATAATAGTAATAATAATAATAATAATAATAATAATAATAATAATAATAATAATAATATTTCATTAACTTGGATTTCTCTAGATTGGGATCAGACTGAGACAGTGTCATGCAGCATGTCTTGATATATAAGATCTCTGATGTTGTACCACAATTGCCTGTAGAGTTTGGCAAAATGATATTCTCCATCGGAACGATGATGGCAGAGAGATGCAAGGTGGCAGTTATATGGGTGCATTTGTTTACTTCAAAGCAGCTGGAGAATGAGCAATGCATGGAGGGTTGTCTTTTTTCATCCTTGAGGCCGCTTGGGAAACTCACCCAACCTACTGCACCTGGAACTATATGTGGAGAATGAAGAGTGTCGCTGTCTGCTTAATGGAGCACAGCTGTGGGCAGCCTAAGGAAGCTCCAGCTACCATAAAAAGCAAGCCTAGAGTGAGAGACTAGGGTGGTGTCAGCGGCTGTGTTTCTCTTTATGAGAGTTTTGTAGGTGGATGTTATTAATGATCCCCATGTCTTCTGAAGGTATAGCTTTACATCATAGTTGGGACTTGAACTGACCCCTAAGTGAACATAGGATTCTAATTAAATTCCACTTCTCTCCTGCTATTTTCTCAACTCTGACCAGTTTTTCTCCTTGTCATGCTGGAGTTCTGTTAGAGTATCAATTAAGCTGGTGGTGGTCTCTTGTAGTAAGGCTGGCACAAATTCATTGCTACCCCAGCATAATGTTTCCTTTGAATCATTGTGCTTGTGCTGTGATTTAGGACCAATCCTATATGACTCAGCAGGCGTAACCCAAGGATAGAATTGTTCTTTTCCTGTTTCTTGGCTTCTCAAAATTCCATTTGGCTTAATCAATGACTTTTGAGTACTGTTCCATATTGAAATCTGCAGCTGACACTTTTCTAGAGAAAGAATAAAGAATGACCTTCTTGAATTTGTCATCTATTGGTATGTAGAGAACTTGCAGCTGCTATTGTCATAATCGTAAACTGAAAAACTGAAAAATATATGCCTACAAAGATCTGTTTAAACAGTTGTGGAGGGAAGGGAAACATTCAAAAGCAATTTATTGAGGAAAATTTCAACATAATTTATGACCAACTACATAGCAACATAGTTTTGGGTGGTTTTTTATTTTTGCATTTTTGTAAGTTGATATCAGCAATAAAAAAAGCTTATTGTTAATGCTTTTAAAATATTATTGGATGAACACACTGAAATATGGTGCAGTCTAACTTAACAGAACTGACTAAAAGCACTTCTGTTACAGTCTGTCACTGAATTGGTAAATCACTTTTATAATGATGGAGTATTATTTGCTTTAACCACTTATTCTGTATTATTGTTTTCAGTAAAATGTTACTGTTTCATTTGCACTTCTTCCATAACAAATCTAGATGCAGAATAATACAAGATATAGGGAGGGCCTAAAAAAACTAAGTCATACTTGATGAGTTACGCCACTGAAAGCAATGAATATAAGTTGCTGAAGTTAATTGTTTTCAGTGAATCTGCTCTGAGCATGGCTAACATTGGATGTCAGGTATTATCAATGAAAAAGAGTTTTCAGTGTTTAAAATACTATTAGAAAATTCATATTTACATTTAAAGGTCACAGGGCCTGTTGCTCTGAAATTAGGGATTGGTCACAATACTTGAAGCAAATGGCATCACTCCACATGATCAAAGGAATGTCTTTAACAATTAAAGTAATAAAGCAATCTTAAGTGATTTTCTGTAGACAGTCTTGGGTGTAATTTCATAGCAGGGAGGGAGTGGCTCAGGGAATGTGGGAAACCCCTTGACACAGACTTGCTGAAAAGTGCTTATGAGTACATTTTGTAAAGGAGAAAAAAACATAATGCACCAGATTCCATTAAGAGATCCTGCTAGCAGAAGCCTGAAGGACTTACGCTGGTGTAATGGGGCTTCACCTCCCCACACACCACATTGAGTTGGTTGCTAGTTGCCAGGTTGAGATACTTCTTTCAACGTATTAATTGTGCCAAATATGTCCCTGATTTGTACTTGCAACTGCGTGAATCTAGGACAGGTGTGTGATGGCAGCAGGCAGACACTGACTTCAGGGGTAAGATATAATACATGAATGCATAGCATTTACCTATTCATGGCTACTCTGTTCGTACCATTAAAAAGAATTAATACTGTATTGGAATGGCAGTTTATCATTAACCCATTTCTGCTAACAACAGAAAACTTCATTGTGATCTTTTCTTAGTAACAATTGTAGCATGATTCTTTTGTTGTTTTGGGAAGATACAAAACAGATTTTGTTGTTTTAGGAAGATACAAAACAGCACCATAGACTAAGTAGCAATGCAGAGTGTTCCTGGATGCCTAGTTAGAAAACATTTGTCTTTCTACCATGATTCTGGGTGATTTGGATTTTCATGTCTTGTGAGAAGTAGATTATTTCTGTATGGATTGCCTTTTACATTTGTCTCAAGGTGATTTGCAAACATGCTGTAAAAACAGATTTTAAAACTGTATAACAAACAACTGAAGATAGGCAAAGACCTTTTCCAGCCAGTGGGAAAACCTTGTTGAAACTTCATTTGTTTCCAGAAAGTATAGATAGTGAGCTCCTGTTATATCTTGACAGGGATGATGTTTACAAAATAGGAGCAGTCACAGTGACAGTGCTGAAACCCTGCTTTGAGTTACTATGGTTATTTTGGGGACTTTAAGGAGAAACTCCTGTACAACTCAGTGACCTACTGAGAATCTAAGTTATAAAGTCCTGAGGTTATTTTATAGCATATAGAATCACAGAACTGTAGAATTGGAAGGGACCCTGAGGATCATCTATTCCAACCCCCTGAAATGTAGGAATATGCAGCTGCCCCATGCAGGGATTGAACCTGCAACATTGGCGTTATCAGTATCTGAACTTGGCCTGGTAGCAGATTGGAAGACTATGCAAATGATGCAAACAAGATGTAATATGCTGCTGGTAATTTGACCCCACAAGCAGCATAGTACCCTGTTCTGCACCTCCAAACAAAGTTCAAGGGTAGCCCCACATTGCAGTAATCCATCCTTGAGGTTACTGATGCATAAATAACTGTGTTCAAGCTGTCACAATCCAGGAATGGCCATAGCTGTTGTAGCAGATGAAGCTAGTAAAATGTGTTCCTAGCCAATGAGGACACCTGCACCTCCAGTGACAGAACTGGATTTAGGAGCACCCATTATCACATCTTCACTTGAAGCAGTCATTTCAGACCATAGAAAGTTTCACACTGCCTGTGTATTTTACAGCACAATCCTGTATATGGCTACTCAGAAGTCCTACTGAGTATAGCAGCGTTAATTACATATATAGAGCACTAACAATGAACAATGCTCTTTGGTTACATTGGCTCTGCAGTTCACCATTCTACACTTTCCTGTTGTTGAAACACACAGTTACTTTTTATTACAAAGTAAGAAAGAAAGAAATATAGACAATATTTCTTTAAATAGGAGCTGCGGTTTTTTAGCCACACTTAAATTCAGGTTGATTCTGGAGTATGGAAATCAGCTTTTAGTTTTTGAAAGTTATATTTGGATCTTGCTGCTTTGTTGATTATAATAATACATTGAAAAGATTTTTTGTCAAAGAAAATATTTCTGCCTGGTTCTAAAAGCACATGTTTGTGTTCTTATCAAGTATGCTAAATAATATGCAAAAAGTAGTGTTCTGCATTGTGACTGAAAATCTCTGCATATGGTTTTCTTAGGAGGCAATCCATCTCTTGACTATCAGCAGTGGGGCTTGGTGAGAATGGCATAGCTGCTGCCACCGCCACCACCAGCAGCTTCCACTCACCCACTCTCTTAATAAGTACCTTGTTGCATGCTTCACCTGTGGAGCTTCCCCATCAATGGCAGAGCTCTCCCCATGGCAGAAGTCAGCAGAGCTGAGCAGGGGACTCTGCCTTTTCCAACCCCCCTCCAGCACAGCAGGATGCTTGGCATTACTGCTTCTCAAGACAATTTTATTGATTGCTTCATTGCTCATCACGTGACTGTGCAACTGGTCCATATTGTGGGGTAGGACAAAGCTATTTCCCCCAAATGTTTGTAAGAGAAGGGAACTTAAGCAGTCAAGTAATTCAGTGGTTTTCAACCAGTGTGCCATGGCACCCAGGGGTGCCTTGAATGATAATCAGGAGTGCTGAGGGCAACACTGGCCTCTGTCCCTCTTTCCTTCCTTCCTTCCCTCTGATACCCTCTTGCGTCTCTGCCTCCCAAAGGCTTGCACAGCTGTTGGTTGCAGCTACCAGCTCCCCAGGCGAATGGTGCCTCTGGGGCTGGCCAGGCGGTGCTTCCCAGGTCCCTGTAGGGCAGTGTGAGGAGGCACCTCTTTTAGGGGCAGAGCAGGGGGCAGCTCAGAGATCAGGGGCAGCAGCTGTGGCTACTCAGAGGACTCCCAATGAGAAGGGAGAGGAGAGGAGGCTGACGGAACACTCCATAAGGGAGGATGAGAAGCTGCGAGCTCTATGCTGCGAGCTCTGCAGGCAAGGGGTGACATAACTGGGCTCCTGAGCCCCACAGGGGTGCCGCAGAAAGAATGTAGTTGTTCAAGGGAGCTGAGGACTCAAAAAGGTTGAAAACCTCTGACGTAATTCAGTTCAGTGGCAGAATGTAGCATACAGTACCTAAATAAATGACTAACCAGGATTTCCTCAAAAGCCTGAAACTGGAAATATTTTGCAAACTCCTTTGAGTAGTTTGTGTCTGAATTGTTCTTACAGTACAAGGGAACAACAGTTGCTGTGTTTCATCTCCTTTTGTCTGTCTGTCTTATACTGTGTATGTGTGTGAAGGAATCTGCTATCTGTAGAAGGCTGCTTCTACTGTGGGTAACTCAGCATTGTTCTACCTTTGGAGGCATACTGCGTTTAGAGCAACCTTTCTGAAGGGAACCTGGTTGAAGAAGGCCAACACAGAGTCGAAGTGGAATGGAAAGCTTGGAATTAATATTGAGTTCATTCTTGTAGGCATGGCCTAATAATGTGCCTAATGATAAAGGCACAATCCTCTGATTTCCCAAAGTCCAAAGCACCAACTAATACATTGAACAATAGTCACCCACAGGATTCAGCACGGGGATTTCACCAATTGCAGTTGGAGTGGGAAAGTGTTCCTCTTGATGCAGCTTAGGATTCAAATTCACCTCTTTCACTGCTGTGGATGGAATAACTCAGCTTTTTTTGCAGGGGTAGAGAATGATGTGACTAGAGAGCAGATACTTTTGTGTGGCATTGATACAGCCTGTTCTACTTAAGTGTTGATACAATACTGTGCCAGTAATAAAGAGAGAGAGTTTGCCCCACCTATCGTAGTATTTAATTTATGCCAAAATACAAGGAGGGAACCTTTCAGCCCAGCAGCCAAATAACACAACTATTCTCGCAGGTTCAAGCTCTTGGGATTATGTTCAACAGCTCCACAAGCCAGCAAATAAATTTATAAGCAGTCCATTGACTTTTTTGTGTGTAAAGTTCCCACTTGAATCATTACTCCTGTCCCCAAACATTAATTTATTAGTCTAATTTTGGGAACCTATGGTTTGGAAAACTTGATCTCGGTGTGTGGCTTCTGTTTATTTTAACTTCTAACATGTTTTCCCCTTTCTGAATCTTATGAAATGGCTTTCCCTCAGGAAAAACATCATTGTGCAGTAGGTTTTGGATGTCATTTTTCTCCCCTTGCCCTCGGCCTACTTCTGGTTTTAATAATTGAAAACTACTGTTCATTATTTACATAAATCCATCTCTCTTGGTCTTGCTTTCTCTAACCTTTCCCCTCTTGAGAATTTCAGGAATTCTCTGGCTTTCCTCTGGGGAATCCTAGCCTGCTTTGTCTAAGACCTGTGTTGAGTCGGTAGGTAATTTTGACGGGAGGAAAGAGAAATGGCCATGGTTAAACAGTCTTGTTTTGTTTTTTACTTTCACAGAGTGTGCCATTTTTATTTTTTTTATCCCTTTTTAAACAGGCGGGTAGTTGGGGAAATATACATTTTTACTTTGCATTCAACTTTTAAAGTGACAGGCTGTAAATCTGCACATGTGAAATCGAAGGGTTCTTTTAAGCTAATAGGAAAAAACACACATGCCCTAAAGGCCAGCTATTTCAAATACATTTCCAGGATCTACTCTGCTGTTTTTCCCTCTCCTCTTAATGAAGACGTGTCACAGCTAGAGGCTTTATACACAGTTCTAATGACTCCTGTACAAGCCTCCCACATTCCAAATCCTTTACTCCACAGCTGTGAACGTCAGCCAATCCGACATACACAGCCTTGGCTTGGCTGATGTTAACATGATCTCTCTCTCTCTCTCTCTCTCTCTTTCTCTCTCTCTCTCTCTCCCTCCTCCCCTTTGTGCAAGTACAGTAAAAAACTACTTATATTAATTGTCTTGATTGTTGAAAAGACTTTTTAATAGCCCAGTATTTAATGATGCCTAATAAATTAGACCTTTCTGTATATCTGAACCTTCTGGGTAGGGTGGCCAGATGCAAAGGAGGAGAGGGTTCTTGCAGCTGCATATGAAAGAGGGAAATTTAGCAGTTATGGAAGCCACTCATGCTGAAATTCCCTCATCTACCTATTAAAGGTGCAGGAGCCCTGTCCTCTTGGACTCTCCCATCCTTTTCCCGTTACAGGTGATGAGGAGGAGAGGATTCAAGTCCTGCAGCATGAGAATGCCATGCCCATAAAAATATATACCGTATTGGCCTGAATATAAGCCACACCCAAATGCAGTATAAGGGTAGAGAAAAGACAATACCCCAATATAAGCTGCTCCCTTAAAATTCCACAGGCACTCACACCCGTAAATGGCAAATGTTCCATTTTACCGTATGTCTGTTTCAGCAGTGATATTGTTAAAGCCCATTTTTGTAAGGTCGCGAATTTAAGCCGCACTTTAACTTTTCATGGTCAGAATTTGGGAAAAAAGTGAGGCTTATATTCAACCCAATGCAGTATTTATGTTTGCATTGAAATTGTGAAGCCTTTGCAAGTACAGGGGGTGAACGATGAAGTTAGTAACTAGAGACAGATGCAAGTCTTTGTTAGAATAATATGCTTCATCAAATATTGATTTTACCCCTGCCAATGTTACAACACTATGCCTGCATAGGTGGTGGGATAGCAAGTAATACTTAATAAAGATTAATGCCCCACCATCTTTTGCCATCCTGTCACCACAGCCATGATAAGGCCATTATTCCAACTAATTATATAGGCAGTAATAGTCTCACTGGGGAACAAAGATCTCATACATGAAGATGGGAGGTAGGGAATACATCACTATTGTGTTTTTTTACACCCAGAGTTGTTGCTGCGTATAGTGCCCACAAAAGGCAAGCTGTGCTTTATGGAGGTCACATTCACATCTGTCCAAGATAGTGCTTGGGTTCCAATATACTTCTCCCACCCCCTGCATTTCCTTTACCCACAGCTGCTATGAGGCCTGTAGTGAGCGTACTGCTGCTGTTGATTCTCCTCATCCGTGTGCATGCCCCTCCCCTGCCAAATGCAGCTTCCCCTTTAAGTGCAGGCAATCCAAAGGGCTGTACCATATTATAGAATTTGTTTATTCCACAAGTGGAGCAATTTGCTGGGATAACTGGTTCTCCATGCAGGCCTTCTCCATGCCCACATTGCCAAGTACATTCATTCATTTAGTATATTCATTTATTTATTTAACAAATTTTATATACTGCTTGATTGTAAGAAAACCTCGATAAGTGGTTTGCAAGAACATTAGTTGTGTGAAAGGTATGTATGTGTACTGGACTGATGGGTAACTTCCATGTAGGGCTGGGGGAAGGGTAATTTTTTTGTATGCAACAACATGGTTAGTGGGTGGTTGTGGATTTTACAGGAATGCTGTGGGAATTTCTGTCTTTGTTGCTACATTGGCTTTTGTTTATATAGATATTGCTGCTTTGTTGAATCTGTGACTGATAGAGTAAAGGGTCACGAGTACATTATGCCTGCAGTTGTCATAGTCTAGTGGCTGCTCAGCATTCCAGGCTCATCAGATTGTCCTACTCTGAGCTATTCCCCCCCAACACACACACACACACACACACACACACACACACACCTATTAAGGTTCCTCTCCTTGAGAGTTGTGAACTTTTAAAGACTGCATGCATTTCAGATTCAGCAATTAGCATTTAGGCACATGTGGAGCATTCTGCATAATAATATAAGGTGTTATACTTGACATTGCATGGATCTGAATGAGATATAGAGAGATATGGAGCACCTTGTAAATGTGTTTTCAGTTTTTGAATACTCAGAGGCTTTACACAAAGCTAACCATAACTATCACTCTTGTTCCCTCCCCCTTTGTCCCCTCCCCTGCCATCCAGGCTCCTTCAAAGATGGTCCGGCTGCCACTGAGACCTGGAGCTCTAATGCCACAATGAGGACTCACACACGGGGGGCTCCTAGTGTGTTTTTCATACATGTGGTTTGCTTCACACTGGTCTACAGCAGCAATAACAGCCCAAGCACTGTGGTTCCTTTTGTCAATGCCAACTACGACAGCTACCCAATGCTCTACTTTTCCAGAGGAGAGATGCGGGATTTGCGATTCAAGGCCGCCAGTTCACACCAACACATTTCGGCTCGGTTGGCTGAGGCCGTGCAGACCATGCTGTCAAACCCTTTGGAGTACCTTCCTCCCTGGGATCCCAAGGACTTCAGTGCTCGATGGAATGAGATTTACGGCAACAACTTGGGTGCTCTAGCAATGTTCTGCCTGCTTTATCCAGAGAACCTGGAAGCTATCAATATGGCCAGAGATTACATGGAAAGAATGGCGGCGCAGCCTAGTTGGTATATTTTTATCTTTGTTTCTACTGCCCCCTCCCCACAAAAACCCATTTGTACTTAAAAAAAAAAGATTTATATGAAGCGAAAGCAAGAAAAAGAGTAGGACGTTTTGGTTTTCTTCCTTAATTTTGTTTGAAATGAGTGCACATTTTCCTAAGCCTAAAGACATGGCAGATGCTTATACTGTAACTCCCCCCCCCCCCGCCAAACTACACATTATGTTAGTCATGTATGTAAACATGCATGCTTAATCAGACTGCTTTTATTTTGGAGAAAAATCAGCTATGACACACTGATGCGGAATGGGCTCAGAATCCAGAACAGGACTTGTACCCATTTATTGCTGAAAATCCCCCCTGCCTGGTTGCCATTTGTCTCTTGAGGTGCTACTTAAAGTAAAGGTTTTGTCTGTAGTCATGACATAGTGTCATTGTTCCCATGGGGCATTGTTCTCGTTGGAAACCCCACTGGGCTCTTGTGGGCAGCAAAATGTTAGCTTTTTTATATATTAAAATAGAAAAAGGAAGAAAATTCCTTGGCCGCTTCATTTTTATTTTTAAATTCTGAACTGCCCTGAGATCTACAGGTATAGGTAGTGTACAAATTTAATAAATACATAATAATAAATAAGTATTAAAGGCTAGGACTTCTTCCTAAAAGGTCTTAAATGTCCCCTTCCACGGGCAGGCCCTTTTTTACAAGCAACTAATAGTCCTGCCAAAGAGGAAGGGATATTTGGCTCAGTCTTTGTTTATATGATAGCAGAAGAATATTATTTCAATATGAGTACTCAGTTACAAATATATCAAAACTTAAATGTGTTAACAGTTCATAATAGGAGTTTCCACCCTGCACAAAGTATTTATTATGCTGTTTGCATTCTTTCCTGCAGTCTTTTCGACTTTATAATACTGTTTTAATACTGCCATGCATTGCTTTCTCACTTAGGTGCCTAATGAGTGTTAAAATTATCTCCTACTTACTTCCATATCATTTGGTATGCTGTTCTTAATTACATCCTAGAAAACTCATATTTGCAATCAAATGAGCCACGGCAAATTCTTGCTCATATTCTGGTTTATCCTATGGAAACTCACGTTTTAGTTGGATAGTTAAAAACATGTTGCATTCTCAGTTGTTTATATATTTTTCGTGGATCCTGAGGTTAAAATACAGCTTTAAGAGGATTCTGCATTGTAAAGCTTGATTATTTTAATCACCATTTCTAATAAGCTCAGTGGTAGAGCATCAGCTTTGCATGCACAATATACTGGGCTCCATTACTGCTACCTGCAGGTAGACCTGAGAGAGACCCCAACCTGAAGCCCTGGAGAGCTGCTGCCAATCAGGGTAAACATTACTGAGCTAAGTGTTTATGAAATTAATCTCATCTCAAAATCCGTAACTCAGGTTACACTTTTAAAGACACACCCTTTAACAAGTGAGATGTCTGCTCTGTTATATGTTTAGGATTAATTTGTTGTTGTTTTTTGTATCGTTAATGGTTCAGAGAGCAACAAAAACATTTCATGATGAACACTTACTCCAGATTGTCACAAATGGAGCAGGACCACAGTAATTCCTGTTACTGATATAGTAACTTGCTACTGTACGTAGGGTCTTCAAGTTACAATGCTGGATGGACCCATTTATGCAAGCCATTCAACAAGTATGATGAGTGGAAGCCTGAGGAAATGATAGCATAGGCATGATGGATGGAATGGGAGGAGAGGTAGCATACAAGTGTGAATATTGCAGATAGAACCTAATTACCTGACCTCTCGCTTGATTTCAAGTTTTCCCATGTCTGTAGCATTCACCTGTAACAAAATAGCCTCCCAGCTCTAGATCCAGCTTATTGGGCCATTTGAAGACTTTTACTGAAAAGTGTGAAAGTAACCATTGTTTTCTTTTTACAGTGTCTAGGCTGAATTGCCTGCACTGTAAAGCATCTCACTGCTTTATGGAATGTTTTGTTTCCTGTGCTTGGAATGCAGCTTGAAATCCTATCTTGTGTTTGTGTATCTTGCATTTCAACTTGGTTAAAAAGAAGAAGAAGAAGTTTGGTATATACTTTCACGCTAAGTGCCTCGTTGGCTGCCTCTTTCAAAATAGAGATAATGCAGTAGATTGCATTTTCTCCTGTGCCACATCTTACAACTCTGTATTTTCAGTTAAAGTATTTTGTATTGTATTTGTCCGTAGACATTATGCTTTTCAAGACCAGGGCATGTTGTTTTATGACTATGATGATGATTTTTCAGAGAATGCTGCTGAGGGATGGGGCGCCTCAGGCCCAGGGGCCAAATTATGCCCTCCAGGCTCTTTATCTGACTCCTCCAATACAACATCTCCTTCCCAAGCCACTCCCCTCTCCAGGCCATGCCCCTCACCTGCCCTTCTCCATACTCTCCCCAAGTGCTTTTGCCTGGCTGGAATGTGTCCTTGAACTGTAATGATGCCTCTACATGGACAGACAGACATGCAGAAACCTTGACTTATAAGTGGCTGGATTGCAGCCGCTGTACGGGTTTAAGAGTCTCATTTGTTGCCCCACTCACCTTTGCTTCTGGCCCTACCCATCATTGGCATATAGCCCCATCATGGTACATGGCCATGAGGATATGCAGTTTTTGGGCTGAATGAGGTTCCCCACTCCTGCTTAATTATGATGATACCAGTGCCATAACAGTGGAAGAGAAAGAAAGGGAAAGACAACCAAGAATGAATGTGAGCAAAAGGATGCAATCCTAAACACGTGAATAAGCCCCTTTAAACACAGTAGGATTTGCCTCTGGATAAATGTACGTAGGATTACAAGAATACGCTTTATTTCAATGGAAGATGAGAATTTAAATTGTTGTATAACCACTATAGTATTTGAAATATTTATAAATAATCCATTAAAAATAAATAAAAATAAATCTAGTAGCGGACTAGGTAAAAGAGAAGATAAGGGAAACTATATTCTAAAAATGATAAAATTAAGAGATTTGTTTTTAAAAGATGGGAGCAGTGATTCTAAAAATTAATCTATACCTCTGTTTTATTAAGTATAATGTAATAACTTTAACAGGTTGTACATTTTTAACTGGTTGTAAACAGAGCTCCTATCCCTAAATGATTTATATATCATCCTGGCATTTGCTATATGACGTTTCTACAAAATATCATGGAAATGTTATTATATTGCATGCTTCAAAGCACTGAAAGATAAACATTTTATGAATAGTTTGCTGTCAGGTGACTCCCTAGAAGGAAAATATTGGCAGATGTTGCCTGTTGTGTAGTGATATTTTCCATACATTTTAAAGCCTGTTCAAGAACTTAGTGACATAATTTGAGTCTGATGCAAGGCCATATTTGAACTTTCACTTAAAGAAATTCAGAGGAGCTCTCTTAAACTTTCATTGTATTTCAGCTAGTAAACCACTCTTTTACTGTATAAGCTATGGTCTGTGTGCACTACAGTGGTACCTTGGGTTACATACGCTTCAGGATACATACGCTTCAGGTTACAGACTCCGCTAACCCAGAAATAGTACCTCGGGTTAAGAACTTTGCTTCAGGATGAGAACAGAAATTGTGCTCCGGCGGTGCGGCAGCAGCAGGAGGCCCCATTAGCTAAAGTGGTGCTTCAGGTTAAGAACAGTTTCAAGTTAAGAACGGACCTCCGGAATGAATTAAGTACTTAACCCAAGGTACCACTGTATTTGTTTTGGTGCACCATTGGTGGAATTCAATTTCCCTACTCCACAGTGCAGATGGGTTGATTTGAAAGAGCCATTTCACACTGTACTTAGGCTTGTATCTGTTATTCAGAACTGCATCATTGTTTTCTGTTAAAAATGCAGAAAGTGAGAAATGCATCCCTAAGCATGCATTGAGTGTGTGCCTAGAAGCTGTAGTCAGTTAGAGTTCCTTGGTGTGTATCTCTGAATGTTTATGAACATGCATCTGTCCTTCATACATAACATATTTACTGTGGAAGAAAAGACCATAGAATCATAGAATCATAGAGTTGGAAGAGACCACAAGGGCCATCGAGTCCAACCCCCTGCCAAGCAGGAAACACCATCAGAGCACTCCTGACATATGGTTGTCAAGAGTGCTGACATATGGTTGTCAAGAGTGACCAGTATGGCCCTATTTGGTAATTGCCAAGGTATTTCAGAAGAGAGAGGCTGTTGGCAGTAGAACTTCTGCTTTCCATGTAGACAGCCTCTGGTTCAATCCCTGGCGTGTCCAGGTGGAGGGGGGGAGAATGCCCCCAGTTCAAAACCATGGAGGGCTGCTGCTACTCAGTGTAGATACTGCTGAGATAGATGGACCCATGGCCAGACTTTGGAATGTACTTTCTGAAGTTCTTATGAAACCAGGCCAAAACGAGTGCTTAAAAAACCAACAACTTTATTGTGAAGATCAGCCAAGAACACCTGCACTCACATAGCTGCCTTGATTCTGGGCCTTCTGTGGTTATCAGGTAAAACTCCTCATCACTTGGTTACTGTGAAGTGTGTGATATATAAAGCAACACTTGACTGGAGTTGTGAACCACTCTACTTCCAAATAGGATTGGAAGAGTGCTGATTCCTTAACAATTTTAGCCACATACCATCATCTGTGATTTAATGTTTTTAAGTTTGATAGCTGCGATCAACCCCCTCTCCATTTTCTTTTGCTCTTTATTGAAGTCCGTGAAATTGCACCAGGATAAATAGGTTCTAGATCTGTATTATGTTACCAGATAGTGAATGAATAACATTTTGTCAACTGTGTAGGCTTCTAGTGTGGTTTTGAAAGTACCTAGTGCCTCTTCTCAGTGGGTTGTACTATCCAATTTAAGTTACACTCAAATAGGTCCATTAGTAATAATGGATGTAAGTTAGTCATGTCAATTTCAGTAGGTCTATTTTGAGTATGACTTAATTGGATTTAAACCCAGCTTTAATGAAAGTTAACATTGGTAGCAATTGTTTAGATTTTGTTTTCAGAGCTTGAATTTATTCTTAGCTAATCCCCCCATTAAGTGCTCTAGAAAATTTCTAATCTCCTTCCTTCAAAGGATTAAAGGAAAGTTTAGCATTATACTGATTCATGATGCAACAATAAATTTAAGAGATTCCATTCTTTGTCTTTCAAGGCAAGCCTGTAAGTTGGTATATTGAGTCCAAGCAAGGATTCTGATACTTGCATAGCTATCTACTTGTATATCAGCAGTGCATGATAGTACTTTTCAAAACAAGAATTATTTAAATCCAATACAGTCTTTTTCTCCCCCCCCCATGTTATTCCTGAAGAAGAGTTTTTTGCTCTTTTGCTTCTGATTTTACAGTTGTGAAACTTTTGCATAAGTTCTTCTTTCCGTAAAATCACTGATTTTCTTCCCCACCACAAAACTGAATAATTTCCTCTACTGAAGAATCTCTGTGTTTGAAACACATTGGGAAACATAGAAATGAACTAGTCAATAATTTGTTTGTATGTCCATTGGTTTTTCCTTTTAGTTCTATTCTTTGAAAAGCTGGCCATACCCATCCAGTACCTTTGTGAAAGGTGTTAGAATGATTTCCAGTTTCAGGGTCTGTCCGGGCAAATTTTTAAGGTCACGTTTTTATTTCACTATTGAACCTTGATGTCTCTGTAGGAATTTCAGATTGAGTTGTGCAGCCTCCTCAGCTGCAAATTGGAAGAACAGGTTTCTCCTTAACTGGATTTGGGGAAGAAGTGCATATATTTGATGAAAACACAGCAGGGTCGCTGCTAAAATGTACTTCTGAGCACACCCTATTAATAGGAAATGATTTTTTAAAAAGCCAGTCAGAATGCATCGTTTGGATTGGTTCAGACAATCCAAAAGAACTTCCACAGCACACATGTGCTAATCTTTTAACATGCCACAAGACTTGTTTTTTGCTGCAACAGGCTAGAAATGGTTTCATATAGCAGATGTTTAATGACCTTCAGGGAAGTAAGATAAATTTGGCATACAAAACATACCTTTGAATGAATGCATTGTGGCTTTTGTTCAACAGATAAATCTTTACAAACATCTGGCCTAGCCTAAAATATGCCTGACTTCAGGCTGCTGGCAGCTAGTGTTACTTTGATATGTTTCAGGCAAAGATTGGCTAGTCAGTCTTGGACCCGGTCCATCGGAGACTGCCACTAGAAACTGAGCTAATGGCGGACAGATTTCTGAAGTCCCATGTTGCCAAAATGATTCACCAGACACATAGGTAGCATCTCCATATGGGATCCTGTAAGCTTGGTGTTTAGATATTCTGACAGAAGATCTTCAGGAGTTGTACAAACCAGAAGAGGTTCTGCAAAGAAAACTATTAATTCCCAACAAACAAAATTCAAACTGAAGTCAGTCTTCCTGCATTTGATAGTTTCTCTTTTTACTCAAGCTGGTGAGTCATTTATCTAAAGTGGAAACATGTGCAGATAAAGTTTGCTTATGATAAGGGCTATCTATTTCTATCTTTGACCTGTTCTATACAGAAAAACACAAGGAAGATGGAGCAAGCTTGTTTTCTTTAAAAAAATATATTATTGTTATGAAATTGTACACATGAATCTTGAAACATGACATAACTAATAAGAAATGGATCACAGGGGAGTAAAACACTAAACATTATTTTACTTTTTTTTTTTTACATTATTTCACATAATAATGAAGTCATTACAGTAAATCAGTAAAATGATTTTTTTTCAATGAATCACCTTATTGGGTGACATCAATTCCACCACATGGCTAAACTGGCTTGCTTCATAACAGCAACTTAAATTCAGAATGCCCCAGCTGCCAACTGGGTATAATAAATACTTTTTAATATGTGATCGGTCTGATTGAAATATAAACTTGCTAAGTCCCCCTCCCCCCCCATTTCTTCAGATGAGCAGGTATGCAGAATGGCAGCATCTGGAACAAAAGAAGTAACTGCAGTACAATCATTTTAGAAGCAGCCAGTTGGTCCATAATGAAGTGTCTCAATTTATGACAACATATTCTATTCGTATTTATACCTTTCCAAACCATACTAGAATTAGACTGATACAACTTGTTCAAAATATGCATGATTTGTACCCCTAGATATTTAAGCAAGCTTGTTTTTCTCATGCTCCAGAGCCCGCACCCCCCACCTGCAGCTCTCCAAATGTTTTGGCCTACAACTCCCATGATCTCTAGCTAACAGGACCAATGTTCAGGGATGATGGGAATTGTAGTCCAAAACATCTGGAGGGCCGGCGGTTGGGGATGCCTGCTCCAGAGGATAGGTCCCAAACCAAGGGATTCAACTTAAAAGAAAGGTGATTCTGAGTAAACATTATGAAGAACTTTCTAACAGTAAGAGCTGTTCAGCAGTGCAATGGACTACCTTGGAAGGTGGTAGACTCTCCTTCCTTGGAGGTTTAAAAGCAGAGATTGGGTGGTCATCTGTCATGGATGCTTTAGCTGAGATTCCTGCATTGCAAAGAGTTGAACTAAATGGCCCTTGCCGTCCCTTCCAGCTCTACAGTACTATCAATTGTACACAATTTCAACAAAATTCAGAAGTGGGTTGTGTGCTTTAGTGTTTCCCCTTTCCAAAAATTCCTGTGGTATAAATTCCACAATAAAAACCACAATGTGTACAGCTGGAAAGCTCAAATTCTTTATTAAATATCCCACAAAGTCTTTGGATAGTGGTTTTCTCCCCCCTTTTTTTTCTTAAAAAAAGCCTACTGACAGTGTTCTTTTTAAAAAAGCTTGACAGAGCCATAATGATTCAATAAAGCCCAATTAATTTATTGAATTCCATGTAGATGTGTGTCCCCCCCCCCCACCTCAAGGGTAGAAGTCAAAGCATGTCACGGTTTCTGGGAAGTTTATCTACATGTCCCTAGAGGAAGTGCTTTAGTTGCAATGAATGTAGAGGAGACAAAAACACTTTGAGTACAATGTGGACAGAGCAAAGTTGATCAGCAGGCTGACCAGTGTGCCTAAGAGCTCAGTGGCTTTGAAGACACAATGTAAAAACTCCCTGGAATTTGTGTAGGCTTGTCCATAGAAATGAGTTTAGTGTCTTGGAGTACCCTCCAAAAAAATGGGGGTGGAGGAAGCTTAATGTTTTCAGATGGAATTTACATGTTTCTGGTGGAAATGCATGCAGATTTGGCTTCAGAATCAAAGCTCTTAGGATAAGTAATAGCATTACTTTAGGTTGCTGTTTTGGGAATTTGATATGAAAACAAAAGACAGGCTATAGGCTGAGAGAGGAAAAGGTTCAAAAACTGAGAGAGGAGAATTGCAGCAACCAAATCTGAAATCACAGCTGAGGCCTTGTATGTGAAAGGAGGGTGTTGATGGAAAGGGAAACAAAGGCAGAAGTCAGCAATCCATCTCTGTTTTGATCCAGCAGTTGCTAGATGGCTTTAGGTCACTTGTCTACCAAGGAACAAAGGCTGTGCATCACTAACGGACTCTCAGCTGCTACAGGATATTTAACATGTTGAATTTTAATATAGGATTTGCTGCCTCTCCTACTTCCTCCTATTCTTCTCCTTACCTCTCTGTCTTAATGTGTTATTAAGTACGCCCAGGTGAGGATGCAGGAACTGGAGTGTTAGTTTGTTTAAATATTGATATACTGCTGCATCATAGAAATATATCACAGCAGTTTGCAACAATATAAAGCCATAAAACCATACAGTAATATCATAAATAATTAAAAACAAGTTAAAATTAAAAGAATTAAAAGCAAACATCAGCACACCATTGTGGGCATGTACTCTTTAATTGCCTGCAAAGGCCTGGCAGAATAGAAAAGTTTTCAGCAGGCGTTTATAAGTTGGCACAGATGGTGCCTGCTGAATCTCTGCTGGCAGGGTGTTCCAGTACACAGAATGGGGATAAACCAGGGGCTTCTCAGAGCAGAGGCATTCCCACATTGGGAAGGGCCATACCACAGTGGGAGAGCATCAGAAATGGTCCCCAGAATCTCCAGATGGGAACCCTGGAGAGATCAGTGTAGACAATACAGTGGTGCCCCGCAAGACGAATGCTTCGCAAGACGGAAAACCCGCTAGACGAAAGGGTTTTCCGTTTTTGAGCTGCTTCGCAAGACAATTTTCCCTATGGGCTTGCTTTGCAAGACGAAAACGATTTGCGAGCCGCTAATCCGCTAAGCCTTTAATAGCCGCTAAACCGCTAATAGCCGCTAAACCGCTAAGAGCGCTAATCCGCTAAGCCACTAATAGGGTTGCTTCGCAAGACGAAAAAACCGCTAGACGAAGAGACTCGCGGAACGGATTAATTTCGTCTTGCGAGGCACCACTGTACTAAACTTGATGGACCAGTGGTCCGACTCGGTATAAGTCAGCTTCCAAGGTTCCTATTTTATTCAAAGCACTTTCATACTGAAAATGTTCCATCTACACTCTACCAGAAAATCTAAAGGATGCTAGTTCTATCACACTATTATTTATCAGACCACGCCTCTCTGATTTTGTTGTAGGGACAGCAGTGGGAAATGGTTAAGTGTTCATTCATTCACGTATTTTAAGCCATGATAGGCCAACACTAGTTAAGTATTAAAAAATATAATTTTCCAGGCACTTTTTTTCACTCTTAAAGGAAAAGTCTACTTTGTAGATTGCTAAGGATGGTGGTACCAAAGCTGCTTTTCCACATTGCAAAAGGAGCTTAACACAAACCAAACCTGAGTCCCAGTTTTATTGAACAGAGTGAATTTTCTTCCAGTTGTGGCTTGCATGTGTCTATCAAGTCCTCATCTTTACTTCCTACCTCTGTAGGGCCGCAGTTTTGGCAAAATCAAAGTACAGAAAATAAGCAATTAACACCACACTAAATGGAGAGTTTATTGGGGATAAATTGGTGAGGTTTTAAATATTTGCCTCTTGATAAACATGGGATAGCTCTGGGCAGCTGTTCATTAAAAATGTGGAACAGTTGCACGTTTAGCTAGAGGTTGCTAACATAGGCTGCTTTTTGAGCCATTGCCTTTAGTGAAGTAAACTGCAAGGGAATAGCAGTGTAAATTAAGAGTGTGGCAGACAGACAGACAGACAGATACTGACATGGAGGTCCAGTTATATTTTAATATGTTCAGAGTTTAATCCAAGATTAAATGTTTGAAGTTCATTTGAGTTTCTGCAATTAGAGAAGCCTTTGTGGGAGGAAGGGGGAGGGGAACCACCCAAAAACCTTCTCAGTAGATGTAATGTTTTGGTAAGGCTGTGCTTAGCGTTGTTCCTTTCAGCTTGATTCCAGTGATCCCATAGTACATTTTTGAAGGCAAATAAATGACTCCACAGTGTGAATGTGTAAATAGGTCCTTTTAAATCACCAATGGTCTGGCATAATCAGTGGTTTGCTGTGGTATTTTTCAAAAGCTAGAGTGTTAAAAAGGTTTGTGTAGGTATAAAATGTTTGCATTTTATGAAGCATCAGTATGTTACACAGCTCATATGAAGACTGTGTAACGTTTTTATTGCTTTTTACTTCTAGAAACGTTGTAGATTTTAAAGTGTCCACCTAACGTATAAAGGAAACTCGTAAACGTTCAGCCATTTATGGGCAGCAGTTTCTCTAGGGTTCAGTCACCTCCATCCCACAAACAAACATATGGATTTTGCATAATTTCTAGCATCTTAAGTAGGCGGCAGAGCAATTCAACCCTCTGTCAGCACAGGGATCCAGCCTAATAATAATAATAATAATTTTTAAAAAAATATTTATATCCCACCCTCCCCAGCCGAAGCCGGGCTCAGGGCGGCTAACAACAATAAATATGGATAATATGGATAATACCTGTCAGAGCTGCCACCCAGTCCCAGCTCACATAGGACCAAGTCCGCCAGCGTTCACTTTATAAGAGTCTTTATTAAGTTACAGGTTTCATTTCCGAACTGCAGCGTGCAGCTCTACACCTTCTGCCCTAGGTCGGCGAAGACCCGTCTGAGTCCCCGCCTCTTGCACACCAGCTTAATACCCTAGCCTTGCTCCACCTCCTTCGCCTCTCCCTACGTCTCTGGGTCCTTCTGCCCCCCTGGGCCTCCTCCCTTCTACTCTCCTCTGACGCTGACCCCCCTGATCCTTCTGCCTCCTTGCGGCGGGCTTTGGGACCTGGCTCACTCTCCGGGCTGCTTACTGCTCCAGCTTCCGCTGCATTTGAACTTGGCGCGCGCGCCCAACTCTCTACTTTCCTCTTAACCGTTGCCTCGCTCTCTGAGGAGGGCGTGACCACCCCTGACTCGTGCCCTCCCTCCTGCTGACAGCCTCCGGAACCCGATGCCTGGCTACCTTCCTCCCTGCTGCTCTCAGTCTTGAGCGTGGGTCCCGACTTCCAGCTGCTGCCGCCCTCAGTTATGAGCGTGGGTCCCGACTTCCAGCTGCTACTCTCTGAATCTCCTCTGTTCCCTTCCTCCTGGGGTGTCCCCCCGGATCCCCCCCTTGCTCTGCTCACTGGGGCTCCCTTTTGGGAGTCCTCTGACTCACTGCTTAGGCTTGGAGATCTCGGGTCGTCATCATCACTCATTTTCCCTTCGGATTCCTCCCCCTCGCTCTCTGCTTCCTCCCTTCTCTGCGTCTCTGCTCCTGAACCCCTGACATCCATCCCCCCCTCGAAGCCCCCCCTTCCCCCCTCCCCGCTTTCAGGTGTGGGTGCTGGGTGCTCCATCATCACGGGAGGGAATGCCGGATACAGTTCGCTCCCCGTGGTTGGCCGCCAACTGAAGACCTCCGAGTCTTCCTCCTCGCGGTCGCCGACGTTGACCTGTTCCGCTTCCATCTCTGTACCGCCGTGCTCGAACCCAAGGTCCTCCCCGAACACGTCCATGTCAGTCTCTGCGTCGGTCGCTCGACCTGGCATCTCCAGCCACTTCCGGCGCCATTGCTCCTCCGGTCGATCGTCCCACCAATACGAGGTGTCTGACGCCGAACCCGCCGGCGATCCTTCTGGGGAACGGGTGCTCAGTGCGGGTTCCCCGTCCGAGTCGAATCCATGGAACGTGCTGGAAGAAAGTGTGGGCGTGAACAGCCAGTCGTCGAAGAAGCTCGCTGGCATGGGTCTGTGTGGGAAAAGGGCATGAAACTCGTCCTTGAGCAGGGGTTCCTCCAAAGCGTAGTCTGGCACCCAGCTATTGGCGCTGGCCCGGGTGCCCTCTCTGGCTAGGAGGTATTCGACTCCCTCTTCCCCCCATCTGGAGTCCAAAATCTCCGTGACCTCGTTGATGGGGTCTTGCTGCGTCACCCCTCGCGTCTCCGTCCGCTCCCGGAACGGACTCGGTGCCGTCCCTGGCTCCTGGAATCTGTGAGGTGCCTTGTAGGGAGTGAGCACCGACCTGTGGAACACCGGATGCATTCTGGAACCCTCCGGCAGCACCAGTCGGAAGGCTACCGGGTTGATCTGTGCTTCGACTTGGTACGGACCAATTTGCTTGTGCCCCAACTTCTTCTTGGCTAGTGACCTGGTCGGCACTGCGTGGGCTGCCAACCAGACCCAGTCTCCCACTTGGATCTCTTCGCCAACCCGCCTGTGCTTGTCAGCTTGCACCTTGTAGGCGTGCTTAGCTAGCTCCAGCTGCCGTCTGAGTTGATCGTGTACCGCCTGCAACTCTGACGCGAACGCGTCCGCCGTCTGTGGTTCTCCGTCCCCCACTCTCTCCCGTCCCGGGAAGGTTCTGGGATTCCTCCCATTGTTGGCGAAGAACGGCGTCACCCCTGTGGACACGTGCTTCGTGTTGTTGTAAGCGAACTCGGCGAGCGGCAGGTAATCCACCCAGGTCGCAGGTTGTTGATTGGCATAGCATCTCAGGTACTGCTGCATGATGGCATTGACCCTCTCTGCTTGCCCGTTGGTCTGCGGGTGTCTTGCTGATGCCAGATCGACCTTGACATTTAGAAAACTCATCAGCTTCTGCCAGAAATTCGAGACGAACTGGCGCCCGCGGTCGGACAGGATAGACCGCGGCAGACCATGCACTTTGAACACGTGATCTATGAACAGTTTGGCGGTTTGTTCCGCCGTGGCCACCTTCGCACACGGAATGAAATGTGCCATCTTGGTGAACAAGTCCACCACCACTAGTACAGCTGTCTTGCCTCTCGAGCTGGGTAGATCCGTAACAAAGTCCAGGGCCACCCTCTCCCACGGTTCAAACGGCGTTTGCAGCGGTTCCAGCAGTCCCGCCGGTGGTTTGTGCACCGGTTTGGCCCTCTGGCAGGTGTCGCACCTCGCAACGTAGTCCGCGACTTCCCCTCTCAGTCTGGGCCACCAAAAGTCCCTTGCGACTAATTCCACCGTTTTTTCCGTGCCAAAGTGCCCGGCCGTGGGTGCGTCGTGCAGCTGCTGCAGTACCCTGGCGCGAAGTTCGTCTCCCGGCACGTAGATGGCCCCTTTACGTAAGAGCAAGCCGTCTCGTATCTGGAACCCGTCGCCCTTCGCCGTGCCCTTGTGCACCTCTGCCATCTTCGCCTGCGCGAAGGAGTCGTCCTGCAACGCCCGCCGCACCGCATCCAGGTCTACTGTGGCTGAAGCGCACGCCCACGCTGTTGGCGCGAAGATGTGCATGGCTGCCGCTGGCGTCGCCTCTTCGAGGTATTGCGGTTTGCGGGACAGTGCATCCGCCATGACGTTGGTGTCGCCTGGGACGTACTCTATTCGGAAATTGAAGTCAGCAAAGAACTCCGCCCAACGTATCTGCCTCTGGTTCAGGAACTGAGCCGTGCGCCAGTGCTCCAGATTCTTGTGATCCGTGCAGACCTGCACCGTGTGCTTGGCGCCGATCAGGAAGTGCCTCCACGCCTTGAAAGCTGCATGAATGGCCAGCAACTCCCTGTCCCAGATGGTGTAGTTCTGCTCCGACTTGCTGAGCTTTCTGGAGTAGAACGCTCCCGGCCTCCAGACCCCCTGTGGGTCCCTTTGCAGCAGGACAGCTCCCACTGCTCTATCGGACGCGTCTGTCTCTACCCGCATCGGTCTGCTGGGGTCGATATGCAGCAGTTGCTCTTCCGACGCGAAGAGACGCTTGAGTGCTTGAAAGGACTGCTCCGCCTGCTCCGTCCAGATGAATTTCTTTTTCTTGGAGCTTAGCGTGTCCGTAATGGCCGCCGTCTGCATCGCAAACCCCTTGATAAACTTGCGATAGAAGTTGGCGAAGCCGACAAACCGCTGGACCTCCTTCCGGTTGCGCGGGCTCTTCCAATCCAACACCGCACGAACCTTGGCGCTGTCCATGGCTAGCCCCTTGTCCGACAACTTGTAACCCAAGAAATCCACCTCCGTCGTGTCGAACTGGCACTTCTCCAGTTTGGCGTACAGTCTATGCTGCTGCAGCCTCTTCAGCACCTCCCGAACATCTTGGTCATGGGCTTGCTGCAATTCGGAGAATATCAGGATGTCATCCAGAAAGCAGACGCACTTCTTGTAAAGGAGTCCCGCCAACACATGATGCATGAAAGCTTGGAAACAGTGAGAACCGTTTTGCAATCCAAACGGCATCACTCTGTATTCGTAGGTGCCCAGAGGCGTGAACATGGCTGTCTTCCACTCATCGCCCTCCCTCATGCGGATGAGATTGTACGCACCTCGCAGGTCCAACTTGGTGAACACGCGTCCCTTGCGCACCGTCGCTAGTAGGTCGTCAATCCTGGGCATGGGGAAATCAGAAGGCTTGGTCATCTTGTTTAAGAGGCGAAAATCCACCACCAGTCTTTTTTGGGGCGTGTCTTTCTTCTTCACGAAGAAAACAGGACTGCCCCCTACTGCCCTGGACTCCCGGATGAAACCGCGCTGCAAATTGTGATCTATGAACTGTTTGAGTTCCTGTAATTCGTCCTCAGACATGGAATACAGCTTCCCTTTCGGCAGCGTCGCCCCTGGTAGGAGGTCAATCTTGCAGTCATATTGCCTGTGCGGTGGTAGCTTGTCAGCCTCTTTCTCGCAGAAGACCTCCAGAAAGTCTGCGTATTTGTGGGGGACTGCTTGCAACGTTCCCAACTGCAGTTGTGATTCCTCCTCCTCTCCCTCCTGTCTGGGCAGGATGCAGTGTTCTGCGCAATAAGAGGAGCCGAAGATCAGCTGTCTCTGGTACCAAGCCAGTGTCGGACTGTGCCTGTCCAGCCAACTCATGCCCAACACAATGGGCGTGTCCGACAGTTGGGTGACATTAAAACTGATGACTTCCCTGTGGTTGCCAAGGCGCATCACCATCGGTGGCGTTTGCTTCACCACCTGCCCCCCTAGCAACTCTCTGCCATCCACTGTGACGACTTGCAGGGGCAGAGTGGCGGGCAGTAGCTGTATAGCGTGCTGCTCCACAAAATCCTGCGCTATAAAGTCTGCGTTGCTTCCAGAATCCACAGAAAGCGGCACTTCGATAGTGACGCCATCGGGTAGCTGGAGAGATGCTGTGAGCTGCACTACTGGTTTGGGTGGGAGGGGGTCCGTGGGTTGCAAGATCGCTGGGGACTGCTTCACTGACGCGTCTGGCTGGGCCCCAGTGCCTCTGTCTCCAGCCAGACATCGTCGTTTCCCTGCTGTGGTTCTCCTTGCTGCGTTGCTGCAGTCACCATTGCTGAGGCTGCAGTGTGCTTGTGGAGCCTCCGGGGACACTCTTTCGCCAAATGGCCTGGATCCTCGCAGATGTAACACTTCCTGTTCCCTCTAGGAGGCTTCGCTTTCACTGCTGTCGGTGCTTGGGCTCTGGCTGCTGACTGAGCCCTTGCACCTCCAACCTCCATCGGTTCCCCTCCCCCTCCAGGCGGAGGTGTGGATTGCGCACGCGCTGCTTCTCTTGGAATGAAAGAGAAACTTCTCGCTGCTTCGCGCCCTCCACGTCCTTCATCTCTGCACCATGGACGTTCTTCCAGCCTCACCCCCACAGTCAGCGCCCTTTGGACCACCTCCTGCGTGCTTCGGGGCCTCTCCCCCCTTGCAATCTCATCCTTGACCGCAGAGCTTAGACCCTCCCAGAACAGGTCTCTGACAGGGGGCGAATCCCGGTCCCACTCTAAGGCACTGACCAGCGCAAAAAAGCGGGCGTGGTACTGCCGGACGCTTGCCCTCCCTTGTTTTAGTCCATGAATCTCCCGTCGGGCAAGATCCACATCAATAGTAGACAAAAAACACGCATCCATCGCTTTGATAAAGGCATCTGCATTCTGAAGCGCCGGATCTTTATCCCTCCACAAATTGCGTAGCCACGCTTTAGCATCCCCATGCAAATGGGATAGTATGAACCCCACTTTCTCTTCCTCATCTCTAAAGTCTTTTGCCAGCAGTTGCAGTGCGCACATTACGTCTGCTCGAAAATTGGGGTACTGTTGTAAATTCCCATCGAAGTGAGCCACAAGCCCTCCTGCTCTCCGTGCCAACCCAACCCCCTCCGGTCTGGGTCCTGGCTGCCCGTGTTTAACCCATGCTTCAAACCTGGCGTGGAGATCTCTGTAGGCGGCTGCCGCATCCTCCTCCCTCTTCTTGGATGCCAGTACCTCCGCGTTCAATTGGGTAACTGCCTGTTGCAGCGCTGCAACTGTCTCTGCTTCCGTCATCTCTGCTAACCGTCGTGAGCTTGCTCCCAAACACCGATCCCCTCCTCCAGCTGCCTCTCTCTCCGCTGCGAGATATCAGGTGTCCGAAGCTTTTGTGAGACGGGTCTTACTGTCAGAGCTGCCACCCAGTCCCAGCTCACATAGGACCAAGTCCGC
This sequence comes from Podarcis vaucheri, assembly GCF_965113315.1. Classification (NCBI taxonomy): domain Eukaryota; kingdom Metazoa; phylum Chordata; class Lepidosauria; order Squamata; family Lacertidae; genus Podarcis; species Podarcis vaucheri. Next base: position 71,641,817 of record NC_138761.1, on the reverse strand, counting down.
CAGCGTTCACTTTATAAGAGTCTTTATTAAGTTACAGGTTTCATTTCCGAACTGCAGCGTGCAGCTCTACACCTTCTGCCCTAGGTCGGCGAAGACCCGTCTGAGTCCCCGCCTCTTGCACACCAGCTTAATACCCTAGCCTTGCTCCACCTCCTTCGCCTCTCCCTACGTCTCTGGGTCCTTCTGCCCCCCTGGGCCTCCTCCCTTCTACTCTCCTCTGACGCTGACCCCCCTGATCCTTCTGCCTCCTTGCGGCGGGCTTTGGGACCTGGCTCACTCTCCGGGCTGCTTACTGCTCCAGCTTCCGCTGCATTTGAACTTGGCGCGCGCGCCCAACTCTCTACTTTCCTCTTAACCGTTGCCTCGCTCTCTGAGGAGGGCGTGACCACCCCTGACTCGTGCCCTCCCTCCTGCTGACAGCCTCCGGAACCCGATGCCTGGCTACCTTCCTCCCTGCTGCTCTCAGTCTTGAGCGTGGGTCCCGACTTCCAGCTGCTGCCGCCCTCAGTTATGAGCGTGGGTCCCGACTTCCAGCTGCTACTCTCTGAATCTCCTCTGTTCCCTTCCTCCTGGGGTGTCCCCCCGGATCCCCCCCTTGCTCTGCTCACTGGGGCTCCCTTTTGGGAGTCCTCTGACTCACTGCTTAGGCTTGGAGATCTCGGGTCGTCATCATCACTCATTTTCCCTTCGGATTCCTCCCCCTCGCTCTCTGCTTCCTGCCTTCTCTGCGTCTCTGCTCCTGAACCCCTGACAATACCGTATGACTAAAATGAATAGAGTTGACCCTTCTCTTGTCTTCCACAGGCTGGTGAAGGATGCACCGTGGGATGAGGTCCCTCTCGCTCACTCTTTGGTTGGATTTGCCACTGCTTATGATTTCTTGTACAACTATCTTAGCAAGTCCCAGCAGGAAAGATTTCTTGAGGTGATTGCCAATGCCTCAGGATACATGTATGAAGCATCATACAGGCGGGGATGGGGATTCCAGTACCTGCACAACCACCAGCCAACCAACTGCGTGGCCTTGCTGGCAGGAAGCCTGGTTCTGATGAATCAAGGTATGTGCTGAACAATGAGAGAGTCGTTTTTTAAAAAAGCATGATTGAATCAGTAGCGTTTTCTAGTTGTGAACAAAAGTTTCAGAAGTTGATACAGTTGCTTGATAATCAACAGCTAGTGCAGCCAACTGGAAAGGGTATGTTGGAACCTGCCTCAAGTAGGCAGAATACAACTGCCTTCCACTTACATTGATTTACAGCACAGTAATAACTTACTTCTCAGTTACTGAAGTCATCTGGGTTTACTGCCAGGTAGCCGTGATTAGGATTGCAGCTTTAGTTTATTTTCAGGACAGCGCCTTGAGAAGTGTTACTGAATAAGCTAGCTGCTTCAGAAAGAATTTGCAAGTAATTTATTTATCCTGTATGTTTTGTAAAACAGCTTGAATGGGAAGCATATAACATGTGATATAATAGAGGGAGAAAAAATTATCTCTGTCCATTTATTCCACACCCTGTAAAACTGTATAAACCTCCTTTATCATTTGCCTATTTTTCTAAACTAAAAAGTCCCAACTGCTTTAGCCTTTCTTTGTGGGGAAGGGTTTCAACCCCTTGATCAATTTGGTTGTCTTTTTCTGCTGGTTTCCTGGTTGTTTTTGAGTTGGATAGACCGGAATTGTACATAGTATGATTCCATGAAATCCAGCCACTTTAAATATTGATTTAAGTGGTGCATCACATTTGCCTTCCCTCCCTTAATCAACCCTAGCATGGATTTTGCCTTTTTCTCCACTGATCCACACTGAGTTGCATCTTCCTTGAGCTATCCACCACAAACCCATGACCTTTCGTTTAGTCAGTCACTGACAACCACTGGTCATTGGCCAGGCATGATCACTTGGCAGAAAACCTGGGCAATACATGCTATCAAAGGCTTGTCTCCTATATATGGATCCAGCTTAATACACCTCACCAAGCCTGCATGTAAGTAACTGCTGCTTGGAGCAGAAGCAGCCAACTCACATAAGTAGGAAGATGGATCATGCCCCTGGCCTTCACTTGAGGTTTTGGAATAATTCATTTTTAACGAAAGCTGATATTCAGGGGAAGCTGAATTCCTTGCCACTTTCAGTTTGGATATTTCCATTGAATACTTTCCATCCTGGTCATAAACTAGTATGTGTAATTTTTTATATCTGTGTTTAAAAATGACATTTTATAGATCGTATCTCTATTTGGTATAATATTCTCAATATTACCTTCCAGGTTATCTTCAGGAAGCATACCTGTGGACTAAGCAAGTCCTTGCAATCATGGAAAAGTCTATAGTTCTGCTTCAGGAAGTGACAGATGGATCTCTCTACGAAGGAGTAGCGTATGGCAGCTACACCACCAGATCCCTTTTCCAATACATGTTCCTTGTTCAAAGGCACTTTGACATTAACCACTTTAAACACCCCTGGCTTAAAGAACATTTTGCTTTTATGTACAGGACAGTTCTGCCAGGTAAGCAGCTCAAATCGGCTTCAAAATAAATGACCAATGGGTCTTTAGATAAAGCCCCAAGTTGTGAGATTCTTGTGTACAGTGGCAGGCTGCATGCCAGTATCAAACTGTAGCCCCTCCTAACAGGAGATAAGTGCTGCTGGAGCTGAGCAGCACCAACCAGCTGTCAAGTGATACACATAGTGCAATCACACCTAAAAATCTGTTTCTGCACACATAGAGGATTCTCTGGATCAAAGTGATCCAGAATATTTGGGTTGGATCCAAAAGTGCATTTTTAAATGTAGAAAGCACTTTCTGCTTTTCTTGCCTGTTTGCCCATTCAGCTTGCCCATTTGCCCAACTTGCCTCTCCGCCCCCAGGTAACTAGCAGTGCCGCTGCTGGGAGGCTATTGCTGCACCTCTACCCTACCAGGAAGGCGCTCCTGCTGAAAAGGGTGTTAATATTGTGGTATGGATCTTCCTGCTGCAACTAGACTATGAAGTTGGACCACAATTTATTAAACCAGGCAAATCATCCTTATTAGAATGCCTGTTACAACACAAATATTCTCATACGTGTACATTTAACTGAGGCAATACCACTTCACAACTTTATATTGTTGGGTTTGAGATTAACAAAAAAGAGGGTGTCTGTTGAAACTCTTTTCTTAAATCGATTGCATGCTAGATAAAACATTCAAGAGCATAGTTAGAATCCTGGAAATCTTTAATTCCCAAGGACTCCCTCTGACTTCAGCAGGACACTCCAATCTCTTTACTCAAATATGCAGTGTTGAGTAATGTGCTTACATGGATACTTGTCTGATTTTACTTTTCCTCGTAGGATTCCAAAGGACAGTTGCTATTGCAGATTCCAACTACAATTGGTTTTATGGACCAGAGAGCCAGTTGGTGTTCCTGGACAAGTTCGTTATGCGCAATGGTAGTGGAAATTGGTTGGCTGATCAGATAAGGAGGAACCGAGTGCTTGAAGGCCCAGGGACACCATCCAAAGGACAGCGTTGGTGCACGCTTCACACTGAATTTCTCTGGTACGAGACAAACAAATCCCAATGCAGAGAGACTTTTGAGGGTCCTCTGCCAATGTATGTAAGAATATTGTACTCTGTTCATGTGCTACCTTGGACAAAAACTGACTGGCATGGAATTAACGTCCTTATGAACTTGGAATAAATTTTGAAATTATGAAAGCAGTATCTAATGAAAACTGAAGAAAAAAATTGCAATGATTTTGTGCAAACCCCAGCCCCAACCTGCCCCCTGCCCCTGCAAAAGAATAATAATCAACTTATGGCACAGAAGAAGCCTTGAGGGGTCTGCCATTGGCTGGAAATTAGGCTCCTGAGTATGTACAAAATTATCTTTTACTGTCAGATCACAGAGGTTTGTAGGTATTATATATTCAGCTCAGGAAACAGAGAAGACTACAAACCCCATGATCCCCAGCAGAAAATGATGTTCATGAATATACTTAGGAGCATTATATCTGGATAGCTCCAGCAAGGCTTCTCCTTTGTCTAGTGAGTCTTCCTTACTGTGGGATACCTCCTCCTCATTCTTAGAAGTAGGTTTGTTTGTATGTTTTATTAACTTTGGAAAGTGGGAGTCCTGGCTTGGTGGTCTAGGTTGGGAGGGCAAATTCCATTTTGAGCAAGATACACATTTAAAGGGGTCTGAACCTGCCTTGAAATGGAGAAATGCTTCTTTTCTAATGGGAAGTTCACAAATTCTTATTTGGCCCCATCCCCAGTGTCAAGGACTGGAGCTTTTCATGACTGCTCTTCCCTGAATCTTCCCCATCTGAAATATTGCCCTCCCTAGTTGTTTGCAGATATTCTAGATCATGTGAGTTCCTGTAGTGTAAGATACTATAATTCCTGCTTATAGATAAGCAAAATCTGCATATAATCAGGACAGTATGCTTCAGCAAGGATGGTTAGAGAACGGAATATTGTTACTTACTAATATTTAACTAATTAAGAGTGACTTGATATCTGAGAAAATCAAAAGAGATGAATAATTAATGCCAATTATTGTCATTCTTTTATTTTTATTTTTGGAAAGGTATGATGCAAGCCTGGGTTTAGTACCTCCTCCAGACTATGGCATTCCAAAACTGCATTATTTTGAGGACTGGGGAGTTGTAACATACGGAAGTGCACTGCCGGCCGAAGTCAACAGACCTTTCCTCTCCTTCAAATCAGGAAAACTGGGAGGACGTGCAATATATGATATTGTTCACCAAAATAAATACAAAGACTGGATAAAAGGCTGGAGGAACTTCAATGCTGGCCACGAACACCCAGATCAGAACTCCTTCACTTTTGCCCCCAATGGTGTACCTTTCATAACAGAAGCTCTGTATGGACCAAAATACACATTTTTAAACAATGCACTGATGTTTTCTCCAGCTGTGTCAAAGAGCTGTTTTTACCCCTGGGAAGGGCAAGTTACTGAAGACTGCTCATCAAAGTGGTTGAAATATAAACATGACTTGGCTGCAGATTGCCAAGGGAGAGTGGTTGCTGCTATGGAAAGAAGTGGGATCATCTTCATCAGGGGTGAAGGAGTGGGTGCGTACAACCCCAAACTAAAACTGAAAAGCCTCCAAAGAAACCTGTTACTTATACACCCCCAGCTCCTCTTGCTAGTGGACCAAATACTTATTGACGATGGTAGCCCCTTGGAGACAGTAGCCAGCTTCTTCCACAATGTGGATGTGCCTTTTGAGGAAACGGTTATTGACGATGTCCACGGGGCCTTCATTAGGCAACGAGATGGAATGTACAAGATGTACTGGATGGATGACACTGGCTACAGTGAAAAAGCTGTCATTGCCTCAAGAATGTATCCCAGAGGCTACCCTTACAATGGGACAAACTATGTGAATGTCACGACTCACCTGCGAGCCCCAGTCACGAGAGCTGTGTACCTCTTTATTGGGCCTTCCATTGAGGTCCAAAGCTTCAGCGTCCATGGGGATTCTCAGCAATTAGATGTCTTCATAACAACCGATGAACATGCCTATGCTGTCTATTTATGGACCGGTGAGGATAAAAGCCGCTCTGTCTTTGCACAAGTTATTGCAGACCGCCATAAAGTTCTGTTCGACCAAGCCTCAGCTATTACCAGCCCCCCGGTATCAGAAGTCAGAGACTACATGGGGATAGTAGAAAAGAACATTCAGCATTTCAAGCCTGTCTTCCAGCAGCTAGAGAAACAGATACTTTCCCGTGTGCGGAACACAGACAGCTTCAGAAAGACAGCTGAGCGCCTGCTGCGGTTTTCAGATAAAAGGCAGACGGAGGAGGCCATTGACAGGATATTTGCAATCTCGCAACAGCAGCAGCAGCAGCAAGGCAAAGCAAAGAAGAGCAGAAAGATGGCTAAAGGCTATAAGTACGTTGATGCTGGTCCCGACATTTTTGCACAGATTGAAGTGAATGAAAGAAAAGTTCGACAGAAGGCGCAGACTTTGGCTCAGAAAGAATTGCCTGTGGATGAAGATGAGGAAATGAAAGATTTTCTTGATTTTGCAGATATTACATATGGGAAACACAAGGAAAGTGTGTTATTCAAAGGCCGATCTGGTCTTGCACAGATGCTGGCAACTGCTCGAAGCAGTGCTCCTTCAATGTCAGCATCTTACACCCGACTCTTCCTCATTCTGAACATTGTTATTTTCTTTGTCATGCTAGCCATGCAACTCACTTGGTTCCAGAAAGCCAAGAGCCTGCATAGCCAAAGATGTCTTTATGCGATCTTGCTAATTGACAGCTGTATATTATTGTGGCTGTATTCCTCTTGTTCTCAGTCACAATGCTAGCAATAAAAACCCCAGTGATTGCTACTTCACCATTCTGTGATTAGATATGTCTATGCAAAGCATTAAGCCTAATAGGGCCAGAATATATTTTGTTCATCTTCTGACACATTCCAGAAACCCTTGTGGGATTATTGAATTATTGTAGCCAGAGAAGATAAAGTTAATGGGCATTGGGGCACTGAACACATATCTCAAAGTACCACCTAGATATGGGTCAAGTCGCATTTGTCCTAAGAATGAATGTTACATGTCCTTGTTCTGAACTCAGTATGTGGCATTACATTTCCTTCTTCAATAGAGAAATTATATCTCTCAGATGAGTTGTTCCATAACTTTTGTGAAGTTTTTTTTAAATATGTAACTATTTTAACAGTCCCCCAAACTGGCTGTTCACACATGCAGCAAGGTTTTTAGCCAAAGTATTTCATCCTTTCTGTCTAGCCAGAGATAATTATATGAAGGGAGGGTGATGAGAAGTGCTATTGATTATTTGTTGCGTCTTACTGCTTACCTGTCTTAAAATGCAGGCACTACTGTATAGCACTTCCTGTCAGTATCACTATCATTTTCTCTCTATCGCCAGTAACAGAAAGTGCTGCTTGCCTTGCCCCCACCTCCAGTCAAGACTATGCAAGATCCTTCTTCCAATCTTTGTAAGCAGAATGCCAGTTTAGGCTAACTAACAGCTCCTGGAGCATCAAAACCCTAAAGTGTGTGAAAGCTTAAATGGGAAGTTATGACACCATAAGCCAAATGCTGTCATTTCTCCTTTTCCCCATTTATGCTGGAAGGAAAGAGCAGCGAGCTCATGTTATTTGGTCAGTGCAATGCAGAGGCAGCTGGGCCCATAAATAAAATCTTGAATGAGACAACTAAGGTATCTTTGCGCTGGCACACGCTTGCATTTTCATCACTTAACGCCTGCCTAATTGAGGGATGATTCATATGTTGTAACATACACAACAAGCCATCAATAATTTTGTAAGATCCTCTCAAGTGAAGGCTTAGCCACGCTTCTTCTTGTCCTGTCGCTTTCCCCCCAGGGAAAACTCTTTGGTGCTCAATCAGAGCACACAGCAATTTGGGTTTTCTCTGGATTGACGTTTGCTTTGACTTGGCACTAAAGAGCAGGGCAAGGGAAAAACCCCTCAAACGTTTGCCTAGAAAGTGCAAGTCAAGCGAATAACCACTCAGACCTGTGCTTTCTAGACACAAAATTGTGGACGAGCCCTGAGTTTCACTAGTGTCAGTTCACATAATCTGTTGCCAGTCAGCAAATGTTTCATGTTCAAGTAGATGACCCTCACGGCCCCTTCTATCTCTGCAATGACATGATTTTATATGAGCCAGAGCTTAGCTTTCCTGAAGAAGCCAGGGGAATGCATTAGGTAACTGGGGAAAAGGGAACAGGGGTGCTCATGATGGGTGCTCAGCCCCATCTATACCAAAGTGCTATCCAGTTGGGAATGTTTGTATTGGGAGTGTGGGTGAAATGTATAGGATAATGTACATTTTTGTGGAATTATTTCTAGGTGGGATTCTAGATGCCATAGACATTTAGTTGACCACTGTGAATAGATGCTAGACTAGATGGGCCTTTGGTCTGATCCAGCAGAGTTCTTTATATGTTCTTAGCAGTCTTTCTGTGGGGAAACTTTCTGAGATTAACTGATTAATGAGGCCCTTGCTCCTCCCAGTTTTTAGGATATTGGCCCTGTATGTATCTAGAAGTTCCTGAAACAAGAAAAGACATCGCTTCTGCAATTAATGAATGTGCCTCTCTTGCATGCAGGAATCGTGGGGATGATATTTAAATCCAAGGCATTTGAAAATGAAGATGAGTTGAGGAAATGGTTTTTATTGTACACATTGAAGAATATACAGTACTTTTTCCAAATGCATTTTGCTAAATAAAGAGATTATACATGTCTGTGGTATCTCAAACTTTTGCTTGATTTTTCTTCTTTTGTTGTGCATCCATACAATAAGGAACATCTGATTTCTTATTTTATGCACATTGACCTCACATAATTTGTTGTTCAAGATAGAAGAAAACTTCCAACAGCTTTTGCTTTTTAAAAACCCGAATTTCTATTTTTTAAAAAAGACTTATTTATTTAAGAAAAATCTCTCATAGTTGTGCAATAGTATTTGAATATGTCTGGGGAAGTTTCCCATGAACTGTACAATTTGTCTTTCCTCCCATGGTTCCAGTCTCCTTTGCTCTTACTGTTCTCCAGCTTTTGCCCTTGTAAAAATCATTTTTGGAAACTTAAGAGTGGATACAAAATAATTGTGCACTAATGCTCCAATTCTGCAGGGGTGGAGGAAGGAGAGAAATCCCAAAGCAGTTCTTCCACCTTATCCACTTCCCTTCTGGGATCTGATTTATACAGTACCAGTTCCTGAGTCAATGTAATGTTTTCTTTTGTTTGGGGGTATGTTGGGGCTTGGAAACACTTTGGATCCAAGCTTCCTCCGCTCCTCTACTAATAGGGCACCCTTTTTGGCCCTACCAATGTCTGAGCTCCAACACCAGCAGGACCAGGGTCATGGAGATTTCTTTAGTCAGGGGAAGAGTTAAACATTGGATCTCTGTCTCTCAGGTCAGAAATTCCTAGTACCATTTGGCCCCTGTGGTGCCCTCCCATGGGCCATAGGATCTCAACCTAAACTGAATATATGCATATTTGTTTAATGGAAACAAATTTGGGCATTTATAAAAAGAACCTTTGGATAGACAGCACTGCTCAGTGTATTAGTTCTGAAGAATCGGTCAACTTGTGTATTATGAAAAACAATCAAATGACATTTCTTGAGGATATATGAATGATATGTTTAAAACTCTAGAGGGCCATCATGAAGACTTCTGTTGGTAATTGATTTATCAGGTGAACAGCCATCCATACTGTTAAAATGAGGTCAGTGCATTACAAAAGGGAGAATAGAAAAGCAGATGTAGATAGGCTGAAAGCAGGAGTTTAAAGAAGGCATGTTGGAAAATGCTATTCAAGGATGCCAGCAGATGAAGTTTTATTTTATATTTCAACAGACTTGTAGGATGCTATATGCTGATCACATTCTCTGATGCTATTTTTGAACTAGTGCACAAACAACATGACTGTGATTCACATCCCACTTCAGCCGTTAATCACAAGACAAAGTTGGCCGTGTCACGATCACTCAGCCGTGAGTTCTTACTGTAAATGTGACTATGCAAATAATCATGTATACTGCATAGCTATTATTTATTGAATTTATACCCTGCCCTTCCCAGGAGATAAGTAAATGAGATATTGATATTTACTTGCTTCAGCTTTAGGGTGGATTTGGGGTAAGAAATGAAGGATGGCTCTAAGACTAGCAGCATCTAGGTTCTAAATTTTGCGGACAAGTAAGATCTCATAACTTCTAGATTTTGCAGACAAAATATGGGAGCAGATGCTTTTGTCCTTAGGAAATTTGATAGCTGTTCAAACAAACTTCTCTGTTAGCGAAAATATTCAGCATGCATATTCTTCCAAACTGTGTCAGTAAGGCATTGGAGTATTGGCCTCCCGCACTATGGTAGTGTTCCTTGTCGTTTGGCAAGGTTCAGTCATAAATTTTAATTTACATTCACAATAGTGAAAGTCCTTTATTATAAAAGTGTTATTTTTTTAAAAAATGAATATTTTGGTAATACTGAGGAACTATATTTTTCAAGGGAAATATAGAAGTACGGAAAATCAAATGGGAATGCTGCCTTCTCCTTAAGCAACACCAGTTTTGTTTTACCTTTAATTGTTAACAGATGTTCGTGTGCAGAAGTACATTTGTGTTAACCCATTATCATACGTTGAATTATGCAATGTGACTCCAGCATAAAGTTGAATGACTCCATCCAGAAATTGGTTCATCAGCCACTTCTAGTTTACAGTTGCCTTAGTGGATGTGTGAAAACTTCAGACAACCTGACTCCACAAGAATGGCTATTTATGTGGTTGAAGTATCTTGAAACTTATACATTTTCCCTGTGGTCTTTCATAATACGGACAAAAATGTGGAGACCATACAATCACAATTCCTTCTAATCATAGTAGCAGATAAATTTACCAGGCGTATTTCCAGAGCTCCAAATGTTTATTGTTATTAATTTATTCAATGTGTATACTGCCCTTCATGCGAAGATCACAACATAAAAATACAAAATCAGAATACAAAATAAATCATAAAAGAAAAGCAAACTATTAACCCCCCACCCCCATTTTTTTTTTAAGGCAATACAGTGGTACCTCTGGTTACATACTTAATTAGTTCCGGAAATCCATTCTTAACGTGAAACTGTTCTTAACCTGAAGCACCACTTTAGCTAATGGGGCCTCCTGCTGCCACCGCATCGCCAGAGAAGGATTTCTGTTCTCATCCTGAAGCAAAGTTCTTAACCCAAGGTTAGCGGAGTCTGTAACCTGAAGTGTCTGTAACCTGAGGTACCACTGTAGAATGTTTATCGGTCCAAGGCATGGTTGAAGAGAGACGTTTCCATCTGTTGCTTAAAGCTATATAATGAAGGCATCAAGCAAGCTTCCCTGGGGAGGGCATTGTACAAATGGGTTCACTGCAAAAAAGGACCCTCAAGACATGTTTTGGAGGGGGCACATGAAGGAGGGCTTCAGGTGATTATCACAGGGTGTAGGTCAGTTCATATGGAGAGAGGTAGTCCTTGAGGTACTGTGGTCCTAAGCTGTTTCTGTCAATGTGTGGGTTGTAACAGAGATAGCATGAGTATTTTTGGTGCCTGAAATAAATGCAGATGACATTGGATGGGTTCATCCAATACATAATTATAGCAGTGTGTCCCCAACTCCTTGTGGGGCCAGAGGAAGTGTCCTGAGGCTCAGCTCTGCCTGGCTTTGTCAGCCTCCTCTGTTGGTTGAGTTGCAGTGTAAAGGAGGAATCCAATGTAGCCACTCCAATGGTGGGTTGAAGTAGCTAGTGGAGATCCTGGCTGGGCTGACACAGGATTCAGCAGCTCCTGTGTGGACTCTGCTGCTGTCAGGCAATGGCGACGGGTCTGATCTGGGACTCTGCAGTACCAGCCTGGGAGCTGGCACAGTGTAGGGGCATTTTTCCTGCTCCCACCTTCTGGCACGAGTGCTGGGGCTGTGGGTGCATCACTGGGTACACTACTTCGCCAAGCCACACCGCTGCCAGCCATAATTTAGGATTGCAGCCTTGATTATTAACCGCCTTCCACTTTTTACTGTTACTTTAATGTCTACTGTGAGGTGGGCCACTTCACCCAATAGAAATTATATTAATAATAGGCTTTCCCTTATTTGGATTGCCTGAAGCTCAGAATCAAGTCATTACTGAAACATCAGTACTTTAAGGATACTCCCACTACATTTGATTTGATTCGAGAAAAGAATGCAGAGTGTGTTTGTGCCTCATAGGAAACTTATGAATATGATAATTTTACATATGCCCGAGAGAAATGCTTCCATTATATAGTGCAATAAAACCTGTTGATCACAGATGCTCTTATAAGTCACTGTTTTCATAAGAGGTTTAATAACTTAATATCTGCTAATTTTAATAAGCTGGCAAGGAAGAGGCAGAAATAAATACAGCTTATTCTAAAAGGAGTCAGACGTTGGTCACAGAATGCAAATGTGTGTGAAAATGCAGATTATTCACAAGCATCAGATCTGGGCCTGCCCTTTCACACTCCCAACTCAATGTGAAGAGTTCGTTTTATTTTGGCCTCAGCCCTGGTGTTGTATTGAAGCATAACTGGTAAATCTGAGGAGTTCTTATAAGGCCTTGAATGAATTAAGGCCTTGAATGAATAATTGGCACCACACATGAACATTCTGTCCATTTTCTTAAATCCTGTTTCAAAAAAATAAATAGTAAGCGTAGTGAGTAAGATTTTGTTCTGCACACACAGAGAAGTGCGTATGTATTCTGTGAAATGGATGCAGAGGTGTGTAGTAATGTCTAGTCACTTTTCAGTTCCTTTGACAAACTAAAGCTTCCTGGTTAAGTTGTCTTCTCCCTAAAAGTTTACTTTGGAAAATATCAGCTCCTTTTGGAACGGGCCAATTAACTGCTGTTAATATCCTTCTGCTTGGTCAACGTCAATGTTGTTGTCCCCCCCCCCCCCAGGAAAGCCCCAGCTTTTTCTTTCATGCAACTAAACATTACGTATACAAACTTGCGTATTCTAAACTTGTCAGGAAAGAGCGGCTGACAACATGGCAATTCTGAATGCTTCGTTTCAAAAGCAGGGTGGAGACTTTTCCATTCATGTATTAAATACCATCAGAGACACTTTCAGATTTTCCTTCCATAGCTTTATGGCACACATGGAATGGTTTTGTTTAACATATTAATCAGAACCTTACTGTTCAACCAAAGAGGGAATGCAATTAAAGCAGGGGGTAGTGACCCTGTGGGTCTCCGGATGTTGCTGGACTACAATTCCCATCATTGCTGATCATTGGCCATGCTGATGTGGCTGATGGGGAATAGAGTTCAACAACATCTGGATGGCTGCAGGTCTCACCCCCCCCCCCAGGTTCAATCTCCAGCATCTGAAGACAGGGCCGCCACAGGGGGTTCAGATGTACTAGGTCCCATAGCCAAGAGGGACCTCAGGCTATCAGCTTTCTTTTTCTTTTTTAAAAAAGTCTCTAGCCCTTGTAACTTCCTTACAATTTCAGTTGAGATGAGTCAACCTAGCTGCTCCCAGCTCTCAGTGCCATTGAGTGAAGTCAGAGAGATCAAGTGTGCACATTGTGGTGACCTGGAAGTGGCCGGAAAAGAGGGCAGAACAGGGACAGAATAGGCTTATCCGTGCTTTGACACATGCAGGAGTCAGGAATGTAACCCCTGTGCAAATTGTTCGTTGCTTGTACTGGGCTCAGAAAACCCTGTTGGCACCACTTTCTGAAGGGCACCATCCTTGCTTTGGGAAACATGTATCCAATGCAAGTGCCTGGTGTCTTTGTCTGCACCAAACTCAGACTAGTGATGTTAGTGCCCAGGAGCAGCCAAAGCTTGTCCGAGATTCTCCAACCCAAAACTAGGTCCCACATCAAAATCCAAGGCAAGCGTTCATTTCAGCTTTGATTCCATGGTTCTGAGAAGAGGAAATAGGAACACAGATGGGGTATTCATAGAATTGCAGAGTTATAAGGGACCCGAGGATCATGTAGTCTAACCCCCTTCCAATGTAGGAATCTCTCTCTCTCCTCTCTCTCTCTCTCTCTCTCCATATATATATATATATATATATATATATATATATATATATATATATGGAGGAAATGTGCAGCCTTGAAGCAGGCTGGTTTACCCATACCTAAGCCTTTTTTCCTTTTTCTTTGCATGACATGATTTCTTGACAATTGATGACTTGCTGCTGAACAAGCAACCAGCCGTTGCTGAAAGTTCTGCCAATGTCTGAGGAGCTTGATGTGTGATCAGTGGTTTAATACTTGCTTTGATGTTGCAGTCATGAAGTGAAAATATCAAAGTGTCATCAAGGATATTGTGTGAGCAAAATTCTTCAGCTGACTCAGATCAAAGTTCTGGCATTTCCCTACCACTCAACAGGCTGTCTCCAGGTGCTGCATCTTTCTGTATCGTGGCTGGGGGCGGGGAGAGAGAGGAGGGAGGAAACTAATGGTCCATGTTTTATATAGTTCTGAATTTTATATATCGTTAGCTGGTTCCCAGTTCTTACAGTGCATTTGCTTTGCATCCTCACTGCCAGTCTCTCCTTGTGTTCTCATCTGCCAAATGCACATTTTTCAGCCTGTTTCATCATTGCCAAGGTCGTGGCACACAGGGGCCACCTAGCGGAATGCTTAATAATAATAAAGTTCGTTTTGACCCCAGTCACTACTTCCTCTTTTGTCAGTTCCCACGCAAACAGGAAATCTTAACACTTGATTCTTCTGAGCATACTGATTTGTATTTTTTCTACAATCCTCTTTCCTGTTGAATGAGCATAATTTTTACCATATGTATCTTGCCACTCCCCGAAGTCAGGGTAGCTAGTAGTTGCTCGAAACATTAAAATCACAGCAGATAGCAAAGATATGGCTAAGTTCAACTAAGTTTTGCTGCATGATCAACGGCCCAGGCACTGCTTGGAGGAAAAAAAGAGGATGGGGAATGGGAAACAGAGGGAAAAGGTGTGGTGGTTTGTATTTGTTTCTACTTGTGGGGGGGGGGGACCCTTTAATGAACAGGTTTTCAAAAAGGCAAATATGTTCCTGTGGCCATGTTCTATAAGTATTTATGGACCTGCAGTTTAAATATTTTATAGGAAATTTCCTATATTTTGTGCCAATTGTTGGTAGCTTTCAGTAGCTCTAAGCCAGGGATGGCCCTCCAGATGTTGAATACCCAACTTCCATCAGCCCTAGCCAGAACAGCCAATGTGTGGGATAACCTTCATATAACCAACACGTTTAAGTCTAATTAATGCACAAAGGGGTTAGCTAGGTCACTCCTTCTCAGCTTGGGAGGAAGGTAATCAAGCCTATTGTCCTCTCCCAGTCTACCTGAGAAGCTGAGTGAAGAGTTTTTTTTGCTGGTTGCTGCAGCTCAGACCGCATGGCTCTAACAAGCCAATCTTGTGTTCCTTTGCCAATAACTTTCACCACTGTAACAAGCCAAGTTTTACCAGTTAACGTTTTCTGATATGTGGAAAAGCAAATGAATCTCACTTTTGGAGAGTTTCTAAGTAAACCATTTTTAACTGATCAAACGTGGTCTTACTCTATGCTGGGGGAGAAGGGACTATTTTGGAAGGAGCTCACACTTGTGTAATGTACTTCTCAGTAGTGACTGTTGCCCATTGGGACTGCTAGGGTGGAAAGCAGGGAACCCAAAAGTATTTGGAGCCAGAGCCAATGATAAGCATAACCAAATAATTCTAGTTTTGGACCCGTCCTCTACCTCCCGGCTCAGTTGTATAAGGGCAATGCAGAGACTAAGGATGCTGCAGCTGTGAAGCAGTGCCACTCTCTGGCTGGCTGTAAGGAAGAAAGAGAAGTGAGGGCAGGCTGAGGCTGGTAGGGCATGGACCAGCCTCTCCTGGTTCTTCCATTAAATTCACAAAACAGTCTGGCTCAGTCCCTGGCTTCCAACATAACATTGTTATGAAGATAACATAAAAAAAAGAATTGGCTATCCTGCCTCTAACCCTTTTTGGCTTGCTTGGAAATTAATAATTACCACTTGTGGTTCTAATAAAATAAAAGATCAGCTCAGACCATTTAAATGCAGCAAGATTTGCAGGAGGAGCTGTTCCGTTTTTGCTTCAGTGAGTGAGTTGTTGGCGATTCGATTGTGATGAAGAAGAAACCCAAAAAGGAAGTGGTCTATAAACATGTTTTCCAGTAAAGTCTCTAAATTCTCTTTCTCTATCTCGCACCAAAAGTGAAACCGTTTGTGACTGCAAATAGTTTCAAACTGCAGATTTCCTCTTTCAAGTTAGAGCCTTGCTTCCTGTGAAGGAAGAAAGTGTATCGGAGGACAGACGTAGAGCACCAAAGTAGTCCCAGGGAGCAGGATGGACAAGTTTCGTGCAGTGTTTGATTTCTGCCTTAATCACCAGAAGGCACTGGGCTATGGGGCTGTCTCTCTGTTGACGGTTGGCAGCGAGCGCATCTTTTCTGCCGTGGTGTTCAGATGCCCTTGCAACTCCTGGAATATGCTCTACGGCCTGGTCTTCCTCTTGGTGCCAGCCCTTATTCTGTTTCTGCTTGGCTTCTTGCTCAGTAGCCAGTCTTGGAAGATACTCACCGGAAGCTGCGCCCCCAACAGGCTGTGCAGGTGCCCTCACGGGACCCGATTCCGGCACTACTTGAAAGTGCTGGGGCTGGTGATTGTCAGAGCATCTGTTGCTCCCTTGACATGGATTGCTGTGGCCTTACTGGGAAGCCGCTTCTATGAGTGTGCTGCTTCTGGGAGCTCTGCAATGCAGGCGTACATGTGCAAAGGCAAAGGGGGTGAGTGTGTTGAGAAAATGCCTCGGGTGCCTTGTCAGGGTGGCACTGCCACCTCAGAGATGCAGGATATGCTCATGAGCCTTCAAGCACAGTCTCAGGTTGGTATAACCTCTTCCAGATGGTACTACTAAGTTGTGACTTGTAAATTGCATGGGTGGGTGGGGAGCATCTCAACTTGGGACCAGGGGCACTGAAAGGCTGCCTGCTCATGTATAAACTGGGATTATTTGGGGAAAATTTACTCATGACACTGTACCCTACAGCGTATCAAGTGGTAGTGACCTGAAAATGTGCATTTTCTGGAATGCCCTTCCTTCTGCTGTTTATGTTTCCCTTCTTTTTCTGTTTATGCTTTCCCCTTAGTAACTAAGTCTAAACTCCTCTTTTTCCAACATAGCTAATATTCAGACACTACTTGAAAGTGTTAGAAGCATCATGTGATCATATATGTAGTTCAACTTAGCAGAGTTCAACAGGGCCTTATAAGTGACATTATGTGGATGGCAGTATAAAATCCCAGCCTTTAAACAAGGGCACTTGGAAGGATAAGGTGTGGGCTGATGAGCCATCTGTTCATACATGATTCTAGATCCAGGTAGGTAGCCGTGTTGGTCTGATGCAGTAGTAATAAATAAATAAAAAGTACTTTTCAGGGCAAGAGTGAGGCATGGGTCATGTGACTCATGTGACACATCCTGGGAGATGTGCATCCAGGTTTGTATCGGAAAACTTTGGAAGGTGTGGGATCAGATAATAGGAATCTATATAGACAGCAGTTATATGAACCTGCACATTCAGCATTTATTTTGCAGGAATTAATGAAATGTATACAACTGGTAAAAAAGATGCAATTGAAGCAGGGGTCATTTGCCTAACAGAGATAAACCAGAGTAACCACTTGGCTATCTTTGAAGAATTCCTCTGGCATGGTAAAACCAATAATTTCAGGGCCATGAGAATATGCGCAAATGAAACATGATAAGCTTGTGTCAGAAAAATAGAGTGCTATATAAGATCCCAGTAAGGGTCTTGTTGTCAGCATGGGGCCTGCACCATTTGCCTGTAAGGAGCTTGAAACCACTGCTGCCTGGAAGAGAGGGGATTCTGGCAGACTACAAAGGGGTCGTAAGAATATATCTGCTCTATTCGCTTTGCTCTTTACTCATATCACCCTATCTATAAAACTGTTAAAGAGCAACCCAAGTGTCTTTTATTGCCTATCTGAATAATAATAAAAAAGCTTTGGGGTTTGGCAAAACACAAAAGCTCTGTAGTAGAGCATGTCCAGAAGGTCCCAGCTCCAGTCACTGGTATTTCCAAGGTAAAGCAGCCAGAGATTAGAAAAAGCTCAGCTTGGATCCTGGATTGCTACTGCTGATCAAAACAATAGACAATAATGGGCTAGGTGGACAAATTGTCTGAGCTAGTAGGTTCCTGGTATTTGGAGGGAGAAATAGTTATTACAGACATGACACAACCCCAAGTTAATTCTAGGAAAGAGTTCTATGGGGCTCACTGATGCAAACTTTGTTCTTATCTCTCTTGTGCTTCTTTGCCAAGGTGCTGGGGTGGAGTTTGATCGCCAGTGTCTTCATATTGGCCCTAGTTTCTACGTGCATCTCCCGTTGCTGTTCTCCAGTCAGTATTCTCCAGCTTGCCTTCTGGAAAGTGTACCTGGAGCAAGAGCAGCAGCTTTTTGAGCAAAAGGCCAGGGATCACGCAGCGAAGCTGGCAGAGAGGAACGTCAAGTGCTTCTTTGATTCCACAGAACTGGACGAGTTTCCAACTCCAAGTGCCAAAGAGTGGCACGGCATTTCTTCCTTGTTCACCTTTAACCCTAAAAAAGATTACTACAGCATGATGCACAAATATAACAGCAGCAAAACCAACACTGGCAGTCTTAGGTCTGTGGAGGGGGATACAGTTCCTTGTTGCCTGGGGTTTGTGGATGGCGCTGGTGGTATTGACACACAAGGGTTATAGTGAAATAATTGCTTAGCCCATCAGGCTCTGTTACAAGAAGATGTCTAACTGAACATGGTTGTTATTTCCTATTTCCTCTTTTTTCCCTCTTTCTCTTGTTTTTTGGTGTTGGGTTGTGCTTTATATGTATGGTGTGTATACAGCCTGACCATAATTAACCTCTGACTCCTACTAAGACATACAGTGGTACCTCTGGTTACATACTTAATTCGTTCCGGAGGTCCATTCTTAACCTGAAACTGTTCTTAACCTGAAGCACCACTTTAGCTAATGGGGCCTCCTGCTGCCGCCGCGCCGCCGGAGCACGATTTCTGTTCTCATCCTGAAGCAAAGTTCTTAACCCGAGGTAATATTTCTGGGTTAGCGGAGTCTGTAACCTGAAGCATATGTAACCCGAGGTACCACTGTACCTGCTTATCTAGGCTTTGGCTGGCCACTAATTCCCAGCCTTGAATAATATATTGCAGACTACCATGGGTGGAAGACAGATAGACAGATTGATAGATAGATATAGAGATATGAGGTTTATTTTACTGAATCTGCTTGTATCTTGTCAATCCCTCTTATATTACTCAGATGAAATGTGGCACAAAGTATTTTAAAAATGAAAGATTCAGGAGTCCCTCCCCCATGTTGCTTTGGATTACTGGATTTGGAAGGAACCAAATGCCCAAACTGCACATGAGAGGGAGAGCATAGGTGGAAGTCTTATGCCATGTTTCTGATCTTCCAAACAATTCAGGCCAGTGGACACATTTGAAATACTGAGAAAGCATCGTGGCACCAGTCACAAAATGTCTGTCATAGGGACGTGACATAACACAAAATGGTTTACCACATTCAAAAGAGCAGGAAAAGAGACATGACCACAAAATGGTATTAGCATGCCACTCGCCAGCTGGAAAAAGACACCTACATTTGCCACACTTATTCACACAGAAAAGCTCTTTGCAGCTCTAATCTGTTCAGGGGTGATGGGAAGATGGGTTCCAATTCTGGCATCCAACGAAATTTTATTTTTATGGTATTTATAAACATATTTCTTTCCTGCAATATAAAGCATCAGGGCAGTTTACAGTTTTAACACGTAAAACAAATGGGCATGTTTAAGGCACATTCAATGTAAGAGACGCTGAGTCAGGAATTAAGCAGGAAGAGATACGTTTCTCTTGCATTGTGGATTTTATGAGAGGATATTTACTGGTATTTCTGGGCATCATGTTCACTGGCACATGTGGGCACCATGTTGGAGACCCCTGTTTCAGAGAATGAGGAAAATGGCATCTGAATTGAGTTAGTGTGTGTGGACTGATACTGAGCTACTTGCCCAAATGAAACTTTCACCTTGCCTGTCAAGGAGTACGAAAAAGGACATGGGGGGGGGGGCAACTGGATCTCTTATGTTCCCAAGGGCCCCCCAAAAGGAAGCATGTGTTTGGGTATTTCCACTGGAATCATGGGAAAAAACTGTTTGGTCTGGGATCCTTCTGCAGCCACAAAAAGAGTAGTACACTTACCCTGCTTCTAATAAATTAACCAGTGCAACACAAAATGTTTCTGCCTGGAAAATCCTTGTTTTACCCCATTATTTGCTTTCTTGTTTGTGCAATCCAAATCATGTCTCAGGCACCCCTTAGCCCATTTCTTCCCAAATCCTATAAGCATTTCCTTCCTTCCTCACTCATAAGGTTCTTTAAGTTATCTGTTTCCTCCTAGAAAAAAGCTGAAGTCCAAAGTCAGTTGCTTCTTCAGTGGGAGAAGGAACATGCTTGTTGTTGGTAGTCAGGTACTGGGCAAGTCTGCACGGTTGCTTTCTTGCTTGATGATTTCCAAGTGACCCTGAACAGCATGCTCATGCCTTCCCCCCAATTTTAAAACCAGTGGCATTTGGGTTTCATCTGTTCAGGCATGATCGGTTGTTGACATCCTGAGAAAGCAGTGACCTATAATAATACTCTCTGGCATGGAAAAGGAAAAGGAAACCCCCCCAAAGGGGAACATTCAGCAACACTGGAAATGCCCTCCCTTTCAGCAGTTTTTCAGTGGCTGCTATGAAAAGAGTTCACCATTTCAGGAAGCATCGCCTGAACTCTAAATTGGCTTCTTCCATTTCCCTTAAATAACATCATCTGGTTCATTCTGTGATATGAAAGGGGGGAGGGGGCTAGGGTTGGTCACATGACTATTGCCAGGGAGCACCGCTTCTCATTCTCAATTGCCTTCATTCATTCTCAGTGACATTGTCATGTTGCTGCATCTGATTAGTTATGTATTGGCCTATCGTTCCACTCAATATGTGATCCTGAATTTGCTGGGATAAGCCATATGAATATTGCCAGTTAGAAAACAGCTGAGAAATCATAAGAAAGGCAACATCAAAGGCACAGAAGCAGCAGCAGTGAATATATATGCATATGTATATGTATATTTCTGCTCTGTCAAAAACACTATTGTTGATGAGAAACAGATGACTAAAATACTAAAATAGTAGCACCAGGGAACCAGAAATTCCTAGAATAAGAAGAGATGGACCAATAATAATAATAATTTATTATTTATACCTGCTGATCTGGCTAGGCTTCCCCAGACACTCTGGGGAAATAGTCAACTCCTTCAGAAGAATAAAAAGAAATCTTGCCCACACTTCTAACAAGTACTACATTGATGAGTCTCTTTAAGCCTGAAATAGCTAGGCTGCTAAGCCTTCTGAAGCAGGGAGTTCCACAGTGAGTGTGCCACCGCTAAGTCAGTTCCTGTGCCTCACTGCCACCCATCTAACTTTACGTGGCTGAAGAATGTAGAGCAGGATGAGCTAAGCATGCAGGAGAGGCAGCCATTCCCTCAAGACACCCTGGACTCATCTGCAGTTGAGCTAGGAGGGAGAACCATGCACCATTCATGTCCATGTTGGGTTGTGGGTTGGTGCAGAGTTCATGCCCCACATAGCAAACATTTGGGAGTGCTGGGCCTGATCCAGGGTGGCACCATCCACACCACGGTTCTGTATCGAATGCCTTTTCTGGATCAGGAATAATATCTTTCTGGGCAGGTACAGAGGGTCAAAAATATTAACTGTCCACACATAGTGACTTCAGATATGGCTTCACTTATTTCTTTTGTGTTTCCTGGTTTCAATCTTCTTTAAGAATGCAATTCCAATTTCTGTCACCTCATCCCCCTTCAGAGTGTCTTGGATGAAAGTAACTTCAGCAGCCAGATGTATCTGAAAATAAGTAAGTTTGGCTAAGTAAGTGAAAGAAAACCTATTGTTGTTCCACATTGCAGGGTTTTAAATTTTTGTTTAAGAGGGTGCACTATAATGGGTGGGTGGGACTTATAGAATAAAAACAAACAAGTTTAAAACAACAACAGCCGATTAAATGGGTAACAAAATGTAATGCAGAATGAAATGCTGACAAACCTTGACAAAGGTCAAAAACAAAGAGCGGAGAATAAAACACAACAGCTCAAACTTATTTTAAAGCTACAGCAAGATTGAAAAGGGAAATGAAAAGGTGTTTTCTTTGTGCAAAATACACCTTGAAACACGGGGGCCAGGGGCTGCCAATATGGTGCCTGCGAATGCAGTGATTCACTTGTGGTCTTTGCCTGGTGCCCATGAAGCCTCTGAGGCCCTCACATACTTCCTGCTTAGCCATGAGGTGCTGAAGAGCAGATACAGCCCAAAGTGAAATTCTGTGGAGTGACAGTCTTTCCCCTTTCAGCTCTATGTGCTTTCCAAGGCTCAGGTCAATTCTACTGAAAAGTGACCCCCAAATGTAGATGTGCCCATTCTTTGAGATTGTGACCTCCCCCTTTTCTGTACAGAAGGGCACAGCTAGCCTGCTTTTTTATTTCTTTTTTTAAAAGAAGAATGCATTAACTGACACAGCTGCACACAAGTCCATTAGCACTTATCTAAATAAGCAGACTTTTTTTTTTTAAGCAGCACAGTGTAGCTTCCACAAAACAACTGGTTTGGAAAACACAGCAAACACAGTTCTGTTTTCTCCGGCTTTCGCTTTCAGATTTGTGCAGATCCTGGCAGCTGTGGCTTTCCCTCGGGGCCAGCTTCATTTCCTAATGCCCTACCCAAGGGCAAGACAATTACTGCAATGTAGCTCTGCCCTTCTTACAAGGGTCAGGCAGGGCTTGCATTGCTGCCACGTGACAGGTTCAGATGCCACCCCTTATGATAGAATGTAGGTGGGTGTTTGTTTGGGTGGGTGTATATTTTAAATGTAACTCACCTGGAGACCTTTTGGGTGGCAAGTAACTAACAGTTTATCCCCCTCTTGCCCCGCTGCTTTCCCCTAGGGAAAGCTGCTCTTTAGTGCTGTTTTGGAGCAAAGGGCAGTTTGTGTTTTCTCCAGATTGACGTTTGCTCCAATTTAGCACTAAAGAATGGGTTTTCGTGGAAAAGGAACTGGGCAAGGGGAAAACCACTCAGACCCATGCTTTCTGGGCATGGGATAAGCAGAAGTGTGGATGAGCCCTATTAGTTTTAATAATTACAACAGCAGCAGAGGAGGCCAAAGCAGCTGTCGGCTGCTTACCATTTCTAGAGCACCTCTTATGGCCCCACACAAGAGACTGCAATAGCAAAGTGAAGATCTCCCCGCCGGCAGCTCTTCCAAAAAGTCCACCAAGGGGTTCTTGTCCAGAATGAGGGAGAACCGTGTGGAATTACTGCAAGTCACAGTTGGCACAACACCCAGATACATCTTAAAAGCAACCTGGAAATGGAGAGGAGAACATGCATCCCATCAACACTGTCTCCAAGTTTTCAGGTGGAAATGGTTACCAAAGGAAAGTTTGTTAGCTTAAGACAGGGATGGGGGACTTGTGGCCTTCCACATGCTGCTTGACTACAATTCCCATCATCCCTGACTATTAGCCAGAAATGATAGGTTTCATTTCCTGGCTTAAGACAAGCCCAGATGAACATTTGTTTGTAGTCAGAAAGAAATCAGGTTTGAAATCTACTTAACTGTAGAAGAGTTTTCACAAATTTCAAATGCAAAAATTGATCTCCTGCATTTGATGGATATGATCACTACAATTGATTTCCCTTTTTGCAGTCACTTGATTACATGGCCCCTTTCCTTCTCCAAACCTACATCAGTTTTATATCAGTTAACAGGTATGTAAAAATGGTTTATTTGTTTTTTGCTTACAGCGTGCTCAGTTTCACACTGGGCATCTTATGACTTTATACGGGCTTATCACCTCATTTTCATAACCATAATAAGATGGGAAAGATTGTGCCCATTGTAGGCCTGGATTGCATTCCAATCTGCAGTAGGGGTACTAAATGAATATAGAGCGACATTCTTTAAGAACGAGGGAGGTATTCATGTTGAGTTTCAGCACCTCTTTTTCTAGAAAAATAGCACTACCTACCAGTAAGGAGGTTTAAGCTGGGTGCTCAAGTTTGGACTGCATGGCTGAACCAAGTTATCATTGCGTTTCTATACAAATAATTTAGGAACAGACACCATTTTGGAACCAAGGTTATACTGCCTGTCTTTTCTTGCTGCTGTATGGATAATCACACAAATCTGACCTTTGAAGAGTTTGTAAGCAAACCATTTTTAACTTACCAAATGTGTAGTCTCTTTCTATGCTAAGGGAAGTGGAGAATTTTGGAAGCAACTTAGAAGGGGATATTTTAAAGGTCTAACAGCCTATATTTCCATGCTTTACTTTGGCTGTATGTTTTAAATCTTTGCTGGGGCTCTCTCACCAAATAGAACTTGCCCCAAACCTGAATCTAGGCATCCAGGGAATTCTTTTTTTATTATTAAACCGTGTCTATTTATCTTTTTAACTAAACCAAACCAACACACTGGTGATTGGGTACCTTTCAGTTTGATTGCAAAATGGGACTCCTAGAAATAAAGCAGCTGAGCCTGGAAACCCCTCCCCCCCCAACAAAAACCAGAAGAAGACCTTTAACTAAAACTATAAATATGGATAGCATGTTACTATGGGAGTAGAGTACTTGTGAAATTTCCACCACTGAATAAAAAAACCCAAGAAACAGTTTACTTATACTTTATTTAAATAAGTAAATGAAAGCATTAAAGCACTGCAGGAACAAGTTGGCTTTGTGCACTTTTCTATCCATATCTATGTAACATTATTTGCTTTTTATTAGTTCCCTTGCTTGCCCCTTTGAAGCAACAAATTGATTCTGATTGTGCCACTACTGCAATGCCATTTTCAGAAATTTAAGCAAAGAGCCCTTCATTAGACCTTTGCTGCTCCTTTCTCTGCTGCGCTATCTTCTTCAAAATACCACCCAGTTTCATTAAATGTTTCCATCTAACTCTGTGTTGTAATTTTACAAGGGAAACCATGAGCTATTTTCTTTCCTCAAAACCCATGACAGCTAATAGGATTTTATTAGTAGGCATTATTATAGTAAAAAAAAACCAGCATGGTACCTCCATTTACATAAGGCACTAATACTGCAAATCAAACCCTCTTTTGCACTGGGTTACGGGTGTGTGTGTGTGTGTGTGTGTGGTGGATGGATTGGGTGGATGCGTGCTTCTGTCCTGCCCAGCCAGCCAATGCCTGGAAACTGGATCCCTCCCCCCAAAATTGAGATCATTCTTGTGATCATCCTCGCTAAGAAAGGGACACTTGCACATAGCCTTGCCTCGTCGAGGCAGCACCTGTGCATACCTGTGCAATTATGTCTGTCGTTTCAGAATAACTCCGGCACTTCTTCACAGAGGAGCGAGCCAAGAAGTCTTCAACTAACCTGATGCCAATGTTATACCCCCTGAAGAAAGAGAGAACAAAAAGTCAGTCGTGCACATTTGATACTTCTTTGAACTTACAGAGGCATTTTTGGTCAATTTCCTGATCTCTAGCCAACCAACTCTCTGAATCACTCAGATGCTCCCAACCCAAAGGGATAGCCCTGCTGACAAGGTCCCTCCCATGTGTCTCTAAGCAGAAAAACCATGTGACTGATTGGGTTGCTGGAAAGGCGGCCCTAGTAAGAAAGCTCTTGTTACTTCTGTTGTTATTTAGGCCTATCCAGTACAGCCACTACAGAAGAGATGAGTGGAGTTAGGACAGCATTAGCCACCATAATCATACACTGGTTCTGAGCACGGTTGAAGCTGTTTCCCTGAAGGCCAGAGAAACAACAGGGAGTGTTTTCTACTTTGAATCCATTTTTGTTTGTTAGTTTAACACAGGCTTCCTCAAACTCGGCCCTCCAGATGTTTTTGGCCTACAACTCCCATGATCCCTAGCTAGCAGGATCAGTGGTCAGGGATGATGGGAACTGTAGTCTCAAACATCTGGGGGGCTGAGTTTGAGGAAGCCTGGTTTAACATTTGTTTTGTGACCTTCATAGAGAGAAAGAGAGCAAGCAAGCAAGCAAACAACAATGAATATTTTTCTATAATAAATATCTGTCTTTACTTAATCGTTTTGCACTTATTTTTTTTTAAAAAAAATAGGAAATTGGGAAGAGAAATAGTGTGTGGCTTGTGTATATTTTGCAGTAAGCTTGGTATTAACCATTTTCCTGCGTTCACTCAGAAAAAGCTGCAGCAGCTGCTGGGTGGGACAAAGTCAATCAAGTCCATAGAAGTATAGAGAATAATTGGTGGGTTGCTTTTTTAGAGAGGAGACAATGGCACTCTGCACACGTGTAAAGGCACACTTCCCTGAATAAGTGCTGTGTAAGTCTTACTGTGGCGAAAACAGAAAGGTTAAAAAATGCAGCCCTACCAAATAAAACTGTTACCAGCTGCTGCCGCCAAGGAATTCCCAAGTATAAGGAACTTGAATTAATCAACATATTGCTTTTGCCAGCCTGAAAGGCTTTAAAATTTAAAATGGAAGAGTTAGTATTTAATGGAACTTTTTAACAGATCCATTTGAAGTTTAAATGAATTCGGGGGAAAGTTCCATTAAACTCTCTCTCCCTTAATCTTAGTTACAATTCACAATCAGCTTTACCGGAAAACCAACTGCAGTTAATGGGAAAGCATTTAAGTAATATAGGATGAGAGCATATGACACAAAGCCAAAACAGACTATAATAGCCAAGTAAATTGATATAACACAAACATTTCTTGTAGGCGGAAGTTCAAAGTCATGCAATATTTGTTTATTTCCAGGGATGCTAAATGCCCATTTCAGCATTGCAATACAGCCTTCTCCCACTGCCACAATGAGACTGATGAAGGCTGATTAGCTCAGTGGTCACTGCATGCTGACTGACTGCTGGGGGGCTGGGGAAGGACCCCAAAACTGGGTGGGAACTGGGAGATGGATGAAATGGAATATACTCAAAGAAGACATGTCTGGATCAGCAAAGTCCCACTTGTAGCTGCAGAACCTGCTGTTAGGTTACCAGACATCCCCGTTTCACGGGGACAGTCCCTGGATTTACAAATCAATCCCCTGACAAAATCCTATCATTCCTATTGAAGTTGAAAAGTGTCCCCGGATTCATTGAAAAAAATCTGGTAACCTTAACCTGCTGTCAAAAAGGCCATCGAGGGGATCATCATCCCCATCAGTTGAAAGCTCCCTGAGAAAATACTGGCTTCATCTTGAGAGCCAACCTTCCCATGGAAGTTTATAGGACTATGCCAGCCAATGGCATCTATCCCATTCATTACAGTGCCATTTCCCATCACTTATCTTGCCAGACCTCGAGGGGCTAGAAAAGCGATTTGATAATTGTCCTAGAAAGGGATGGAATAACAAACCAAATCTTGTGTGGATAAACAGCCCCTCCAGAAGTTCCACCAATCTCCTGGATTTAATTTTTCCCCCCAGACAGATCCCGATATGAGGAAAGCAATGTTAAATGGATATCATTGCCTGCTAAGCTGATATGCAACCGTGTTTGAACCTGTCCTGGCTACTTACATGCTGTCCAAATATTTGTTCACATCTTCATCCTTTTCGTAATCCTTACACAGCTGAGCCACCAAAGCACCGTAAGTGAGTACAAAAAGCTCTCTGCTCTGCCAATTAAGGGAGATACAAAGCAATAGTCATGGCTTATTAAACATACTGAATTAGGAGGAAACAAATTATCCTACCCCACCCCTAAGCTTTTCTGTAAATATTCTGTCTAACGAAAAGGCAATGAACTCAGCATGTGCTGCATAATTACATAATTGCCTGCACTGTCCAAAAACTAGTAACACAGTGCCATATTGACCATGCCCAGGGTCAGCCCATCCACAAGGCAAGGTGAGGCAACTGCCTCAGGCGGCTGGATCCACTGGGGCAGTAGATCCCAATGTCTATCCTTCTTCCCCCTTTGCTCCTGATGCAGATCTTCTCTGACCCCTTCTTCTGACCTCAGGTGCCACAATGCCTTGGGCTGGCCCTGACCATACCCAATACGAACTCTCAAAAAATCCCAGTTTCCCAGGGAGATATATTATAGGGTAGATGCAGAAGTCTTTCAGCATACCATATGATGTGCTGATGCAGAGGATGAAACGGTGGGTAAATGCCAGTCCTAGAACACAAAGAGAAGCATATAAAAGAGAGGGGGGAGGAGAACAATAAAGTAACACATTCCTGTAAATTGCTTTGTTTGAAAGATAGAAAGCGAGGGGGGGGGGGAAATGTGATGGAACGAAATGCAAAAGCTGTTTAGAACTAGAAAGGAAATAATTCACACTGAATCAGGTGAGTAATAACAAGCACACAAATGGTTTCTTTTGCAATGTCTCCAGAAGCACACCTTTCCACTCTCCCAATGAACAAGCAACTGCATTTCAAAACTCCACCATGTTGTGAAATTTCTATGAAACCAGAAGAGAGCAGGAATTGCTGTGTGCTCACAAAGTCTCTAGAGGGCACATCACAGCCTTAAAGTACACTTCAGGACCACAAAAACTCACACAGTACAGCTCTGGAAATTTCTGCCAGTGACTTGCATGTTTGTTCCAAAGCAAGTTCAGTGGGGCCTCTATCCAAGTCTGTGTGCCTAAGATGGTAGCCTTAGTGAAAACTAGCCAAGCACTCACAAAGGGCTCCTACACTTGTGAACTCAAAATGCAAGGGAGTTGCACAGCTTGAATACTCAGTGGACCCTCCTATCCTTTACTATGTTGCAAGACCTCACGGAGAAGCTCTTTGTGCAGATAGCATTGTGGGGGCATCTCAAGCTCCAACAAAAAGCTAATCGGGGTGCCTGTAAGCCCATTTCAGCCAAGGCAGTTCTTTACCTGCCCCACTCCTCACTGGTGAGTCAAACTAGGAGGACTGGTGGGTCAGAATATGCTTGCAGGCTAGGGAGCCCCACCATCGTGTAGAGGAGGCTAAGCCATCTCATATCCTTTATTTTCATGAGACTCTTGGGAGGCCCACTGGGCTTCGCATCGACTCCGCAGGAACTGAGGACAAATCCCACTACAGTGCCTTGCAAGTGATGTGCAAAGAACTGAGTCCTGATTTTCATTGCAATCGCAGTAGAATGGCCTCCCCAGGGTTGCAGCTCTAATAAAATAAAATAGCCCCTTGCCTTGTCACATACCTGCAATTAAGTAAAGGAAAAGGTAAAGAAAATATGGCATATTACAAGTGACACAGTTAAGTGTCACCTGTAAGATAAAGGTAAAGGGACCCCTGACCATTAGGTCCAGTCGTGACCGACTCTGGGGTTGCGGCGCTTATCTCGCTTTATTGGCCGAGGGAGCCGGTGTACAGCTTCCGGGTCATGTGGCGAACCAGAGCAGCACACAGAAATGCCGTTTACCTTCCCGCCAGAGCGGTACCTATTTATCTACTTGCACTTTGAAATGCTTTCGAACTGCTAGGTTGGCAGGAGCAGGAACCAAACAATGGGAGCTCACCCCATCGCGGGGATTCGAACCGCCAACCTTCTGATTGGCAAGTCCTAGGCTCTGTGGTTTAACCCACAGTGCCACCCGCATCTCAAGTGTCACCTGTAGTTACACCCAAATGCTCCTGGCAGGCTCCTGGCAAACACAAATAGCCACTGAAACTATCACTGTACAGCACAATCCTATGCACATCTACTCACAAGCAAGTCCCATCGAGTCTTGGTCCTGTATACCTGAAGGAGCATCTCCACCCCCATCGTTCAGTTAAAAAAAGAAAGAAGTTCATGAGGTCCAGTGCCGAGGGCCTTCTGGCAGTTCCCTCCCTGTGAGAAGTGAGGTTACAGGAAACAAGGCATAGGGCCTTCTCAATAGTGGCGCCCGCCCTGTGGAATGCCCTCCCATCAGATGTCAATGAAATAAACATCTATTTGACTTTTAGAAGACATCCAAAGCCAGCACTGTACAGAGAAGTTTTTAATGTTTGAGGGTCTTCATGTTTTAATATTTTGTTGGAAGCTGCCGAGAGTATCTGGGGAAACCCAGCCAGATATAAATTATTATAGGATTATTATTATTAGTATTATTATTCCAAGTTAAGCGGCCTAGACAGAGCCCGTGGATATTCTGAAATTTACACAGAGGTGACTCAAACAAGCACAGGGGGAAATTATGTCTGGCAAACTTCTATATAATGCCTTGCACTCCTAGACTCCACAATGCAACTGCATATGAACTTCTTTCTTTTTTTAAGGAATAAAAGCAGCTTGGAATTGTATACAAGTCAAATGTTTAGAATCAATTCTTTCGATTCCTTGGTGTCAAGTAAGACTTGCTCAACTGTATGTTAATTGCATATTAGCCTTTGGGGGACTATAATCCAGTAAGAGTATTCAGTGTTTGGGGAAAGAAATTGATTCAAGTGATCAGAAATTCATTTCTGGAACAATAAAACTGGTGGCGCTGCTATTAACTGTTGTGCCATCTAGTGGCCAAAAAGGGAAATCTTTAATAGATGATCAGAATTAGGAGAGCGAGAAAGGAAGGGTGCTTGTATGTGGTGGTGGTGAATGGACAAAATTTGCAGTGTCATTTGAAGAAAAAATATTCCTGACTCATTCATATATAGACACAGAACAGGTTTGAAGTCTAGTCTTTTTGATGTCACTTTGAGAAGCATAGAATATCTTACAAAGCCAACTCATTTCCTTTAAGAAATCAATTTATCTTAAAGGTAAAGGTAAAGGGACCCCTGACCCAGTGAATTATAAACTTTTAAGGAGCTTACAAACAGGTGCCAGCATGGGGGGAAAAGTAGAAAGGCAGAATGTTTAACTTGATATTCTATTTCTGTCTGGCTGCAACACTCTAATGACACACACACACACACACACAGAGAGAGAGAGAGAGAGAGAGAGAGAGAGAGAGAGAGAGAGAGAACGGATTGTGTCTGTAAGGTTTGAGTTCAAATTCCTACTTAGCCATGAATTAACCAACTGAAGTTGAATCCTTAATTTCCAAATATATTCCCCAGGAGCAGGACTGGCCCAATACATTTTAGCGCCTGAGGCAAACCACACAATTGCACCCTGCCCCCCACCAGGGAATAAGAGATGAGTGAAGATCTAAGTTAGGAACAAGGGTGGGGTGGGGGGGGGAGATAAAGTTCTACATTAGGATCTGCTGCCCCTGTGAGTCCTGTCCCCTGAGGCAGTATCCTCACCTTCCTCATGGGTGGGGTGGGCCAGCTCTGCTGTAAAATTCTGTACAATTCTGTCCCACCCTCAGGGACTTCACTTTCCTCTCTTGCACCTTTGTAATGGCTAAATAAATTATTGCATGTTGTTGCACCGATTTTCCCCTCCCCTGGCTTTGTAGGTGTGTAGGTTGCTCAAGGAGAGGGATTAAGAGTTCTGTAGGATGATATATTACAGGGTTTCTCAACCCAAAAGGCCTGAAAACCACTACTTTAGAGGAACGGTGGGGTGCTTATGTGATACTGCTGATATGTGGAGTGAAAGGTAACATCCCTTCCTCCATTTCCTAAAGATGTGGTGTACCAGCAGCACCAGACAACACCTTATGGAAAAAGTTAGATTTCCCAGAGTTATCTGGGAAGAGGGATTGGCTGTTGAAACTGTTCTGAGAATTGTAGCTCAGTGAATAAGGGGGTCTCTTAAGAACTCTCAGCACCCTTAACAAACTACAATGCTCAGGATTCTTTGGGGGAAGGCTATGGCTGCTTAAAGTGGAAAGATACTGTTTCAAATGCATAGTGCAGAAGGTGCCAAAGGTTTCACGGGTCTTCCAAAAAATGTGATCTTGTTGGAAATCATCACAATAACTACAACAAGCACTGAAAATTGCTCTCGGGCCCCAAATAAGAACATGGGTCAGGCCAAACATCATTCTGTTTCCTATAGCGGCCAATCCGATGCCTATAGGAAGCCCACAAAAAAGGAAAGAAACATTTCCAGTAGCCACAGATAGACCTACCCTCCACAAATTTATCTAATCCTCTTTTAAAGCCATCCAAATTTGTGCCCATCACCGACAGCCATGAATGGAGTGAAGTAGTTCCTTCTTTTTAAAGCATCTTTGTTTCAGAAGAAATAATAAATATAATCATCTTAAGAACAGAAAAACTTAAATAATTCAACCACGAGAATGTTAAACTGTTCAGTCACAGATATACCACCAACACCTTACACAATGATAAGAACTCCATGACTTGACATTAAAAGAGGCTAACACCAATCTTGTGACAGCAAATCTCTATACACTGTGCAAATAAGTATTTCCATTTGTCCTGAATATCCCACCATTTACCTTCATTGAATAATCTGGATTCTAGTATCATGAATGAGGGAGAAAAAGCCTTTACTCGCTTTTTCCCTAAAGCAAACTAGCTAGGGTCGAACAGTGTAACCTCTCCTCCCAGGGGAGCTGTTCCAGTTCTTTGATGGTTCTGGCTGCCCTTTTCTGAATCTTTACAACTAAAATGCTCCCTCCTGGGTTCTCATTTCAAAACAAAAGATGAAAATGCAATCTATATCCCTAAACATGTTGAAATTCTTAGCTATATGTCCTAGCTTGCAAAACATGTTCTTATTAAACAGAGCAGCACATTAATTTAAAGAGGAAAGTTTTATATTTGGTAGCATTTACCTGTCCAAATAAGACTTACTATTTTGGGGTTCTCTGGTCTTCTGTTTGCTGGCCGTGACATTTTTCCTGGGCAGTAGTAGAGAGTATGTGATTCCCTGTTTATATCCTTTCTTCTTCAAAAAGCATTTTCCTTTTCCATTACTGGATTCCTTTCTTTATCCTGGCTATTAAAACAACAACAGCCCTTTACTACTCTCTGAAAGTAAAAGAGCTATGGGTGCCACATTTCTTCTTCTGCTCCTCCTCTTATGTGATTCAAATCTTCCAAGAGAAATCTGGCAAGAAATCAAGCCTGCTTCAGAGAACAACCTGACTCAGATCAGGAACTGATCCATTAAAGCAGAGAGATTGCAAATCACATGCATAGTAGCTGATCTCACTGCATGACAAGCAAGACCAGAACATTCAGAAGTCTAAATATGCCAGAAATATATAAAGCTGGTTATTTGGCATAGCCATAGTCTGTTCATGAATATCCACCTCTCACACATCATAATCACACACCTACACCCACTCATTTCATCTCAAAAGCATTCAAATGGGAATTCACTCATACAAACATATGCCAGCTGACATCTGTGAAGAACACCAGTGGACACATCCATTCATCACACACACTCCATTCATTCACATCCATGTCCTGGCTTCAATCCACAAATATCCACTGGCTTCTGTTTTCTGGCTTCCGAAAATGAACTCCAACCATAAGCATCAGCCTGCTTTAGCCTTGCTGTGTTCTCTGGCTTCTGAGTACAGACTCCACCAGCTTCTACCTAACATCATCTACCAGATTTTCTTAGGTCCACCACTAGACCTAGGTCAGCTTTCAACCATGGACATCAGCAACGATGTGTTATCAGTTTTCAAGCCACAATCCCACTCAGCAAGTGAGCTTGCCTTATTATCACTCCATAGCATCTTCCTGCCAGATGACCACCTACCTGTATTATTCAGCAGTTCTCCTCCTCCGAGTGGAAGAAACCAGGGCAATGCTGAATGGCAGGACCCCCTGCATTTTATTATTTTATTATAATTTATTGAATTTATATACCGCCCTATACCCAGAGGTCTCAGGGCGGTTCACAGAAAAGATTTGCTGGTTAATAGGGCCTTTTCCTTGGTCCTCATTTATATCCATTCAGCTGCCAACAGCTTCTACGGCATCACAAGTAGTCCGCAGTCATCCTAAGCTCATTTGCCAAGTAGAATGTTTCTGGGTAAACAGTCATAAAATCGCACAGCATATTTTGTACCTGTTTTTGCAACACAGGCTAGCATGTGCACTTGATTTTTAAAAATAATTATGTCCCAGTTTCTATCCAAAATTACAATTTTTATGCATGCAGATAAATGATTGGTAAGTAAATGCAAGATGATTGATTTCCAATGCGTATGCTGAATCAGTGATCAATTCCCACTGAGTTCAATGGGTTTTAGACTATGATCCTATGTGTTTCCTAGGAACAAAATCCTTCAAACAAAGTGAAACTTACCTCTGAGTTAATACAAATAGGATCGAGCAGCAGGTTTATAATACAGAAGGGAAGGGATTGCTACAACTGAAAGGACAAAAGGCTGCAATCCTATGCATACTTACTTGGGAGCAAACAAACATGAAACCAAGCAAGATCTACTTCTTAAATAACATGAATACATGAGGAAGTGAAAACATTACTGCTCTATCTGCTCCCCCATACATGACCTCTTTGATGCTGGATGCAATTTATCTGCTTATTGATGATCACATGGTCTTAGCAAGCTGGCAGTGCACCACCACTGTCACACAGACTTTCATTATTGGCTGTCCAAATGTCCTATATCTCAACTGTATTGATGTTCCACTGTCATCTTGATCTCCATTTCTTCACTAATGCGTTTTCTAAGTTAAAAATTAAAGCATGGAAAGGCTTTGCTCATTCCAAAGCTCACTTAAGGAGAAAAAACAAACAATCCTTGCTTCAGACAAAATCAATGGAGGAGCATAATATGACTGAGGCTTAAAGAAAAACAATTAAATAATGCATGCGGTGGTACGATGGGTTAGAGACTCTAAAATCTCAGAAACAAGTCCTACTGAGGGCAAATCTTCTCCAAAATTTTCCTCTTCCTGCCAAATCTCTTATTATGGAAGTACGTGGAATATTCCACAGCATGGAGCCAGAAATTCCAAATGCCCAAATAGGGATTCTGTAACATGAGGGGAAACGAACAGGGCTCCTCCAGAAGATACTGATTACCTGCTGGGACATAAGGGCTCTGGAGGTCTTCAAGGTATCCTGGACCCAAGTTGTCCAGAGCTTTGTATATCAATACAAGAACTCTGAAACAGCATATGGGAAGCCAGCAGATGTTTCAGTAGAGGTGTCAAATGCTTTTGGCCACCTGTCCCCATCAACAGTCTAGCTGCTTCATTCTGCACCAGCTAGAGCATCTGTACCAAGTCGAAGGGTAGCCTCACATAGCTAGTTCACGATACAGTCGCCAGACCATTGACTGGGGCTGGTCAGTGGGAACACAACTCAGCTGTGCTGGCACCTACCCCATTTCTAAGAACAATTCAAAGTGATGAGGTTTAACTTAATCTTTGGAATATCTCCTACAGGTCCCCAGTTACCTGAGACAAGGCTAGTGGTGACCGAATGGAGAACGTTCCCTCTGTGGAATTCCTTCCTCAAAGAGGCCTGCCTGGCACCAGGTTTATCAAAAATTTTTTGCAGTTTTTATATTCCCAGTTGCGTGTGTGCTTTATTATGTGTTTCATAAGCTATTCCACAGTATCTGCTGAAGGATAGTACAGAAATGCTTCAAATGAATGTATATTTATAAAGTATCTTGGCTGGGTGTGAACACCACAAAAAGAATGATAGGATGAAGAAAGATAATTGTAGTTGAGTCAATTAGTTACGCACAGCTGGAGATTTCACAAATGCATTTCATGTCCCTTCTGCCTTTGTTAAATGTTTTTATAGCTCCATCAGACCTTTTCCATATGCTTTACAACTCTCTCTAATTACAATTTGGCCGTTCTGAGTTTAATGGAATATCCCATCCTGAGCAAATGTTCATAGAATTACAGCCTTAGGCTTTTTGAATGAAATGTGGAGTATAATAAATTATCTTGGAAAACTCATCTGCTTTCAGAATTGGCAAAATACAAGGCACTTGGGTGCCTAAGGAAGAAAATCTGAATAGTTCTCATAGCAAAAACATAATCAATGGATCAACTATTTGCTGCTCTTTGGTGTAATAAGAAATCTGTCGACTGAGGCAAGTGTTTGATCCAAATGTTAATGGCTGTATAATGAGAACTTCATTTTAAATTTGGTTCTCTGTCAATTCCAAAGGGTGATGGTTGTTCAAAGTTTTGGGGGATCAGCTATTATGTATGCACTCTGGCTTCCGTCACAGTGTTCCGTTGCGCCAGAAGCAGCTTAGTCATGCTGGCCACATGACCTGGAAAGCTGTCTGCGGACAAACGCCTGCTCCCTCGGCCTGAAAGCGAGATGAGTACCACAACCCAAATTGCCTTTGACTGGACTTAACCATCCAGGGGTCCTTTACCTTATTTATTTTTTACCTATGCAGTTTCAATCAAAGTGTTTCAAGCAAGATATTAAATTTTAAGAAGACAACAGTTTATTCACCCTTTCAATACAATCCCTTTATTTTATAGTAAAACTTAAAATGCTTTTGTTAGATGCTACAGATAGATCACCCCTTCTCCTGCCAATGTAACTGGAAATGAACAAGAGAATACTACCAAAGATTCTGGGAAATTCAATTCTTCATGTTGTTTTAAAATATAGCTTTTCCTGGAAAAGGCTGACTTCTTTTCACTATTTGTTACTGCGCTCTGTTGCTACCAGTTGAACCATCATCTTCTGCGTGCAGATCTTCATTGTGGGATTTGGCATATCTGTTTTAGGTTATGCAGTCCGGGATTTATATATATATACATACAGTATTTATTTCTTGTGTACATTCACCAGCAACTGTATCCTTGAGAAAATATGTCTAGATTTAAAAGAAACAATGCAATGGCTCTGTTTTTTCCCCTTTAGAAGTATTTTTAGGTTGTTAAATGCTAAGCTTTTAAGGGATCTCACAATAACAGAAAATCAATGAGTTGAATCGAGGATAACCATGTCCCCTGACAGCTGAATCATCTCTTTCTTTTTGCTTTGTAGTGCCAGCTGGCTACTATGGAGTACTTCTACCTGCTGTTTACTTCCTCCTCCATTATAAAAACATCAGAGGATGGGAAAGGAAAATATGCCCTTACAGTGTTATGAATTACTAGTCTGAATTTACAATCTTCCGCTATTTTTTTGCATGCGTGTCAAGAATGCCTCCAATATTAAGCTGGCAGCACATACCTACTGCCTGCTCCTTACTCCTATTTCTCAACATTCCCAGTCATCTGACGTGCATCCACAAGCCTAAAAACCTGCCCTGTTCTGTATCACAGGTGAGGAACCTGTGCTCCAGGGGCTCATCTCATTTTGAGAGACTCCTATCGCTGCTTCATTTTTGCTTTCCCTCCTCATTTACCGCCTTTTCCTGGCTTTTAAAAACGCTTCCTCCCTCTTTCTATGCAGTCTTATAACAACAGGAAAGCGTTAGGACTGGTGCCACATGGGGCTTTGGAGGTGGGAATAGAAATTAAAGCTGCGGTCCTAACACACATTAACCTGAAAGCAAGTCTCGCTAAACTCAAAGGGCTTATTTCTGGGCAGAGATCCGTGGGCTTGCAATGTGCGGGCTGCAATCCTACATGCACTTTCTCGGGAGCAAGCGCCGCCGCGCTGCTATTCCGTGTTTCCCTTCCATTCCCCGTTATCCCTGCAGGACTTTACGGAGCTGTTGCAACCCGTGGAGACCCCCGATTCCCTTCTCCGCATGACCAACAGAAACAAATACTGAAAGCGCTTCGAAGCGGAAGAGAAGCCCCCGCTTCTTTCCCGGCAGCCGTTGCCGGCTGGCTAGCCAGGGTCTCGGGAAGCAACGCGCTTGCTTTCAAGGCGAAGAGGCAGCCGTGGGAAAAGAACCGGGCCTGCGCGCCTCGGCGGCAGGCGCGACCAATCGTCGGCCAGAGTCACGGATTTCCTTGCCAGGCCGATGAGTAGAGAGGCCGAGCGGGCGGCGCCGCGTTGCGCGTGCGTCCCGGCGGCCTGAGCTGTGCCTCCCTCGGCTGTCTCCTGCGCCCGCCGACTTCCTTTCTGCCGCTGCTCTGCCGGCGGAGGCGCTTGCGGGCCGGAGGGTTCCATGGCCGGCCGCGGGGGGCCATGACGGACTACGCGGAGGAGCAGCGCAACGAGCTCGAGGCGCTCGAGTCCATTTACCCGGACTCCTTTACAGGTGAGCGGCGGAGCCTGCAGGAACCTCCGCGTGCGGAGCCAGGTGGGCGCGGGCAGGGCGGCGGCGCCAAGTTTCCGGCATGCGCTGCAGCTGATCTTTCCGCACTTCTGCCTCCCGGCGCGGCGATCGCCCGCACTGCCAGCCTGCTCCGAACTTCCAGCTTTCGAAGTGGGAAACCTCCCTCCAAGGTCCCCGTCCTCTCCCCCCCCCCCCGATCCTAACTGGAGAAGTTGCCAAACTTTTGCCTCGGGATCCTGGGTGGTGGGGATTTGCGCTCCCCGCTTTGCAGCAGGGACAGCTCCCTCCGGATAGTGGAGGCGACGGTGCTCTCGCGCCTGTGTCCTCTGCTCTCAAGCTCCCCATAAGCCAGATGGGCCCCTGGCCTGATCCAGGCAGGGCTTTTCTTAGGGTCTTCACAGCTTCTCATGAGGTGCCCCCTCTGCCATGCTGGTGGCCCATGAAGAGCAAGGCAGAGCAAATCACGCAAGTAGTCTCCTGAAAACCTGGCCCTCATTCAGTCATTAAACCTCTTAATACCACCACTGTAAAAGACTTATTAATTTGAAAAAAAATCATATCCTGCCTTTTGATCTTAATAAAAGAGCTCCCAAGATGGTTTAGCAAATAAATTACAGACCAAGAAAAGACATAACAATATGGTGTGGAACCACATTCTGTCCTGGAGTGCAGTTGGAGCCGTATTATGAAATGGTTGGGGGCAGATCTTGATTTTATTCCAGAGATCCAAATGTGCGCTCTCATTTTCCAAACTTTGCTTCACAAGATTCTGGGACTGGATCAAAACATCCCTTGGGTTTTAGGCTTGGTTTTTGGTCTTTTGTGCTGTAAGAAGCCTCTGTGGCAGATAGTTATTACAGTGGTACCTCGGGTTACATACACTTAAGGTTACAGACTCCGCTAACCCAGAAATAGTACCTTGGGTTAAGAACTTTGCTTCAGGATGAGAACAGAAATCGTGCAGCGGCACAGCAGCAGCAGGAGGCCCCATTAGCTAAAGTGGTGCTTCAGGTTAAGAACAGACCTCCGGAACGAATTAAGTACATAACCAGAGGTACCACTGTATGTCTGCAATACCAGATCACTTTGGATCACAGATGTGCAACTTTCAAAAGGTGTTTGTAGTACTTCTGAACTAGCATAAGGGCCATGGCATAAAATCGGGCTTGCATACCTGCTTGTTTCATGCTGTGCTACTATAAGTAAAGGATGAGAAAGCTTAGATATACTTGGAGTGGACCCACTGAAATGAACGAACATAAATTGCTTAACCCCATTTATTTTAATGGGTGTACTCAGGGTATGACTTAGCTTGGATTTTGCCCTACATTTTTATGTGTCACACTTGCCAAAAAGGTTAGCAAGCACTGTTTTGACTTTACACTGATACAAATGAAAACTGCTACAGCTTTGTATGGGACACATCCTTCATATACATTCAGTGAAACTGGCTGTGTAGCACTAAATAAACCAGGAAGTTTTGTGCGGCAAGCCTGTGCTGTAGATGAGTAGTATTATCCCTGTTATTGCAGATAAGAGGCAACGTGTTATATGTGGGGCTGCATCTGAAGATGATTTGGAAACTTCAACTGGTGCGGAATTCAGTGACCAGGTTGCTCACCAGGGGGGCAATACGGTTTCACTGAATCAGAATTGTAGAGTTGGAAGGGACCCTAAGCTAT
This sequence comes from Podarcis vaucheri, assembly GCF_965113315.1. NCBI lineage: Eukaryota > Metazoa > Chordata > Lepidosauria > Squamata > Lacertidae > Podarcis > Podarcis vaucheri. Next base: position 71,602,418 of record NC_138761.1, on the reverse strand, counting down.
GTCCCTTCCTCAAAGGGGAAAGGCTCTTGAGTTAATAGAGGTTATTCCTGTCTAGCTGATTCTGGGATCTCGGTGAGCTGATATCTAATTGGTCTTTGAATTTCAATCCAATTTCCTATATAAAACAATTTAAAGAAAAGAGCAGAGGCTATTGTGTTATGGCTGATGAAGACAAAACCAACCAGCCTCTGGGTGGCGGAGGGAGAAAACCTTTATTGTCTTCATTTATGACTTCTTTCTTCAACAGTGTTATCAGAAAAGCCAATAAGTTTCACTATCACTGTGACATCTGAAGCAGGAGAAAATGACGAAAGTAAGTTGACTGCTGTTGAACTTTCATATGGAAAGAGATCTCCCACGAAGAAAAGACATTTGGCATAAAATGCTTAAAAGACTTGATTGTTTCTAAATTGATAGGAGGTGGTCTGTTGATAACAGTGTAACAGTGCCAGGTCTGCAGATTGACACAGTCAGGTGGGCACATATGGGGTAAGGCAGTACTGCTAGTAAACTCGTCCCAAGCCATGTATGGCCTTAAGGGGTGACCACTTAGCTGAAACAGACCAAGTCTAGGTCTGGTCAGGGTCTAGTTTGGAGACAGCCTGGAAACCACATCTCTGTTGCATTGGGTTCCATGACAGAATAAGGTGAAGGATTTAAATGTAGTAAAACAAACAAAAATTTAGATTGTTAGGCCAATTAGATTGTTGTTACTACAACAAGCGTAGTAGTAGCTTTTGTTGCAGCTGAATGTTGTCATTGAAGCATTTTTATATTTTCACCATGGGAAAGGATGAGTGTACAGTGGTACCTTGGTTTACAACCATAATCTGTTCCGGAGGTCCGGTTGTAAACCAAAACAGGTTGTAACCCAAGGCGCGCATTTGCCAATGGGGCCTTCAAAAGAAAATAGGTTGTAATCCAAAAAAAAAAGGGACACGCACTTCCAGGTTTGACGTGGTTGTAATCCAAAACTGTTGCAAACCAAGGTACCACTGTAATGCAGTAGGGAAAACTGAGCTGCACTCCCATTAGCGGGCTTAGCACGAGAATCAGACACCTCCTTATTGCATTTAAAACAGCAACCATCACTTTGGCTGCAGGTTTCACACTGGTGTGTTTGTGTGTTGGGCCTTCGCCATAACTAGGTTGTGTAAATTGCTTCTAATATAATGAATGTCAGTAGGTTCTGTTGGCAGCATGAAGCAACGATTTCGAATGTTTTCTGTTGCACTGTAGCTGTCCAGGCAACCCTCAAATTCACATATGCAGAGCGCTATCCTGATGAAATCCCCCTCTATGAACTACTCTCTCAAGAGAATCTTGAGGACAGTGACATCACAGACATACTGAAATTATTACGGGAACAGGTAAACAGCATCCTCTTTAATAATGTTTAATAACATCAAGGTGCAGCAAGTTCAACTATTACCCCATGCTTAGCAATACAAATGCTTTACAAAGAGGGGAATAAAGGGTGTGGTTGTTTTTTCATGCTCAAGGATAATGGGTTCTGCAGATAGGTAAAGTCGATAAAATACTTAATGGATAAATATAAATCTACTTCAAAAACAAACAATTCAGCTAATGTTGGTCCCTCTCCATTAGCTGACAGAGCACTTGAAAATATCTTGCACAGTACCAGTAATAACACACTTTAGTTTATCACTATTCTGAATTGTATTATTATTACTAAACTCCTGGCTTTGTACCACAATGCCTTAAAAAAGCAAGTTTGCATTGAAGTGGTGGTAAGGAATCTGTTGTGCACCACCATTGGCAATATGGCAGAGTGTTAAGGATAATTTAAGGCTGCAATCTTTATATGAACTTAGCAGGAAGCAAGTCCCATTGAGCTCAGTGGGACTTAATCAAAGTAGGATTGCGCTTTAGCCTGCATTAAATTATATTGTGTATGATCACATGAATTCCAGGGTCTGCAGGTGGCTTTGGAAACCTTTCAGGGTAGCATTTTATTAGTTATTGCTCATTATAATAGACCATCTATTTTTTCCCTTTTATGAAATGATTTATGAATTTTACAAAGGCATATCTGCAGGTTTTGATGTTATTTTTGTCTGCTTTTTTAATCGTGGCATCAGAACTAGATTGGCCAACGTAACAGTAACCTGTTATAGGATATTCTATCCCACAACACATTGGAAAGTGCAAAGATGGCCTTTGTGCTGTTTTTGTACTAGTTGGGAATTGCAGGTCTGAGACAATATGAGTCTTGCTAAATACAAATAATAAATAGGAGTGATTTATCTTGAAGCTGTTGCTCCATGTGGATTTTGCATTCAGTATATCTATATTTCCCCCCCATTTTCTGCCTGCTTGGCAACATTCCTCCCACAGGTTTTGTATTTGCTGGGCCATGAGGTGACTTCATTTCCTGCTAAACACTTTTCTGTATTTCAGGCAGACGAGAACCTGGGCATGGTAATGATCTTCACACTAGTATCGGCTGTGCAAGAGAAATTAAATGAAATAGTAGATCAGATAAAAACAAGGAGGGAAGAGGAAACTAAACAGAAGGAGAAAGAGGCAGAGGAAGCAGAAAAGGTTAAAGTTTAGTTGAAATTGTTTTTCTTATCTGCTGAATACAAGAAATCTTAGTGGACTCCCCGGCCTGGCTAAGTGTAGCTTTACTTTGATACACTTTGTGGTAAATAAGGAGGGCTGTTAAACTCACTTTGCCTAGTCCAGCAACTTCTTCTAAGTGTTGTTCTTGTTGTTGTTATTAAAGATCTGTAACCCACCTTTTCAACTGAATGATTCCCAAAGCTATGGGACCAAATTCAAGGTTTTGGTACCAATATGTATAGGCTTATCACAGCTCAAGACCAGGTTACTTGAGAGCAGTGCTATTTTTCTAGAACTCACCATAAGCGCCTCCCTTGTTCTCTTAGAATGCCAATGCTTCCCACCTGAGAGGTACCAGAACTGAGTTCCGGTGAGCTCCAGCTGAAAAAAAGCCCTGCTTGAGAGGCTGAGCCAGCAGGTCACTGCATTTTGCAGAAGCGTTTCTCCTTCAAGTCCTTAAAATGATGTCAGAAACCCACTCCACAATAACTCGGAGCTGGGATTTCATTGTAGCTGCCCCAGTTTTCTGCTACAAAATCTCTGCAGAGATATGACAGTTTCAGGAAACAACTGAAGACATTTTTTGTTCCGATAAGCTTTCCTGCTGGGTGAAAAGGTTTCTTCCCTAGGTGGTTTTTTTTTGGGGGGGGGGTGTATTGTTTTTAAAACAGTCAAGGAGGGCGGGGTTTTAAACTGTTTCTAGTTGGATTTAGGGTATGTTTGAAAAATTGCCTTGAAGTTCAATGTGAAGTGTGATTTATAAATTAATAAAATAATAAGTTAGCTCTCAAGCACACTGCCCCAACCCAACCCCCCACATGTGTACTGCAGCCTTTAGTCCTTTAGAGGATGAATAGGGACAGAGTGTTTCTCATTTGTCCCTCAGTCCAAGAGTACCAGACAGCTAGAGCAGACTTGTGTGTTCTTGATTGTTTTGTTTTCTGAATTGTATATTAATATTGTTTGTTTGTTTTGGCCTTTCTGCGTAGCAATGTTTCCATGGCACCCCGGTCACCATTGAAAATTTTCTAAGCTGGAAAGCAAAATTTGATTTAGAGATGCTAGAATTTAAAAGAAAGAAGGTGAAGGAGGAAGAACAGTCTGGCAAAAATAAACTAACAGGTAAGAGGTATCAGTTGCCTTAGGTCAGCCCTTCCCTAACAGCTGTGCTGGCTGGTGCTGATGGGATTTGTAGGCCAGAGCGGGTGGTGGGCCCCAAAATGGACTTCCGAAAGCCATCTAGGTGGCCACTGTGGGAAAGAGGATGCTGGGCTAGATGGGCCTTATCCTGCAGGGCTGTTCTTAATTTATTATGTTCTTATTTCTTACAGGGAAACAGCTGTTCGAAACAGATCATAATCTTGACACATCTGATATTCAGTTCTTGGAAGAAGGTAACTGGCGATTCCTATTTCCATTGCTACAAATTGTAATTATTCGTACCGAGAACAAAATCTGCCCCTGGTAGCGGCCTAAATGCTGCCTCTAGCACTTTTGGAAGGGGTTAAAAGTTTTAATGTTTTGCTTGCCAGTTCTGTGCTATAAGCACCTGGTGTGAAGCGCAGGATGTGTCCCTGCAAAAAGGGATGGCTGCCTGGCTCGTCATCCTCATTCACCCCCCAAATGTGGCCAATGCGCTGATGGAAGCTGGAGGGTGGCAAAGCTCTTCACCTGTGAGGGGAGGGGGTATGTCAAAGACAGGCAGAAGCTTATCATGTCTCACCCTGGGTAGTGCCTAGTTTGGGTGTCTGAGAGGCTCAGGTTCATCACCTTGGCTGCTTGGCGTAAAGACAAAACAGAAAGGTAATGATTAAAAGTAAAAAGAATGCACCTTATTCCCCAGAGAAGCAGAGATATAATGCAGCCTTAATAATGTAGGCAAATTACTATTATTATTTTTTATTGAGTTTATATACCGCCTTACACCCAGAGGTCTCTGGGCGGTTCACAAAACAAAAACAAAATATATTATAAAAATAACAACAACCCAATAATCTGCCCCTCCCCCCCCCACGCAAAATCCACATTTTCAAAGGGCATAGGATGTCAGTCAAATCAACCAAAGGCCTGGTTAAAAAAAGGAATGTTAAACATAAGGAAACATTCAAAAGGAAAGTTTTTGCCTGGTGCCTGAAGGTGTATAATGAAGGCGCCAGGCAAACTTCCCTGGGGAGAGCATTCCACAGATGGGGAGCCACTGCAGAGAAGGCCTGTTTTCGTGTTGCCACCCTCTGGACCTCTCAAGGAGGAGGCACATGAAGAAGGGCCTCAGAAGGGGTCCGGGAAGGTTCATATGGAAGGAGATGGTCATGGGGTTTACTGCATGAGATTGCAGCCTCAATATAAAGGGACCAAGGTAACAAAGAACATGTGGAAAATAAAAGCCACTTTACTGTCCAGAAGATGTCACTGTTGTTCCATTTTGCCTTTTTGGAATGGAAAGCACTTGAATGCTCCCGTTTAATTAATCTTAGACACAAACTGCAGGTTACATAGAATCCAATTATTCTTCCCTATATTTCTTTTGTTTTAAATCCAAAGCAGCTTGTGGAAGCTCAGAATGAAACAAGCGAGAGTGAGGAGAGCAGAGGCTTAATCCTTCCCTCAGTGTAAAACCCTTTCCCAAAGCTGATTTTTGACCAGAGGAGACATAAAGTCCCTATAATATAGGCAACTGGGAAAACTTCAAGATTATTGTTTTGAGGGCCCCTTCCACATAATTTGTTGCACTCAGACACTGCTTAGGCTGTGTTGGGTTTAAAAATGTTTAAAAGGCAGAGGAAGAATTGGGATACTCCATATAACAAACCCAAAATGCATGTTGTTCAACAGCCACTGATGGCACGCAGTGGAGATCTAAACTGCCTTTTAGTTCACAACCCTCAGACACAATGCAGCCCACCACACCTCTCCATCTGGCTTGCTTTAGATAATCTGTTTAATATAACTATGTAGAGCAGTAGATGGCATTGACTCTTCATAGCATTTTGCTAAAGATTCTTAGCAAGCATAGCAGGCAGTCCATCTGGTATTGGGCTTTTGAACTCTAGAATGACTCTAGAATGACAGTTTTATCTCTCTTCTCTCCCCAAAGCTGGAAACAGTGTGGAAGTAGATGAATCCTTGTTCCAGGAAATGGATGATTTGGAGTTGGAGGATGAAGAAGACGATCCTGACTATAACCCTGCCCATCTAGAGAGCGACTAGATGAAAATTGTTGTACCGACTTTACTAATCAACCTGTGTGAACATTTGTACAGAGAGACACCCACATATGTTTTGGTTCCCCTTTTACTTAAGACAAAAGTATTTTAATTCCAAGAGGCCACCTTCTCTGACATCTTTCATCACAGATAATAAATTGACTTCAGGTGTTTGACATTCGCGTTCTTGAATCTCTTGCGTTATAGAAGAAGCTGTACCGTGTGTTGAAGTTTAAAATGCACTTGAAACGCTAATCTTACTGTATTGCGAAGGCCTTGGGTTTGAAATGAATGCGTTGTGCACAAAGCAAAACACAGAACGAGAAGCATTCTCATATTATCTTCAGTCCCAAACCTTCTTACGACCAGTTGTTCTGAAAAGAAGTTGCTCTTTAGAACTCTCCCTTTCACAGCATCCAAAGATTATGGAAGTACAGTGGAGGTGTTCATTTTAATAATGATAGAGAGAGGAAGGGCGAGATGTACAGATTTGCTTTAGGAAGTGTATTCGGTGTTTGGCTCTAAATCAGGGGTCAGGAACCTGTGGCCCTCCAAATGTTAAACACAAATTCCCTAGAGTGGCTGGCAGTGTGTCTGGCATCACAGCTTATCAGAATAATTCGGGGGTGAGGCAGCCACGACACCAGGGCAATGTGGGCAGAAGCACAGGCGGGGATGATGGGGGCTATAATTCAACAGTTGGAGAGCTACAGGTTAGTCACCCCTGCTGTAAAGGTCCCCCCCTCCCATGTAATATAAGATTGACCATTCAACGACATTTACTTCCTTGTGATCTGTTAACAAATGGCGCCTGGTCCACATATATACTTGGACTTCCAATTTCCATGTTAAGATCTAATCAGAGGAGGAGATGCTAGGGGGAAAAATGCATTTCCAAATAAAAATTATGTGGAATAGAGTGAAAGGTATAATTGGTTGTGTGAAAGTTTCTCCATAACATTACCATTTCAACGTTTTAGGTAAAACACCTTTAAAAATTGTATGATCTGTTTTGGGGTTTGATACCCCATTAAATTCTCCACTGAGAAGAATCTCATCTGTGCTGACATTAATAATTTCATTTCTTTTCTGAAAATAATTATTTTATTGTTGAGTGCATAAATGCATCCTAGTAAATATTCTTTCACAGCACATTCCAAAAATAAATCCCTTATCTAGGTCTGTAATCTATTCAAGGGGGGATTTGGAGTGATGATGTTTTAGCAAGAAAAATAGCAACCCCTTTCTTTTTTATTCACTTCCTCTGATCAGGTAAAAATGACTTCTACCAGTTTCGAACTTCCAATAACATACTCTTTTTTCCTCCTATGAATTACTTGTAGCATTAATAGTACCATTCCCCCGTTTGTTTTAGTAATCTGCTAAATTTATTTCTTTTTATAGGGCATTTAAAGGTCTTTTTTTTAACTCAACGGTATTTATTTATACAGTACAAAAGTAATACATAAAGAAAACATTTTCAACCTACAAGAAACTATTTCTCCTTATTGCAAAGAAGAAATTTAATAGAACAAAACAGGAGCAACAAAGAGTCAGAAATTAGGACATGCTCAGGGGTGTAGAAACAGAGTAAGAGCACAATACGAATGTAATTTTATTGTGTTTTTAAAAAATCTTGCACATATTACAGTATTATATTAGGAGGCTATTAAGCCACATGAGAGTTTTTCTCACTAACTCTTACAAATAGGCCTGGATTAAATGCAAACAATGCACTTTATTTCATCCTTCCAGGCTGAAGGCAGACTCATGATTCCTCATGGATGTCCCAGCAGAACTTGATGGGCAGCTTTTCCGTTCTCTCCTTAAAAACGCTGTCAAACCTTTCATTTTGTGCGACTGTCATCGTGTTCTTCCAGTCTCCAACAGTGCCTGGCCCAGGAAGCAGACAGAAAGAACGTGCATTGTGGTGGTCAAATAGATCTCTATAACACCAGATATATTCCATCCCTAGTTGGGAATATGATGATGATGATGATAATTTATACCCCACCCATCTTGCTGAGTCTCCACACTCCAGATTGGAAAAACAAATATGCCACCTTTAAATACACATATTTTGAAGGAAACAACAGCAGGGAAAGTACATATTAGAACAACTCTAAAATTAGGAAACAATGGAAACTGAAGAGTTTTATGAAAGACTGGGAAAATGAAATCGGCTTGGTGCCCATCACGTGTCAGACCAATTGTCAGGTGAATCTGTCAGGGATTCTGCAAGCAGCACCAAGTCAGTTTGATCTGCCACTGACTTACCTTTGCGAAGATAATGTCCTTTGCTGTAGTCCATGAACTCCGGTGGCAAGAAGTCATAGTTTGCCCTGGGATCTGCTTTCATTTTATTAAATGTAGCCTGATCCACAACAGCATCCACCTCCTTTTCAGTCAGTCTCTTTCCCAGGAAGTTGCATAATTTCAAGACACAGCTTCTTAGATCCTGAAATGGGAAATAGTTTTGATGTCAAGCCATCCACAACTGAGAGACACAACAGCCTAAAACTCATGAAACAGGCAGGATAATAAGCAGGGAGAACAAGCAGCCTGCATTACAATTTGCCTAGTTTGTAATAATTGCCATTGCATTATATTGTAGTCGTAACTGTTGCTTTTGTTCTGTGAGCCACCCACGGGACAGCTATTTAAATTGAATCCACAAGTAAATAAATAAAATGCCACAACTCCAGACAGGAGGGGGGGGGGGTTCTGTGACATCTCTCCTCAGCCAGTAAAATGACATATCTTGCTTGGAACACTTTATTTTCAGCCCCATCATCTCTCAGGGTAAATGGTTACAGTGCACTCTTTGGAGTTTAGGGCCTAAAAAGCTGCTCCTGAGTCCATGGCCTCCTGGGCTTTTTTATCTTTTAGAAAAGGAGGGAAGACTATCAAGGAAAGAAGCAGCTGAATTGGGGTTGTGAATTGTTTGTATTGAACACTCAGTAAACCTTTCACGGTTTCCAAGCAGCCAGTTGGAGTGCTTGTCTCTTCTGAAGAGAGATTGTGTTTGTTTCCATTAACTATGTTGGTAAAAATCATTGCATTATTGCATATTCAGATATTGTGTGCCTTTTAAAATGCTGCCTGGCTAGAAGATGATTGCAAAGAGGCACACCTTCCCATGCTGTAATTGATTGATTGATTGTTGATTGTTGATGTGGGAATATGCTTCAACCACGACTGCTTCGAAATCAGTTAATAATAAAAGGGCAACATTTTGATTCCTGGGGGGGGGGGGGTTGAAATTGCTTATATAAATTCACAATGGTTTCAATGCAACATGATAAACTCACTCAAATTGAGACTATAGACTGTGTTAAATTGATGATGAGGCAGATGCAGAATCTCCTTCAGTCAGGGCACTTGAATCCTCATATTGCTTCCTTCCTCTATTTTGTAAAGGTGAGTTCTGATGCTTGTTTAATATCAGACTTGGTAACATTTTGACACCTTACCTTTTTCATTTCTTCATAGGTAAGAAATAGAATATTGAAGTCATCTCTGTGAGTGTACCAGCCTTCCACATGGTCCAACCATAAACTTGCAATTACTGATAGGAGAGAAGTTGATTTGGCGTAAATGTAGAGGAGATATATATTTATTTATTTATTGGAGAGCAGCATAACACTCAGATAAAATGAATTAAAACATTTTAGAGGAACCAAATATGAACCAGCAATGGTGTAAACCATTAGATCATAATAAAATTCAGCCCAACCTTTCAATGAAACAAAGCAGCTTGAAATCGGAATGAGATGGATTGGAAAGGAAAGAAAACAAACACAGGCTGAATGAATAGCACCCAACCTCACCAAACACTTTCTCAGGGAAAGAATTTGCAGAGGAGTTCTGTATTTTAAGGCTCCCTGTAGTGCTTCCCATCCCAGTGTGATGGGAGATTGATGGGTGGGCTGAGATCAGTCTAGCCTTCCTCCAGCTCCCTTCCTTCCCACTCTGGCAGTTTCCTTATATGGTGTGGCAGTTGATACCTACAACATTTAGGAGACCCTGTCAGGGTTTCTGACTTGTAACTTGACACAAATCTCTACACTTCATTCAGGGTTAGGTGATCCACCCTGTAATGATTAGTAGCTGCTTCAGCCCATGCCTGATTTGCTTTGGTCAAATCTATACCCTACCTTCTGCCTCAATGGTCAGCAGCCATCCATGGCATAAACCTGTGTGCTGTAATTTATTTAGTTGGAAAAACTGTTACGGATGCACATGGAAAATAAGTTTGGACTTCCTCAGAGCAACCAAAAGCATCAGATGTGGCACTCTGGAATAACTCCTTACCGCACACTGAATTTATTTTATTTGTTTTCAAAGGAGGATAGGGAATGAAGGGACAAAAGTGACTTGTTTTAGAGCGGCAAATCATCCTTACCTTTTCCAGACAAAAACCTCTCCATGAAAATCCCAAAGTCGTCTACTTTTTCTAGTGTGCATGCAGCTTTGGTAAAATGATAATAGGAAACCAGAACATCCTTTGGGTTTCTGGCCACATAAACAACCTGCAGGAATAACAACAAATTCTTTTCGGCTTGACTCTTCCAAGGATGAGATAGATATTGCTAGCAATGAAATGTTCTCCCAAACCTAGCTTTTCCCATAATATTCTCTGCTTGTATCTAATAATAAAATTGTTAACCGTCTGCAGCTTTATTTCTTCTGTGTGGTTTTTAATTGACAGAGTCCAATTTCAATTTCCTTCTTTCCAGTACTGGTAATAGTAACTAAGAGAGAAGAGAATGTGTACTTGATGCTCTAACATTAGAGCCTTTGTGCCGTGTTCAAGCTCAGCATACCTGCCTCTCACTGTTGGATTTTTCCTCACCTCCCTGGAGGTTTTTATATCCTGCTGGAAGAATGATGAAATATCTTCTTCAGAGCTGGGAGGCTTGCTTCCACTTGATTCAAAGGTGAGTTGTTTGGGTAATCAGAACTATATCTGATAATCTTTCATCATTTATAAGTCTCCCTATTAGCTAGCCGCTAATAAAGATTGCTTAGCACACAATTTTCTCAGCCGGAAGTCCCCCTCAAGATGCATTTTTGACAGACCCTCCTGTCAGTTATATGACGTTGGTCTTCATTGTCTCATTCTCTCTTCAAATCTCCTGGAAATCTCATTGCAGCACCATATCCTATGCTGGTTTGTCCTTTCCTGGCCAGCTCATAAGATTACTTTGACACTTTTCTTACACTCCTCCCCACAAATAAAGGATCTTCTGAATTCCCACCATCTCACCCATTGACAAAGCTGACACTCCCAGAACAGCAAAACTTCTGTGGTCTTTTTTCATTCTGATCCAGTGACATAAGCTTTAGGAATCATAGAGAAATGACATGGCTCCTTTTTGTGCTGACCAAGCTGTACCACAAGATCGAGGCAGGGAATTCAGGGGAAAGATGCTGATCCTTAGAGAGCCGGCCCACCAGGGAGGAAAGGTTTAGTATGCTCATACTATCCTGGTATGCTAATCATTTTACATGAAGATATGAGTAAGATGTGTAAACACTGGATTTTCCACTTTTTAAAGAATATTAATGACCTGAAAAAGCATACTTCACAATTGTTCTGTTTCATGTGATAAATGGGATGCGTTCTTTCTGGGCTTAAAACAAAGTGAGACAAACATTTGATTTGATCAAATAATAAATACGGCAAGACCTACTTTTCCTCTTCCATTCCTCAATCCCTTTGGTACTAAATAGTAGGGTAGATGGGTAGTAAAGAGTCGAGGTGACGGTCGATTGACGTAATCCATATTGCGGACATTGGCCTCCAGCCATGGAGCTCTATCTAGTAAGTCTATGTGTTCAGTTCCATCTCGATGACCTTTGTGCAAAATCAAGCTCAAAATATTTTGAGTCCATACTGTTCCTACGAATGAGGATAAGTTATTTAATTCATTCAGTGCCATAAATGTACATACTAGTTTACAGAGCAAAATAATTAAAAACAACATGCCTCTCAATCATGGAGCTTACTATTTAAATTGCAAACTGTTAGAGACAAGGAAGGATGAGGAAGAAGGGAGTCAAAGGAAACACAGCAAGGGCAGGGATGGTTGAATAAGAGAATGTGAAGATTCACCAAGGCTTTCTTTCCATTGTGGATGAGAAATAGGAAGCCTTCATGGAATCTGAGGATTTGGGAGGACAGAAAAATATTTGCTAAGATGTTCCTTTCTTTTTCAGAAAACCACCACAAACTCTGTTCTAGATTCTCCCTATAGATGGAAATGCAAATGACCAGTCAAAGTCCAGGGAATAAAAAGAGTTGTCAGTCCTCCAAAGTACTTTGATTCAGCTCATTCCAATCATTATTATTCTTCCCAGGAATTTTGAGAAATGCTCATTGTATTTTGCCTTCTTGTCACTCAATCCCTCAGTGCCTATATAATGCAGACCTGTCAAATTACTGTCTAAACCCCTACGTTCTACCCATTGAATATGTCCCATTTGCACAAAGACTTGGAGCTTCCTCTCCTCTCCCATTCCCAGTTACTGGACCCCCTTCAAAGCAGATCTGGGGATACACAGGAGGGGGCGCCTATGGGAAGGGAAAGTCAGGAAAAGTTCTGGTGTGCAAGTGGAAGTTCTTGTGCGGAGGGCACAACTGCATTGGACACAGTCCCCTGTTACTGAACAGCTGTGGCAAAAACCTAATGAAATAAAGAGATACAGGTATGAGAGTCTTTTAACAATGGAAGTTTACCAATACCATTTTACAACCACATGCAAAAGGCACACACGTTTCTAATCTTACCTGACTTTGGATAAGTAGCTAGAAACACATCACTGTCCCTGATTTCAAAATCCTCCAGGGAATCTATGTGCTCCGGTGAACAACAATCTGGCTGGAAATAAAATCCTTTGTATTTGACAGCGTATTTCTCGGCTGGTTGCATTGCCTGCATAAGAATAAAGAGCGGAGAAGCAGAGAACAGTTCCCGCTACGGCGCTGCAAGAGGAAATCACAAAGAAAGAGAGTTGTCATTCGGTGAAATCCTACTGTGTTTTTGCAGAGCTCAGAGCACAATCCCAGGCTTCCCCTACATCGGAGGTGAGCGACATAGAGCTCCAAGATATCCCCTGTTCCTTGAGGAACAGAAACGTGGCTCAGCATTGAAGCATTTCCCCCCTTCCTTTTAGTTTATTTTCTAAAACGGTGCTGCTTCCAACTCACCGCAGCCTCCCACGTTTCCGCGTAGAGACTGGGCGTCCTGGCCAGAGTCCTTTCGCTGCTTCCTCATTCCCGGGGTTCAGGAAGGAAGTGCTTGGCTCCAGCAGGGCCCTAGAGACCTCCTGCTCCTTCCCAAAGCCCGGTAAGCGCTTGCCGGGCTCCGGCACCGCGCTGCCCTAAATCGGCCCCTGCTGAGGAGAACTTCCTTCTTGAGGCAAGGCTGGACTCTAACCCAGCTTGCAACTGCGCTTGTTCGGCCCAGCCCAGCAAGGCACCTTTTGCCAGATCCCGCAACCCGCCTCCATTGTTTCCCTCTATTTAGTTGAGCACTCTCGCAAAAGCCTTCTCAGCTCTCGTTCTGCCCCACAAGGCTTCTTGTCAGTGGCTCCACTCCGGTCCTTTCGAGGCACAGCAACGGACGACGAAGCCCTTCCCTCCGAGGCTGAGCTCCCAGGGCTTCCCCACTGTCATCATAAAGAAATCCCAAAGGAATGAGGCAAGAGACAGGGAAATCTTCTGTGCGTGGGAAGAAAAGCTTCGAGGATTTGGTAGAGCACATTTTCTTGCCTGCCTGGGGCCAAATCACTTTCTCTCTTGGTGTTAGCGTCTATCTATTCCTGGGGGAGTCGGAGGTATTTCTTTCTGTTCTGCTCCCCCCATCCCACATACAGTGGATCCATGTGTGTTTTCATAATGAGGGTGCTGGGTGAATACCCAGGGGATCCCTGTTGGGGCGGGTTTTCCAGAACTGAGACACCGCCATCCAAAAGGATGTGGGAGAATGTTTTACTAAGGTCCAATACCAAGATGAAGTACCAGGCTTGCAAACTGAGCCCTCTGCTTTATGCAAGTGAGGTGTGTGTGCAATGGCAGGAGGCAGGACCGATGCCTCAACACCTTCTACATGTGCTGCGTCAGGAAAATTTGAGGTATTGTATGTATCTCTTTGTACACACATGACTTGCATTCCAATCTCAACAACTTTAAATTCCAAAAGAAGCCCCATTTTAATAAAATGTTCTAAATAAAACAGCGTTGGTGGATTTAGAAATCTATCCAGGAAAGGTAGTGACTTTTTTCATTTGCACACAGCTTATCTAAGATCGAAATTTTCTCAAGCCCAAGAATGACCTTTCAGATCCAACAGATTGGCAGCAATGTTTTCCACCATTTCCAACATCTTCACTATCTCCCACCTTGCCTGTTCCAAAGGGAAGAGCCCCCTCCATGCCTGTGGGGTGCCCAGGACAGCTGGGTCAGGCTATAACACCGACCTCTCCCTCCCTCACGTGCCTCTGCACCCCTTGGCAGCAGGTGGCGCACTCTGTCCTTAAAGGGCTCCCTGACTAGGGCAGCTGTCCCCCCCCCCCCCCAAGAAAACACACAAATGTGTTGAGGGGGTGTTTGTGCATGCTTGCCCAGGTCTGGTCGGGTGCTGCTGACCTAGTCTTTGAAAGAAAGCCTCGTTCTGCCCCTGTTCAGATCGCTCTGTCCACTTCTGAATTAATAATTAATAATCCCAATAGTTAATTTGGGATTCCTTAACTTTTGCACATGGGGTAAGAAATTAGGACATGTTGGAATGTAGAATGTTGGAATGTAGAAAGAGAAGAAGCAGACAGTACATATATAATTTTATTGTGGTGTTTAAAAAAAAATATTGTGCATATTCGAACATTAGGAAGCTGTTAAGCCATATGAGAGGGGTTTTTTGTTTTTTGTTTTTACTAACTCTTACAAATAGGGCTGGATTAAATACATACAGTGCACTTTATTTCATCCTTCCAAGCTGAAGGCAGACTCATGATTCCTCATGGATGTCCCAGCAGAACTTGAAGGGCAGCTTTTCCATTCTCTCCTTAAAAACGCTGTCAAACCTTTCACTTTGTGCGACTGTCATCATGTTCTTCCAGTCTCCAACAGTGCCTGGCCCAGGAAGCAGACAGAAAGAACGTGCATTGTGGTGGTCAAAAAAATATCCATAACTCCAGATATATTCCATCCCTAGATGCAATTGTCAGGTGAATATGTCATGGATTCTGCAAGCAGCACCAAGTCAGTGTGATCTACCATTAACTTACCTTTGCGAAGAAAATGTCCTTTGCTGTGGTCCATGAGATCCGGTAGCAAGAACTCATAGTTTGCCCTGGGATCTGCTTTCATTTTACTAAATGTAGCCTGATCCACAACAACATCCACCTCCTTTTCCGTCAGTCTCTTTCCCAGGAAGTTGCATAATTTCAATACACAGCTTCTCAGATCCTGAAATGGAACGTGGTTTTAATATCAGGCCATCCACAATAGAGAAACCTGACAGCCTAGAGACTAAAACTCATGGAACAGGCAGGATTACAAGCAGGGGAAACAAGCAGCCTGCATCTTTCTTTGCCTAGTTTGGAATAATTGCCATTGCATTATATTGTACTTTCATTGTTGTTTTTATTCCATGAGCCATGCAGAACGCACTATATTCTGGGGCAGCTCTTTCAACTGAGTCCACAAGTAAATACATAAATGTCCCTGTTGAAGACACAAGGGAGGTTCTGTGACATCTCTCCTCAGCATCAGAGGGCCTGTGAAATGACCTATCTTGCTTGGGATCATGACACTTTATTTATAGCCCCATAATCCCTCAGGGGAAATGGTTATATGCACTATTTGCTGTCTAGGGTCCGAAAAGCTGCTCCTGAATCCATGGCCTGCTAGGCTTTGAAAAATCTTTAGGAAAGGAAGCGAGACTAGCAGGGGAAGCAGCAGCTGAGGGCACTTGAATAATCAAATTGCTTCCTTCCCCTATTTTGTAAAGGTGAGTTTTGATGGATGTTTAATATCAAACAGCATAGCATTTTGATAACTTACCTTCTTCATTTCTTCATAGGTAAGAAACAGAATATTGAAGTCATCCTTGTGAGTGTACCAGCCTTCCACATGGTCCAGCCATAAACCTCCATATACTGAGAGGAGAAAAGTTGATTTGGCATAAAATGTATATCTGATTATTTTTTGAAAAACATTCAGAGAGAAGCAGTACAAACATATAAGTTCCATTAAAACAATTTAAAGAAATCATTTTAAGAACCAGCAGTGGAACAAACCATTAAACAGAAGCTGAATTAATACCACCCAACCTCACCAAACACTTTCTCAGAGAAAGAATTTGCAGAAGAGTTCTGCATTTTAAGGCTTCCTGCTGTGCTTCCCATCCTAATGCGATGAGAGAGTGATGGGTGGGCTGAGATTAGTCTAGCCTTCCTCCAGCCCCCTTTCTTCCCACTCTGGCAGTTTCCTTATGTTGTGTGGCATTTAATACTTGCAACATTTAGAGACACTGTCTGGGTTTCTGACTTAACTTGACACAAATCTCTACACTTGATTAAGGATTAGGTGCTCCACCTTGTAATGATTTGTAGCTGCTGCATCCTGATGCAGACAGCATACAAATCCACCTGATTTCCTTTGGGAGTTGGCCACATCTATACCCTTCCTTCTGCATCAATGGGCACCAGTCATCAGTGGCATAAAATGGTGTAGTTGGAGTCTCAGTTGGAGACGCTTTGTGATGCATGGATGTGGAATTTCCTCAGAGTAACATGTGGCATCGGACATGGCATTCTGAAAAGGTTCCTTAACACAGAGAGAAATTCTTTAATCTGTTGTCAAAGGATAAAGATGAAGGGACAAGAGTGATTCATTTTAGAGTAGCAATTCGTCCTTACCCTTCCCAGCCAAAAACCTCTCCTTGAAAATTCCAAAATCTTCTACCTTTTCAAATTGGACTGCCATTTTGGAAAAATGGTAAAAGGAAACCAAGACATCCTTTGGGTTTCTGGCCACATAAACAACCTGCAGGAATAACAACAAATTCTTTCGATTTCTAAAATAATAAATGGATGGATCTCAGATATCTCTTCTTGTGGATTCTTGGTGCTTCCAAGTTGCTTTACAGCCCTGGCAGCCTCACCCTCTTTTGCAACATGCATGTCAAATGCACAGTGCAATCCTATGGTGTCGAATGAGCTTATTCTTATTAAGTCTGTTGGATGGCACACTTGTAACGAATGCCATTTTTTTCTTTTTTTAAAATACTTTTCTTTTGCTTTAAACAAATACATGCAAATATAGACAACCAAAATTACAAAAGAAAATTACTTAATAATGATAATAATGAAAAAACTAAAAAACAACAAAAAATATCAAAGTACATGGCATAAAACATAAGAAGAAGGATGAGAAAAAAAGGGAAAGGGGAAGGGAAAAGGGAAAGGGAAGAAGAAGAAGAAAAAGAAGAAGAAGAAGAAAAAGAAGAAGAAGAAGAAGAAGAAGAAGAAGAAGAAGAAGAAGAAGAGGAGGAGGAGCCAGAACACAGGAAGGCTCATCTACTGTATGCTTCCATCAAGGTCACAACAGATCATTATTCTTATCAATTCTCTCTATCTGCATTCCAAGGAATCCCTCATCTTGGTATCAGGGAGCATTTCTCTATGAGGTATCATTCTAAACATAACCAGGTCTTTCTTGTTGAACCCTTATCCCTTAGATAATTATTTATACATTCCCATTCTTCTTCCATCATCTTTTTAGGTTTATCTCGTAGTGCATCTGTCAGCTTTGTGAGCTCCAAGTACTCGCACAACGTATGCCATTTTTTGAATGGGCTGCAAGATGGCTGAAGACCACCACATAAAATGGATGCTGTTGATTAACTAGATGAATTTTAATAGGGAGAAATGTAAAGTATTGCACTTGGGCAAAAAAAAATATGAGAGGCACAAATACAAGATGGGTGACACCTGGCTTGAGAGCAGTACATGTGAAAAGGATCTAGGAGTCCTGGTTGACCACAAACTTGACATGAGCCAACAGTGTGACGCGGCAGCTAAAAAAGCCAATGCAATTCTGGGCTGCATCAATAGGAGTATAGCATCTAGATCAAGGGAAGTAATAGTGCCACTGTATTCTGCTCTGGTCAGACCTCACCTGGAGTACTGTGTCCAGTTCTGGGCACCACAATTCAAGAAGGACACTGACAAACTGGAACGTGTCCAGAGGACGGCAACCAAAATGGTCAAAGGCCTGGAAACGATGCCTTATGAGGAACGGCTAAGGGAGCTGGGCATGTTTAGACTGGAGAAGAGGAGGTTAAGGGGGGATATGATAGCCATGTTCAAATATATAAAAGGATGTCACATAGAGGAGGGAGAAAGGTTGTCTTCTGCTGCTCCAGAGAAGCGGACACGGAGCAATGGATCCAAACTACAAGAAAGAAGATTCCACCTAAACATTAGGAAGAACTTCCTGACAGTAAGAGCTGTTCGACAGTGGAATTTGCTGCCAAGGAGTGTGGTGGAGTCTCCTACTTTGGAGGTCTTTAAGCAGAAGCTTGACAACCATATGTCAGGAGTGCTCTGATGGTGTTTCCTACTTGGCAGGGGGTTGGACTCGATGGCCCTTGTGGTCTCTTCCAACTCTATGATTCTATGATTCTATGATTCTATTAACTATTAATAAATTGTGCTGATCAAAGAGTGAATGGAATGTGCATGTTCTGGCAAAATTACTGTACCTGCAAGGAAACATAAAGACTGGCTGTGCAATGCTAGTTACAAACACTGAGTATCGTCTTGTGCCAAAAGTTACAGAAGACCAGGCGCAAACCATGAGAGTTGTGATATGCCAAGAACATGCTAAGGGTGGAGGACTTCCAAGAACATGTCAAAGGCAATGAGAAATGCCAATATTCAGATGTGCATCAAAAAGGACTATATAAGATCAGGCTTTTCAGGAGGGGTGGTGTGTCGGATGCAGCCAGGATCCCGCTGTCTGCCCACCCAATCCAGAAGAAGAGTGGTGAGTGTATGTGTGATTGTGTGAGTGACTGAGTGCATGTTCCCTTATCTTGTTATGTGTTCTGCTTGTTACTCAACAAAGCAATGTTATGTAGAAATTCCAATATATTGGTTGTCTGACTGCTTACTTGTGTTCTGCCTGAAGTGCACTGAATCTCAGATAAAAGAACCTGTTTTATTCTTAACACCCTCCAGGACTTTTACTATGGTGGAGCATAAACTCTGTGCTGTTTAGGGGTCATGGGAATTATTCCAAGCTCAGGGTGCACAGAGCATTACTCATTCATATGGACAAAGGAATTGCAGCTGGATGAACTGCCCTTAGAAATGGAGAAATGTTAACGGAAACTGAGATGCTCATTCAAATAAGGCAAGACAAACATTGAATATGATCAAATAATAAATGTACTGTTTCCTACTTTTGCTCTTCTGTTCCTTAATCCTTTGGGTACTAAATAGCAGGGTAGATGGGAAGTAAAGAGGCGAGGTGATGGACGACTGACATAATCCACATTGCGGATGTTGTACTCCAGCCACGGAGCCCTGTCTAGTAAGTCGACTTTTTCGGTTCCATCTCGATGACCCTCATGATAAATCAAGCTCAAAATATTTTGGGTCCATATTGTGCCTATAAACGAGAATAAGTTTACATAATTTCATTTATATGGGGATGCGGGTGGCACTGCAGTCTAAACCACAGAGCCTAGGGCTTGCCAATCAGAAGGTCATGGTTCGAATCCCCACGACAGGTCCCTGCTCCTGCCCACCTAGTAGTTCAAAAGCACATTAAAGTGCAAGTAGATAAATAGGTACTGCTCCGACAGGAAAGTAACTGGCATTTCTTT